>NC_081411.1:117440485-117755085 GCF_030272615.1 Cryptomeria japonica
CAGCCCCTTGCTAATGATGTTAATGAAGGAGAAAGGATAATATTTTTTGGCACAAAGACATATGTTGATTTGCAGGGGCAGAAGATGCATGAGTCAGAGGTATCAGACCTGAAGAAAAAATCCTCATTATTGGTTGTGAAAACTAAAGTTCTTGACAACAACTGCAAGAGGACTGTGAGGCAGTAGACTATGATGAAAGATGGGGTGATGGTGGGCACTTTGTGGTGTCCTATTGTGTCACCATTGAGGGATGATCAAGGCATGTCCATGAAGGATAGTAATAGGGGTCATTCTGATCCTAATATGCAGATGGAAAGACAGTTTATGTAGGCTAAGGTTGACTGTTCACAACAGCAAGTATCCACCAAGGGTGGAGATTCAAGGTTTTCATATTATGTTTCTAACATATTTGGTGCAGGTTGTAAAGGTTGGAAAGATGTGTTTTAGACCACTCAGGGGACAAGTTGCAGACTTCCCTCAAGAAGAATGCATGGAAGGAAGACCAAGATGTTCCACTCTTGGGACAAGAGCTCTTTTGTTGGTGGGGTGTATGATGCAGGAGCATCCAAGAGTCCACCTGAGACCAAGGAGATTATAAACATGAACAAAGACCCCAGAGCATCCTTGAAAGTGAATTGGAATGTTTTTAAGCCAATAATGGCTCTATGTAATGCTCAATTTGATTTAAATGTAATAAGTCCTAATAAGGGACCTAAGACAAAATATGGTGTCAAGTAGGCCAATAGTGTTTCAAGGGTCTAGAATGGTTAGTAGGGTCTTTGGTAGGGTTATTTAGGTATATGAAATAAAATTCCATTGATCTAGAATGATTTTAGCAAATAGAATGTATTAAATAAAGTTGGAAAATTCAAATCTTTCTATTCCAACATTTAGTAGCATTTTGGAGGGAAATTGAGTTTTTAAGTCTTAATGAATTTGCAAACCCCTCCAACCACCTTGGGTTGGTTGGGGAAGTTGTATTCATCATTTATGATGGAAAAAAGAGAGAAAAGTACAGATTGTATGGACTGGAGGTGGTTTTGTACGGACTGAGACAGTTTTAATGCAAAAACCTTGATTTTCCTTGAAAAACTTGCATTCCTTTGATGATATTTGAGTTATAATCATTGAGGAGGGTTGATAGACATTATAGGTCCTATTATGTCACAATAGGTCCTGTTATGACATAATAGGTCATATTGTGACATAATAGGACCTGTTATGACATAATAGGTCATATTGTGACATAATAGGACCTATTATGTCACAATAGGTCTTGTTATGACATAGTACCCCTTAACTCTCTCTAGAAGTACCATCTCTCTCTCCCAACCAACTTATATTTCTCTACATATGTCATAATAGGTCCTACTAAGAGGTCTTATGTAATAATAGGTCCTAGTAAGAGGTATAATGTCATATTATGACATTATAGGTCCTATTATGTCACAATAGGTCCTATTATGACATAATACCCCTTAACAAGTCCTAGTAAGGGGTATAAAGTCATAATAGGTCCTCTTAAGGGGTTTTATGACATAATATGACCTATGATGTCATAATAGGACCTATGATGGCATAATAGGGCCCATTACATCATCATAGATCCTATTATGTCATTATTAGTCCTATTATGACATAATACCCTTTACCAGGTCCTACTAAGGGGTATAATGTCATAATAGGTCCTCTTAAGGGGTCTAGTGACATAATAGGACCTATTATGACATGACAGGTCCTCTTAAGGGGTCTTATGACATTATAGGAACTATTATGACATAATAATTCCTATTATTTGATAATCAATCCTATTATGTCATAATAGGTCTTACTAAGGCCCGTCTTATGTCATAATAGGTCCTAGTAAGAGGTATAATGTCATAATAGGTCCTCTTAAAGGGTCTTATGACATAATAGGTCCTATTATGACATAATAGGTCCTATTATGACATAATAGGTCCTATTATGACATAATAGGTCCTATTATGACATAATAGGTCCTATTATGACATAATAGGTCCTATTATGACATAATAGGTCCTATTATGTGATAATCGATCCTATTATGTGATAATTGATCATATTATGTCATAATAGGTCCTACTAAGGGGTCTTGTGTCATAATAGGTCCTAGTAAGAGGTATAATGTGATAATAGGTCCTCTTAAGGAGTCTTATGACATAATAGGTCATATTATGTCATAATAGGACCTATTATGACATAACAGGACCTATTATGTCACAATAGGACCTACTGTGTCACAATAGGACCTATTGTGATATAATAGGTCATATTATGACATTATAGGTCCTATTATGTCACAATATGTCCTATTATGACATAATACTCCTCAACTCTCTCTAAACGTACCATCTCTCTCTTCCAACCAACTTATCGTTCTCTACATATGTCATAATAGGTCCTACTAAGGGGTCTTATGTCATAATAGGTCCTCTTAAGGGGTCTTATGACATAATAAGTCGTATTATGTCATAATAGGACCTATTATATCACAATGACACCTATTATGACATAATAGGTCCTATTATGTCGCAATAGGTCCTATTATAACATAATAGGTCCTATTATGACATAATGCCCTTCAATAGGTTCTACTAAGGGGTATAATGTCATAATGCATCCTCTTAAGGGGTCTTATGACATAATAGGACCTATTATGACATGAGATGTCCTCTTAAGGGGTCTTATGACATTATAGGACCTATTATGACATAATAGGTCCTACTAAGGGGTCTTAAGTCATAATAGGTCCTATTAAGAGGTATAATGTCATAATAGGTCCTTTTGAGGGGTCTTATGACATAATAGGACCTATTATGACTTAATAGGTCGTATTATGTCATAATAGGACCTATTATGACTTAATAGGTCGTATTATGTCATAATAGGACCTATTATGACTTAATAGGTCGTATTATGTCATAATAGGACCTATTATGTCACAATAGACACATTAGGACCTATTATGTCACAATGGGACTTATTATGACATAATAGGTTGTATTATGACATTATAGGTCCTATTAAATCACAATTTGTAAGATCTTCTAAAATCAAGAATCTGTATTATAACTCCTAGAGATCTGAAACCACTCTCAAACATCCTGCCAATATATACATGAAATATAACTTAAAGTATAAGAAAGGAAAAAGACAAAGGGAAATGTGACTTAAACTTAAATGTTATATTTCATGTATATAAAGTTTGTAAAAAAAAAATGAAAAATATATATATATAGTTTTTTTTAAATTTAAATTTAAATTTAAAAAAAGGGAAATGGGATCCCGTTTGCTAAATGTGTTTTTAATTATTTTTAAAAATGAAACAAGATCCCGTTTCTAAAAATTTCAAACTTTCATTCAGTTGTAACTTTAGTTTTGGCTTGGGAAATGGCTTGGAAAGCTGACCCTTTGGCTTGGACTTGGTTTGACCTGCAACTTGAAGGCCAAATCAATCTTCATATAAAATAATGACTTCAAAAATATATGTGAATACCAAATTTTCAGAATTTTCTTAAACAATGAAAACCCATTATAGTAGAGATTGTCTAGATTCGAAATGTGTAATTTTCAAAAAAATGGATCAATATTTTTATTTTTAAAATAATTACTAATGAAAGAGGTCTATAAACTTGAAATAACATGGTTTTTAGTTTTTAAATAACTTTTTTGTCTCTAAGTTTTTTGAAAAAAAAATTATATGGCATTAAACTAGAGACAATTTTATACAATTTAAAAAAAAAATGTTAAGTTTAGGTCAAATTATGCTTGTTGTACACAAGAATTTTTCAAAACAATGATTATGCCTAATAAAAAATTAACAAAAAAAAAAAAAAATGCAGAAAAAAATTACATACAAAGGTGAGTGAGTTATAGATCTTTTCCCAAAAGGATTTTAAAAAATAATTTCATTTAGGTCAAATTATGCTTGTCGTACATGGGCATGGTATGGTCCTGAAAAGTGACTTTTAAACTATAGGTTTTAGTAATGCCTATTCAAACTTCATTTTTAAGATCTGGGTATTAAAATAAATTACATATTTAGAAAGTAGGCTTCGAGCACTACATTTTCTAATACTGAATTTTTTCAAGATTCATTATTTAAGTGCCTCAAATCTTTAGGTCAAACGGGATGAAACTGAAAAAATGAGAAAAAACTTCCACTTTTTGGCCCACAACTTCTTGCAGGTACCCCAAATACCAAATTTTCAGTACTTCCAATATCCACAATAACCTTACAAGACTTACCTCCTAAATTGTATATAGTCTGGAAAAGATTCTTCTTTTGTGTAGGTCTGGTTTCCTCTTTTTTCTGCTCTACCAGGACTCTTCTAAATATAAGGGATTCTCCTTGCCTCAGTTCTACCATGTTGTTAGTTGTAGCTCCAATTGCTAGATCCTCACGTGCTATGAAATTCCTTGCCATTCTAGTCTTAGAAATTCTCGGAGAACACTCATAAGATCTATGTCCCATTTCTCCACACTTAAAATATTTACCCAAGAATTCCCTGTTGCTACTATGATTTCATTTTCTTTATGTCTTCTAATCCGGTTCTTTACTCTATTTAGATCTTGACTCTTCTTCAGTGGTCTGCCTCTCCATGCTACCACTCATATGCCCTTTATTCACTGCATACCTCTCTCTTCCCCTAGGGTTATTCTGCTATCTTCTTTTCACCTTATCTTCTACCTTTAGAGCATATTGGTAAGCCTCCTCAACTATAGAAATCTTCAGCATACTCATCTCATCCTGAATGTTAAATCAAAGTCCATTAATATATCTAGCCACCTTCTCTCTATCCATCTCTCTACATGTCCAAATCTGATTATCATCTTGTAGAAATCTTCAATATACTCTTTCACACTCATGTTCCTCTACTTCAAGTTCTGCAACTTCTTGAACAATTCCAACTCATAGTCTCCTGGAATGAATTTAGCCTTCAATCTTTCAACCATCTACCTCCATTGGATGATTTTAATCTCACCATTCTCCACTCTATCCTTCTGCAACTCTTTCCACCATAAAGCAACATGTCCTTTTAGCTTAGTTTGTGCTAACCTAACCCTCTGTGGGTTTGTAATATCTTCATACTCAATGAAGTCCTCCAACTCTCCAATCCAATCTATCAAATCTTTCAAATTCAATGCACTTGAAAAGTTAGAAACCTCAGCTTTATGAACTTTACTCACTTGTGCCATCTCTCTAAGAAATCTATCTTCTCTTTCATCTACTGGTCCTTCATCCTCTTTGACCTCTAGCTCTTCCACTACCTCTTCATACTCGTCTTCAAATTTTGGATTACCCCACAAACCAGCCAATGCGTTTTGGATCTCATTTCTCATCTCATTTCTAAAATCCTCCATCATGTGCTCTACCTATCTAGAGTTCATCCTTCTTGGTGGCATCTCCTCCTTTAATCATGTGAAACTTCCTCAACTCGACGATTTGACTACAAAGTTCCAGTTGCCTCACAGTTGGTTATCTATTGAACACGCTTGTAGCCTACCTCAAATTGGTGATATGCTCACCTAAAAAATGCCTCAAGGTTTGCAAACAACTTTGATACCATATAACATATCCATGATTTAGAGGGTCCTTAAAGAGAATAATCTAGGTCATCAAACAAGAGTAACACAATGAAAGAAACAACATGAAATAGAAAATGCATGATTAGACATCTACAACACCATAGATTCATCACACATTAGCCAGAAATATTTGGTAAACATATAGGGTAACATTCCTTATTACAGAGTACATTCCATATTACAATCCATCCAGACCTCCAAAAGGTCTCCGAATTACAAATCCTGAATCAATATCAGCATATCTCTTCTCCCCCTCCCAAATGATCAAATACAACAATATATATAGCATTTGAAACACATCCATGTTGACCACAAAAGATTATATTCTCTAAGATAGGAAAATGAAATGTGTAAAATAGGTCGGACCCAAAGTGTGAAGATCTCCTTCGTCAAAGACAAGAATGAAGTGTGAACCACCAAAGAAGGTTGACCAAGGGCCTAGGAACATCATGTGTGGTGCCAATTAGATCCGCAAGTCAAGGAAACACTTCACAAGAGAAGAAATCTCCAACTAGCCGATAAGCTCAAACTGCTTTGGGAACCAAGAAATAGATACTCTAGAAGCAATAACTTACTGGAAAAGAGTGGACAAATGAACTAGAAATATAGAACAAGGAACAAGAACAAGCCTGGAAGTCAAAAATTTGATCCAGAAAAAATAATGAACAACTACCAAAATGTGTTGATTGAAATACAGAAACTGCAACATAGAACTGATCAGGAACAAAACTAAAACTATTTTTTGTTTTTATGCAAGACTGCTCATCGACCAGGGATGCTCCTACATCAATAATGGTTTGGATTTTCTTTTAAATAGCATAATATTTCTTCAAAATCATCTTTGAAGGCTATCCATGTTAGGTTGTAACTAAACAGATCATGGTTTTAACTTGTTGGTTAACAGATTTGTAACTTAACTCTATATTCTAATGCCCACAGAGGTGACAAATGTAACCATAGCTAAACTAGTTAAACAAATTGTCTACTAATTGATTCTTTGCTTATTTTACAAGGTGGCAGCTACCTTCACAAGATATTTAATGAATAAAAAAATATCCATTATGATTTTAACCTGAAAGAAAATAAGGAAATAGCTTTTAACCAAAAAGATTTGTAAAGGCATTCACAATATTAACTACTATATTTTGATTTTTCATATTTTCAAATAAAGCATCACCATAGAATATAATTCACACACAATATTTTGTAGTAACTGAGATTCAAATCCATCCACCATCTTAATACAAATTCACCAACTGACATCCATTTCAAAGAACATAAAATCATTCACACACCATAATTCAAAGATTATGAATCTATGAAAGTTGCCAGTAGCTCTTCTATATTAAAACAGTGAAAAACAGAACATGCATAAAGAAAATGGCCCTTAAGAGTAAAATCAAAGTTTTTCCCCTCAAAAAGCCTCTCTCAAGTTCCCTAATCTACCTATTTATAACCTTTCCCAAAGTCTATTCCATTTCAAGAAACGGTTACAAAAAGTAACAGTCTTGAAAATGACTATTCCAAACCAAACTTCCAAGAACAACATTAATTTATAAATTATATCACAAAGTCACAAGGTTATAAGATCATCGGACTTAGGCTCCAGCATCGGACATTGGGGTATGTCATGTGATCTATTTTTTTATCTCTTCCACCTTTTCTTCTTCTGCAATCAGCGTGAGAAGGATAGCTGTAAACTTGTGTCCTCAATTACTTAATTTGCCATTAATGACAGTACTTTTTCATTCTCCCTTGGATTTGTTCTTGAAAATTATACATGATGTGGTAACCAATGAGGACAAGATAATGACAAGAAGTAATCATTCTTATTGATTGGTCAGGCTCCTTTAATTCCAGTGGCTTCCAAGTATGACCTATCCTAACCACTACCTGTGTTTCCATTTTGGCAAGTCCATCACATGAGCTTAAAATCACATCAACAAAAAGTTCATGCCTTGAAAATAGAGATGTCCTTGATGCTTTAAGGAAGAAAGGTCAGAGGATCGGAAGATTGGGTAAGGTCACAACTATCAAAGTGTTTCAAAAATAACCATAAGGCTAACCTTATTATGACATCGTATCTCCACAAATTCCTAAAGCATATCAAGTAGTCATGCATTTTTAAAAGTTAAGAACCCCACAACGGGGTTAGGAAACATAAAGGTACCATGATAGAGAAATTGGAAGGGAAATAGGCCAAAGGGGAATGGCTTATCAAAAGTTGAAAATTTTATAGATAACATGGGCTCTGAATGGGGACAAGGACCGAATAGGATGAAGAGAATCCATAATATCATCGGGAGAGACCAGTACCTTATCAATTGGGCATAGAGTCAGGGGGAATAGTAAAGGACAGGGAGCTTCTTGCAAGGGGCAGAGGGGAACTGGGCACACCAAAATCGGGAAGCCAAAATTGAAAATGGAACTCAAACCAAAACCACCTAAATATGTACATGGTCATCAAGACCCTACCTTAGATCATGCCTATAGTTGATTAAGTGAAGCCATTGACGGGTTGGGAAAAATATCTTCCAGTGCCGAAAAGTGGATAGTAAGCAAAAAGCATCATTTTAATCTGCTAGCTCATGACTACTATGAAGAAATGACTGACGACAATGCTTTGCAAAAAGTTTTCAAGTAAAACCTTGAATCTAAAGAGCCACTCTGTATCATAAAGTTTTGAAACCAACGATAAAACATTTACACCATTTTCTATAGGATGGTTTGAATCTACTTTGAGAATCCTAGCACCCTTTGTGTAATTCTTTGAACAATAAATCTGACCTCTAATAGGGCAACCTTCATAAAGAATGTGAGGATGATGTGCAAGGACATTTTTATCTAAGTTCGAACTTAGATCTTCTAAATGTTTTCTCTCAAAGAATACATCATCAAATTCATTTTCAAAAAAAAAAGATACCAGTATGGGATGAATGCTAAATTCCTTTGGGCATGGCTTGTCTTCACAAATTTCATCATCAAATTTGAATGTCTCAAAATATGGTTGCATATGGAATATTTATTTAGTGAATAATTCATTGCCCCTAACTTGTTTTCTAGCACTTTCATAATTTCCTAAACAATCAACCTATAGGAATTGAATGATTCATAATTAGTTTGCATATCAGCACAAGAGACATCTCTTGGTTGTTCTTCATTGAACATTTCTTCTCCATGTTGATTTCCCATGCTTTCTTGATTAAAATCATTTGCTGGAACTATATCAAAAATATCAAATGTGAAAGATTCAAAATATGAAGAAAAAGAATTTTATTACAAATTTCTATTCAATTCATGATCATGCATGTTGTTAAAATTTTGTCCTGCAGTAGTTGTAGCTGGACAAGCCACTGATTCCTTTGGTTGTGTAACACAATCATCTACACCTCTAGAGGGATCACTTTTGTTAGTATACAAATAATAAACTCTTGCAGCATCGAAAGTGCCAGTTTCAGTTACAGGAGATGCTTGAAAATCTTTTTCATTGAATATAGTGTTAGGATTTGACAAGAGGATATAGGTGACACTATCTCTGCTCTTTTTGCAACAAGGCTCCTTTGCAAATATTCTTTTTCAGAATCAAAGTTTTGTCTTTGAAAGAGTACCTCAGATTCTAGAATTTTAATAGCACTTTTACTTAGGTATTTCATTCCAATTATGATCATATCATCCTCTATTTTAATAGCTTCCTTTTGTGCATCTTTCATATTTTGTACCTTCTTACGTTTAAGAAAAAAATTAAATTCAAAATATAATGCAACAATAAATACACATTGTGTGAGCTTGAATTTCATCCTCAGAATGTTACCTGTAATAAGTTAGTTTCACAAAATACAAATGGAAATGTATACAGGAAATCCAAATTCAACCAATGAAACTACATGAAATACATATTAAAATAAAACATTATTTTTACCTTCATGGTTTATATGTCTCATTGTATCCTAACTCCACTGTTCCTGGTTGCAGATGGTGTGCTCTCAGGCAATGCACTGTTGGCTTCCAAGATGGCATATGAAGAATAGACTGATAACTTGTAGTTAACTAATACTATGATATGCAAATACTACATGATTATGCTAAAATGATTATGCTAAATGATAATTGCTATTTGCTTCAAAAACTCACGGATGCATAAGATTAGCTTGCAAAATGCACTTGCAATCTCTTGAAGTCTAACTCTCTCTCAACTGAAGCTTTGGATTTTATGGACTTTGAGAGGATTAAATGATGTGTTTCAAATCAATGGTCCTGATCAGATCTACAAATTTGTATGGCTATGAGCAAAGGTGAAGGTTGAGAGAAAGGGGGAAGGAGAAGGCAAGTGCCACTCATCTCACCTTGACTGGGTTGCTGAGTGAGGGAATCTAGGGATGGTTGGAGGAAATTTAGGCATGAGAGGACAAGTGGACTCAAGTCCTTCCTAAGATGTAGGGGGTGTTGGAGAGAATATAGGAAATGGTTATGAAATATGTGTGCGTACACAATTTTCATTAAGTTTGGAAGTTGAAGATAAATGATGAATTAATATTTAAGAAATAGTAATTTCCTTAGCCACATGTTTCATGAGTTGGCAAAGGGAAGATGAACTGGAGATGGAGGGTGAGTTGGAAAAGGGATTAAATAATCTAAGGATTATTTAATATTTGAGACTATAGGATAGGAGAATAAGTATTAAATATTAGATATTTAATTGCTTGGAGGAGATAATTAAATATTAGATATTTAATTAATTAGAAGAATAGGATAAATGAATTAATTAATAAAATATTAATTAATAGAAAGACATAAAATGAATTAAATGAATTAATCTTTTCAAATTAACTATTTAATAGAAGAATAATTATTAAATAAATATAAAATATTTATTTAATTGCTCATAGCCAATTTTTATGTGTTATACATTTTGCCCCTCTTTGAAATGATATCAAGACAACATTGTTTCAAAGATTAAATCAAGTCTCGATAATGTGCCTGATAGAGATTGAAAATCTTGATTGTGTGCCCCCTTAGGAGATTGATCGTGAAAGTGTCAAAAATTTTGGTTTGAACGATTAATCTCATGATAAATTGATTAAAATTTAGTCAATTAAATTCATTTGGAAAAAAAAAAATTAAATTGCCCCATTGAAATTAATTACTCTTCAAATAGTAAATATAAAATTAACCAAGGCTAATTTTAATTTCATTGTTATCCTTGTCAACTTGTGGAGAAAATATTCTTACTAAGGTGGCAAAATGTTGATTCCCGTGGAGAACCATTGTTTTGAGTGTGTTCGACGATATCAGCGACCTCCCGAGTATGGGTATCTGATATGTTTCTTATCTCGAGCCTTGTTTTCACATTTTCGTTCAAATTTTCATGTTTTTTAGGCGCTTTTTGGGGTTTTTGAATTTTTTCAATTTTTTTCGGCATTATTTTAGCACTTTTGCAATTTGTTTTTGCGCATATGCAACTAGGTTTAGCACATATGTTTTGTATGTTAGCACTTATTGTAGCGTCATAAATTGTACGCACTTGCTAGGGTGGTACAATTTCACACCTAGTTTAGCACCCGCCTTGGCGCATTTTGCATTTTGCATTGCATTTCCCCTTTAGCACTTAATTAATCAAATTAATTAGGTCTAAGGTCCTATTTTATCATCTCCCATATCATAAAGTTGGGCCCCTTTCATTAAAGTGTGCCCCTTTCAATTTATTCCTCCAATACATCATTTAATCAAAAACCCTAATTAGGTCCTATTTTGAACTTGGGGGCTTGATTTCGGGGGTCAAAACATCTCGAAATCACCTATAACTTCGGGATTCTCTCTAAAATCATCATATCCGACGTCCCTGAAAATTTGGTGAAAAGTTGTCGGGACCATGGCACCCGGAGTGCACATGGTCCCGGACATTTTTCCCCAAATTTTAGGAGCACGATCCAATCATAAAATAAAGCTTAACCCCAAGAAATTGGTGGGATATTCAATCTCTAGGTCGGCCAAAAGATGAAATTACGACCTAGGGTTTCATACATAAGAGGTCTCTTTCTTCATTTGAAGGGATCCAATTTTTTTTTGTTTTCAAGGACCTCATATGCAGCGAAAGAGCAGATCTTTGGAGACTTCAACAACATTCAACATCCTTCTATCAAGCATCTATCAAATTCATTCATCCACTTAGGGCTTGGAAGACATTGAAGAACAATAGGAGATTACTGACTGAAGATTGGCTTGTACTCCTCCCTTGAGGGTTGGGTATGATTTCATGTTGTTTTCATGTCTTTACATAAGCTTCAATACATCATTTATTCATGCTTTAGATCACATTGCATCTTGATTTAGAGCATTTACATTGTTATTTACAAGCAATTAGGGTTTACTTTCTAGGTTGCTCTAGTTTGCTTTCTTGCATTTTAGGACCTTGCACACACACTAGGTCTGCACACACATTACTTTTACAATACAACTTGGCTATTCGTGGAGGTGGAAATCACCGAAGTGGGGGTTTGACTAAGGCAAAACCCTATATAGCCGCCCAAACACCTTTTCAGATATAAGTGCAGGTTTCAGGACTCAGACGACGCCGCAGGTTGCAGATCCGAGAGAAGCAGATTGAGACCGACCTTCCCACCAAATTTTAGAGCAAAAGACCAGGACAGGGGCATGGGGCGCCCTAGTCCTGCCAGGACAGGGGCGCTGGGCACCCTGGTCCCTGCGACAGGGGCACTGGGTGCCCTGGTCCTCCTGACAAACAGCATTTTCAGCATTTTTGACAGCTTTTTCCAAAGTGCAAAACAGCAGTTTCCGGAGCAGTTTCAGGGGCAGAATCAGGACAGTGGCGCCCGCGCCCCCGTCCCAAACATTTTCATTCATATTTTAACTCCGGGTACGCATTTACATTCTTTTCTTATCCTTGTATTTACAGCTTTCCATTGTTTAAGTTCAATTCTGCAATCTTGTCATTAGTTCCTACTTGCATTTTGGGTTAGGGATTGAACTTGCATCATTTTATCTTTCAATTACAACAAGGGAATAGAAATCATAATAGGTAGCCCGTGGCTCTCTCTTCCACAAAAAGAAGTAGCCAATTGTGTGATACCTCTAGGCTCTTTCGTATTCCACAAATGTGTGATTGAAAGTGAGATTAGGGCATGTTTGCTTAGTGTCACTTTTTCTCCTACACACTTATGTTCAAGATGTTAGTGCATATGCATAAGGTAGTGCAAATGTGTTGTTTGTTAGTCCATATGTTCCGAAAGGTAGCCTTTTGCATGGGTTAGCGCTTATGCATGTAGTTTTAGCACTTTTGTTAAAAAGGATAGCGCATATGCACTTAGTTAGCGCATTTAGATTTAGCACTTTTGTTATGGTTTAGCGCAAATGCTTAATAGATCAACGCTTTTTCTTAAATTTGATATTTTTGATAAGTGCAAAAGCTAAAAATCACTTTGATGATTAGATTTAACATGTTTAATATGCATTGATGATAAAATAGGGACTTGATTGCATGATTGCGTGATTTGATAGATTGATAGGTAGCTTTGATTAGCTTGATTGATAGAGTAGCTTTGATTAGCTTGATTTGATAGATTTTAATAGATAGCTGATGATTAGCTTGATTGATAGATTTGATCGATAGATGTGATTAGCTTGAGTAGCTCTAAAAAACTGATTTAGTTTCTGATGTAAGAGCTTAACAGAGTTTTGAGTAAACTCAATGATTGATAGGTTTTAAAAGGATTTGATTTTGGATAGATAGATAGCATAGATTGCTTCAGTTTGATTTGATAGATTGATAATGATTGTTCATCGATTTGATAGATTGATTGATAATTGAGTGCTTCAATTTGATTTGATAGATAGATAATGATTGTTGATCAATTTGATAGATTGATTTAGTTTTGATTGATTTCTCTTGACAAAATAGGAGAAACTTGATGTTCTCTAGTGTCGAGTGAAATTACTGGCAGTATGACATTTAGTTCCAGAGCTTACCCAGGTTGAGATTAGACACATAGATGCCTGTGGTTTACTCCATTTGTTATATATGCCTGAGATTATGCATAGCAGGGGTTTGTTGGTAGCATTGGTCAAGAGATGGCATAGCGAACATAACACTTTCCACTTGTCGATGGGTGAGATTAGTGTGACTCTTGAGGACATCTACAAGATTCTGCATATCCCAGTGATTGGCGAGCTAGTGCAGTATGATTATCAGGATCGGGTTGGGACAAAGGCATGCAGAGTTGTGTTTGCTGATGAGAGCATCGGTAGAGGAGAGATCAGATGGGTTGATATGGTGATGTATTATGAGGCTCTTCCTATGACTCTTGTTGGTTTGATTGGAGGATTTATATGTCCTGATAGGAGATCACGAGGTTTTTCTATTGGATGGGGTGAGATTATTCTGAGTATGATGCAACATCATACTCGATATACTTGGGGTGTTTGCATGTTGGCTCACTTATATCATGATCTTCACCAGGTAGTGTATGATGAGAGTGTGAGTTTTTCTACTGGATGCACTTTATTGCAAATCTAGTGTTGGGAGCACATTTTTGTTACTCGGCCTATCCATCATAGAGTTTGTGGAGAGAAGCAGCCATATGTATATTTCTATGTAGGTATCCTTACTCAACATAAGCTGGGTAAGATGGAGTATTGGCATTGGGTGCTTGATTCATTGGACAGCATCACTTGGAGACCATATCTTGATTGTGAGCCATGGATGGATGATGCATCGACATTACCATGTATTATGCAGAGTAGATATCTCATTGGTCAGACACCTTTCATTGTTGAGCGATAGTTGATTGGTCGGATTTTGAGATAGTTTGGTATCATCTAGCCTATGCCTACTGGTGTGACGATATATGCTCGGTGGTACAAAGATAGGCGAGATTGGGGACCATCATTGTCATTTGAGATTGCTCGTGCAAATTTTGTTGCTACATCAAGAGTGGCTTATGATATGAGATTACACATTATTGATCCGAGGGTTACTGGAGATTATGCCCAGTACATATTAGCGCATCCATTTCCTTGTATTACTGATCCAACAGATCCTCCTCCCAGCTCAGGAGATCAGGATGATGATTCAAATGATCCAATTTCTATGAGACATAGACAAAGACAAGATCTTAGAGCTGCTCATGAGGCTAGGGGAGGTGGAGATGATGGTGGGGATGGAGGTGGTGGTGGTAGGAGACCTGGATGGAAGGGAGGTCGATTGAGAGTCCGTGGAGGACCATTTGGACTAGCTAGTAGGATTGAGAGACCACATCCTATGGTGGGAGAGATGTTGGACGGATTGGGAGAGAGCATGGCAGGATAGGTATGAGATCACCGAGAGGGTTGCCATTGATAGGAGGCAGGGTGAGTGGACTGGATGGGGGTTGCGGGAGAGGTAATGATTTTGGATAGACTCAGCTAGATCCTCGAGTTATTACAGCGCATGGTGGAGATGATGAGGATCCTAAGGATCATGTTCCCTTGATTAGACGATGGGTTCGGAGAGTTACTCGGATCAAGATTCCAGCAATTGGATAGGTTGGTGGTGAGGGGATTGGGATTCATGCGCCATAGCAAGATGTACCAAAGCAGGTTGCACCAAGGCATGATATTCTAGATGTGGTTATACCAAAGCATGATGTGCTAGAGCATGATACCATTGACAGTCTAAGAGCACAAATTGATCAGCTTTGAGCACAGGTACAGACTCTTATTACTGAGCGGGATAGAGCTATTAGGAGACAGCTGGATACTCAGGGCCTTCTTGATCACATTCAGTAGGTTGGATTAGGTACTCTCTCAGCGGATACTATTAGAGCATTATTTCAGGTTGGGAAGGAGACTTCCTACTAGTGATGATGATATGAGGAGGCAGTTGCAGAGAGCCAGAGAGCAGGTAGTTATCATACCACTGTGTTGATGGATACTAGTAGTGGTGGGGTCATGGGACCTCCTCAGAGGAGTGGTGATCATGGGAAATAGGCATCTGGAGGATCTTCTTGCCCACAGCCACAGAGACGGACAGAGTCAGGTGGTAGTGGTACAGGATAACCTTGACTTGATTGGTATTTGATGAGGCATTTATATTGTTTATCTAATATCATTGTATACTTGGACTTTTATTGTTTTATGATGATCTATATGTAGACATGGATTCTATATGATGATGATCTTTATTATGCATGTTACTCTATTTGATGATGATCTATATGCTTATATGCTTTGATTATATGGATGCAGTGATTAGATGTATGATAATATGATCTTTTCTTTTCATTATGATGATGCTTTATATGATGATGCAATGATAAATGCTTTTGTTAATTTTTTATTTTTGATGATCTTGGATGCAAATGAAAATGATTACTAACTTAAATGATATGTAAATGTAATGATCTATATGGAAATGAAAATGAATGATTGATTTAATGCTTATGATGATGCAAATGCAAAATGATCTACATGAAATGTTTTTGAGTTTTTATGTAATGCTTATAATGATTATGAATCTAAAGTGAAAAGATGAAACTAAATGATTGTTAATAAAATGATAATGCAAATGATGATACATTACATGGTTAATGAAATGCACTTAATTGAATGCAAATTAATGCAATGATAAAATGCAACTAAATGAAATGGATGATGATTAAAATGCTTCTAAAATGAATGCACCTATAATGATTAAATGCAAATTGTTTTTGTTTGTCCAAGTATACTCAATCTTTATTCATGACCATTGATCTGTTAATGAAATGAAATGTTTATAATGCAACTGACCATGAATGCTTATAATACAGATGAATAATAAGCTAATGAAATGATCTAACTAAAAATTGTACTGCCATTCTTCATATGCTATCTTGTAACAGTGCTTGATTTCTTCATTGAGCTTTAAAATGTTGTAAGAAAATACAAGCAACTTGACATAATGATTCAAGATGACCTAAGTATTTCTTACATGGATTTTGATATAGCAAGTTAATACAAGCAACTTGATATAATGGATCAAGCTGACCTGAGTATTGCTTGCAGAACAGGCAAGGATTATCTCCTTTCATGCATGACTTGGAACGTCCTCCTTGATCTTTTGTTGATCATATCTTGAGACAAGTTCATACTGTAGTAAGAGATAAACCACAAACAACAATCAAAGAAAATAATCATGCCCCATCATAGCTTCTCTAGTCATGGACATCCTTGAGTTGCATAAAGTACATGATTAGCAATAAAAATCAGGATACAAACACTGAATCTTGTATGTCATTCACATGTTCTAATGGTCATTAACTGATATAATCATCTTGATGAATGATCTTTGATAATCCTTTATTACTTGCTGATTGATTCTTTGGTTTCTATGTTTTCATGATTCAGTTGTTGATGAAATGCCTTGATTTTCATTGCTTTGTTGCTCGTTATCTATTTCAAAATCCTAGGTGTTTTTGGATTTTCTAAGTTTTTCTAATGTTTTTGGATTTTCAAAGATTCAAAAGATCACCTTAGCAAAAGGAATTAGGATTTTGCCCCCAACGAAAACAAAAATTTACTATGGATGTATGAATTGATCAAGATCCAAACCATGGAGGGATACAAATGCAGATTGATTGATTCTAATAAAATCTAAGGTAGTGACTATGACAAGTATGTCAAAATTGATAACTATTGGTAAGCTGCATATTTCTTGCTAAATGGTTCAGAACAATGGATGTGAAAGATGGAATGGATAAGCTAGCGATAGATAGCAATGATAGATGCGATAGGATGGAGTGGATAGGTGTGCAAAGCAATCTCATAGATGGAGGAACTTACTTTGTAGATAGCGCTTGTTTGCCAGGTTTTAACCACTTGTTTTATTGCATTTTTATTATTATTTTTTGGATTTATATGCTTTTTATTGATTTTTTCAGGACTTTATATGTTTTTTATTGATTGATTTTATTTTTTAGGACTTTATATGCTTTTAATTGATTTTTTCCAAGACTTTACATCTCAATCATAGAATTCCTTGAGATGGATAGAACTGATAGGTTCATCAAACCAATCACCTTCAAGGGTAGATAACTTATATGCTCCTGATCCATATGTTGCTACTATGACAAAAGGTTCCTAGCCAATTTGGTTCAAATTTTCCCTTGTTTTCTCAATCCTACTGATTTCTTGGATTCTCCCTTAGAACTATATCTCCAATCTAGAAAATACGTGGCTTGACTCTATGGTTATGACTTCTTTCCATTCTTTGTTGGTATACTTTCAAATGTTCTGTTGCATTTTGGCGATGTTCCTAAATCAATTCTAGTTGCTAGAGTTGAGAAACTCATTGTTCTTCTTCTCGTATAAGACCGTGCAAGGATACTCATAGAGAAGGTATCTCTACTTCTATAGGTAATATAGCTTCTTATCCATAGATCAAACAATATGGAGTTTCCCCTGTTGGAGTGCGGACGCTAGTTCGGTATGCCCAAAGAGCAGGATTTAGCTAAATGTGCCAATCTTTTCCAGCTTCATTGACTATTTTCTTCAAGATTTTCAAGATAGTTTTGTTTGATGCCTCAGCTTAACCATTACCTTGTGGATAATATGGAGTAGAGAACCTATGTTGGATATGAAACTGTTCACATAGCTCTTTCACATCTTGATTTTTGAATGGTCTTCCATTATCAGTGATAATGGTCATAGGAATGCCATAGCGACAGATTATGTAATTCAAGAAGATGAATGATGATATTTGTTTTCCTATCACTGTTTTTAAAGGCACTGCTTTAATCCACTTATTAAAATATTCAGTAGCAATCAGAATGAACTTATGTCCATTAGAAGATGAGGGATTGATCTTTCCTACCAAATCAAGGCCCCATTGTGAAAATGGCCATGATCCTGTCATAGGATATAACTCTTGTGTCGGTGCATGAATTAGATTTCCATGGATCTGACATTGTTTATATTTTCTAGCATAGGTGAATGAATCTCTTTCCATAGTAGGCCAAAAGTAACCCATACGAATAAGTTTCTTAGCCAATGTTAAACCACTTGAGTGTGTACTGCAAATACTGGCATGAATGTCATTAAGAACTCTCTCAGATTTGTCTTTTTCAAGACATCTCAACAATGTACCATCTAGACCATGCCTATATAGGATATCAATGATAATGGTATAGCCAGAGGACTGATGGATAAAGTTTCTTCATTGATTATGAGATAATTCCAGAGGAAGGATATGATCTTTCAAATATTGGTAGGTTTGACCATATAAGGATTCACGGGTTCCTCATATATGGCAAATTCAATAGGTATGTTGGGATCGGATGGTAGGGGTTAAGATATCTTCCATGAGAAATTTGTAATGTTGTTGATTCTCTTTATTTTGCAAGAGAGATTCTATTGCAGTCATCATATCCGCTGCTTTATTCTCATTTTTGGGAATTTGGGTGAATGTAATTTCTTTAAAGTTCCCTTTAAATTCCTCTATCAGCTATTTTTATGGTATAAGCTTATCATCCTTTGTTTGATATTCATCATTGATTTGATTAATGACAAGTTTTGAATCACCATAGACATGTAGTTCTTTGACATTTCATTCAATGGCCATTTTAAGCCCTATAGGCAATACTTCATACTCTGCAGTATTATTGGTGCATGGAAATCACAATCTATACGATTTTGGAATTGTGTGTCCTTGAGGTGTGATGAAAAATATTCCTGCACCTAATCCATATTAGGTATAAGAACCATCAAAGTACAATTCCCAAAAGTTTGTACTTACTGTCAAGATATCTACATTAGGAAATTCGATGTGCAAAGGCACGTTATTTTGTAAAGGTGCATTATCCAATTGATCAGTGATGACTTGTCCCTTGATAGCTTTTTGGTCAACATATTCTATGTCAAATTCACTCAGTATCATAACCCTTGATGTTTTCCCTTTGGTTGGTGATATCAGTATTGGAGGACTCATAAGATATTCTTTTATTTGCAAGAAATCTTCTTCACAATTTGTATCGCATTTGAATGGAACATTTTTATGTAAAAGATGGGTAAATGGAAGAAATCTATCGGCCAATTGAGAAACAAATCTCCTGATTGATTGCAACCTTCCTTGTAAAGATCGCAATTGACTTATGTTCTTAGGTGACTCCATCTCCATGATAGCTTTAACTTTTCCAAGATCTACTTCAATGCCACGGGTTGATATAATGTACCCAAGGAGCTTTCCAGAGGTTACCCCAAATGCACATTTCTTTGGATTTAATCTCAATTGATATCTTTCCAGCCTATCAAAAATCTTGCTTAAAATGTTCAAATGTTCTTTTCTTGTGTGAGATTTTGCAAGTATGTCATCGACATAGTCTTCCATGAATGTATGCATCATATCATGGAAAATTGTTGTCATAGCCCTTTGATAAGTTGCTCCTGCATTCTTAAGCCCAAATGGCATAACATTCCAGTAGTGCGTTCCCCATGCACAGGTGAAATTTGTCTTCTCTTGATCTTCAGGTGTGATTCTTATTTGATTATATCCTGAGAAGCCATCCATTAATGAAAACATCTCATGTCCTGTTGATAAGTCTACTATGATATCAATGTTTGGTAGTGGGAAATCATCTTTTGGACATGCTTTATTCAGAGCTCTGAAATCTATGTAGACTCTTATGCTCTTATCTGGTTTTGATACTAGTACAATACTTGAGACCCATTCTGGATAAGCAACTGGTCTTATGAAACCCACTTCTAATAGTTTCTTGAGCTCGGTTTTGACAAGGAGAGAAATATGCGGATGTATCTTTCTTAGCTTCTTCTTAACAGGTTTTTCTTTTAAATCCACATTAAGATAATGCATGATAAGATCTAGGTTAAGTCATGGCATATCTGCATAAGACCAAGCAAAATTTATTTTTCTTTGCTTAAAGAATTCCATGTATTCTTTCCTCTCTCTTTCTGATAATGAGGCAACAAAATGAAGTATTTTAGGATCTTTTGATGGATCAATGTTTACTGCTTCTGTTGGTTCTATCAGGATAGTAGATCTCTCTTGAAAATATGCAGGAAGAATGTCAAAATTTCCATCTTCTAGCACCTCAAGGTGGCACCTCAAGGAGGTTTTCACCATCAGATACGCCCTTTGTTTTCTCTTTTGATTGATCTAATGTTTCCATGAAATGGTTTTCAACAATAGGTCTCTTTCCTTGTTTTATTTCACTTTTATGACTGAAAAGTTTGGCATTCTCCTGATTATGAGAAACATCACTTGATTATACAATTGAATATATCTTAGGATGGATGGGTTCAACAATGTTAAGGTATACGGCTAAGTCATGGTCATTGGAAAAGACATTCAGTTCAGGGTTGTCTAAATTATCCCAATCAATTAGTTTAGGATGCAAAAGGGGTAAATCATCATCATCATCATCATCATTAGGTGTTTCAATGTTCATGACATAATGATCATAGCTTGGAGTAGAATAGGTATTGTCATAGATTAAATGTTTGTGAGAATTATCTTTTGTAAGCATTTCCGAATCAGTCTTAACAAAATTTATATTAGCATTTTTTAGTTCACACTCAAGTGGTTCTTCAACTAAAGTTTGTCCCTTAAATGAATGGATTATATCCACACACACATCTTTGATACTGCAAATTCCTTCTTGATTGACCTCATTTGTATTTAGAAGTTGACATATTTGTGCACATGGTAAAGTAGATTCTTTTAATAGATTTTGTCTCCTTTCAAACTCAACTTCTTCTGGACTAATAGTTAGTCCAGCTTGACTATCTCTTAGTTCTTCTATGGTTCTTCCATATCTGGTCTTTGTTTGCACTTTGTCTGGCATTGCTTCTCTATTTTTTTCATTCCCTTTTCTTTTTGCATACACCTCTTTTCTCTGAATTTTGAGTTTCTCGTCTTCTTTCTAACTTCATCTTTTGTTCTGCAATAGACAAGTCCTCTTTCGTGATAGTTGCTTGATCTTCATTGTGTTCCTTACTTGATGTAGTGGATAAGGTATCTGGACTCCATTCATATTCATTGGAATCTGTCTCTGAATCTTGATCTAAGATTACTCCACTATACCATCCTGGAATGTCATGTGGTGCAAAAAGTTCTTTGATTTCTGCCATTTCTATTTTTACTGCTTCTGGAATATCTTGTTCATATTTTGCCTTTGTTTTTATTTTCAGAACTTGTTGACAAGATTTTTCTTCACCTTTGATGGTAGTCTCTTCTTCTTTCTTTTCATGTTCTTCTTGCTTCTTTTGTTTATTGGTTACTATTTCAGCCACTTGATGTATCTTTTCTTGACAATTTCCTTCTTTAGAAATTGATTTCTTTCTCCATTTTTGCTATTGATGATTATGTTACTTTTGATTAGACTTTAGATATCCTAGCCCAGATTTATCTTTTGTGGATTGTGAGTGTGGACAAATAGGTTCTGAAATACCTTGATGTTTCTTACCAATTGGTCCTTTTCCTTCATATCCCATCTTTTGCATAATTTCATATCCTTTGCCATATTGTCTTATGGGAATATTGACTTTTGTTGTTGTTGCTATTGTTTTATCTTCATCTTTGTACAACCAACCAAGAATGTATTTGTCTTCATTTTCTTCTTCAAGAGTTCCAGCACTAACAAAGGTTCCTTTAAACATATATTTTGATTTTCTTGATGCCTTTGACTTAATATCTGTAGGTTTCCCATATGACTTAGGGGAAAGTGGAAAATTTTACAAAGAATACTTTCTCATTCCTTCATCATTTAACTTGAGCTTTTCTTCAAAAGTTTCCCATAACTTTGCTTGAATTTCTTTGGTAGGATATACTGATTCTCTATTATGTGGAACTCTTGTATCTTGTGAGGGTTTCAAATTATTGCAATATTGACTGGAGTTTGCAATTATAGTGATCTATTTTCCTTCATTATAAAATTTCACACATTGATGATATGTAGAAGGAACTGCTTGCATCTTGTGAATCCATGGTCTCCCTAGAAGAATGTTGTAGGAGAGGTTCAAATCTAAAACCTCACACAATGTATATTTTTCCACAGGTCCTATCCTTATTGGTAGCACAACAGTTCCTTTAGAAGAACATTCTACTCCATCATAAGCTTTGATGGTTATTTTCTTTTTCGGATCTACTGCATTCTCTGAATATCCCAAAGCTTTTATCAAACTTAGAGCACAAATGTTTAATCCAACTCCTCCATCTATGAGCACACGTTTAACATGAGTTTTATTTATGGAGACTTCAACATGTAAGGGAGAATTGTGAGGATGTTGTAAGGATACATCATCATTTTCAGAAAATGATAAGTAATGAGGAGCTATAAGGTGTCCTACCATATTTTGAAATTGATCTACATCCAAATCTTTTGAAACTGTTGTTTCTACTAAAGCTTTCTCCAAAATTTCCTTATGCATAGGTGAAATCTTGAGAAGTTCTAGAATTGATATTTGAGTAGGTATTCATTGTAATTGCTCTACTAAATTATATTGTTGTGGATTGGATGTTGAGTCTTTTGCTATACCTGGAAAGATAACCTTTGCTTTGCTTCTTGTGATAGCATTGATTGGTTCTGAAGATGATCACCTTGGCTTTTCCTTTGTCATCTTTTAATTGGGATGATTCACCTTTGTCATAATTCAGAAGTGGAGTTTTGAAAGCCAAGTGTGATTCGTTTGTTTTATGGCTATCCACTGTGATGGTTCCATTGTCGATTAGATCTTGGATAAGGTGTTTCAATCTCTGACAATCATTTGTTAGGTGTCCTTTATTCTGATGATAGTTGTAAAAATGATTGTCATTCCACCGATTGGGCTTGACTGCTGGTTCATAATTTCTTGCTTCTGGCAAAACAATAAATTTGTTAGCAATCAAAGTTTTTAGAATTGATTCCAAAGATTCTCCAATGTTTGTAAATTTCCTCCACGGATTGGAGAAAAAGGACTTAGCTTTATTGTTTTCTAGATTGTTATTGCTTGAGTTTTGACTTGATAGATTGAAAATTGGTTGTTGTTGTTTTGTATTACTATTATCGTCATTCCCTTCATTGTTGACATTCCTATTCTTTGACCAAAACTTGGGTTTGTCATTGTTGTTGTTGTTGTTGTTGTTGTATGAATTATTGTAAAGTTTTAGCTCTCCTTTCTTTACCATTGTGTTCTCTATTTTCAGACCATTTTTTATCATTTTGGCAAAACAGGGAGGACATTTCATCCTTAATCAATAACTCATTTCATTGATAAGATTATCAATGAATATGTCCATTTTTTCTTGATTAGGTACATCTTGGGGATACCTATTAAACATTAATTTTCATTGTTGTAAGAAAATAATAAAGGATTCACCATTCTTTTGTTTAACATTGCGAAGATCTAGCATTGTTATTTCATTCCTTATATTGTAGGAATATTGTGAAATAAACCTATTCACAAGTTCTTCAAAGGATTTGATTCCGAATGGTAATCTTGAAAACCACTCCATTGATTGTCCATTTAAACTCCTAGGAAAAAGATGCATAAGGTAAGTTTCATCGTGAGAAAATTCCATGCTCATAGTACAAAACTCCCTAATGTTATCTTGAGGATCAGATTTTCCATCGTATCTATCATATTTAGGAATCTCACAATGTTGCGGAAATGATATCATATTTAGATTTTTATCAAAAGGATATGGGCATATATCTTGTAATAAATATTTCTTGGAGCTTGTCCCATTTTGCATGTCTTGTATTTGTTGATGTAGATTTTGTATTTGTTGAGTAAGGTTTGATAAGGGATTATCTACATAATTTTTCCTTGTTTCTTCATGAGCCTTTTTGTCATTGCGCTCTTTTCTTTTGTCATCCCTTTCTTTCCTTGTTTCTTCATTACTTTCTTTGTTCACATCTTCATTATTTTGCTCATCTGTGTTTTGGGTGTTACTTGTCTCCACATCTTGTTTCAAGCTTTCTATGTTAAAGTCTTGTGGTAGTTTAGCTCCAGATTTTGCCAACATCAAGATATATTTTTCTTTTTGTTTTGCCAACAATTTTTCCATTAGCCTATCAAACTTGAAATCTTTCTCTAGGTCTCTAATGGTGTTATTGACTGCTTCTTCATCAACAATAGTAAATCCAAAAGTGTGGAATATAGGAGTATCTTCTTCCTCCATTTGTTGTTGTTTTCTAAGTTGTTCATGTTGGGCTCTAGTCCAAACTGGCATGTGTTTATTTCAAAATTGTTGAAAGTTCCAAAGGACAAGGTCAATAGGTGATTATTGGTTTAGGAAGATATGCTTTGTTGATCTTACCACTATTGTTTGTTCATTGGGATAAAGTGTCTCTTTGTTGAAAGGCACGTCTTTGTAAAGTTTCACCATCAAATTTTGTACCGCAGCCATGTAAGTAGTGACAAAAACGGTGTAGGAATGTCCTATGTTTCAATAAGATCTTGTGATTGATATACAAGAATCTTATCCTTTTCTGAGTAGCTTTGTAACTAGGTTTTCTTTTCTTAAGGTGATACTTAAAAGTCATATAAGCATTTGACAATTCACAAGTTTGTTTGATTCCAATGTTGGTGCGATTTTGGTTTTGATATAACCTAGGTTCAAAATAGGAAAGACATATCCAAGATTAGGAACCTAGTATAGATTTGATCAAGCTTCGTGATAGAGGATTTGATTATCCTGATGAGAAACTTGACAAAGATGTTGATTTTTGCACTTAAGATGGTTGAATCGATAGCTTGTTAAATGTTGATGTTTACCGAACCTTTTGAGTATAACCTGTTGGATTAGCAACCTAGTTGTTTGAGCTAGCTTGAAAATATGTGATGGTTTAGAAACAAACCTACTTCAAGAATTATTTTGACATTGATGTTTTGACACTTTGACTTTGATCTAGTGTTTCAAGTGTTGGAAAGATTTTCCCCTTTTGATCAATTTTTTTTTTCAGCAATTTGTTGGACTTTTGCTCATTCGTAGATGATAATCTTCTTCAATTTTTGAACTTTTGGAACATGTTATAGACATAGAAGACACAATTTTTAATAAACAAAATGCACAAGCAAGTACAATCCCTATGGCAGGCTGAGACAACAGTTGTTGAATCTCACGTGGAGTTTCCCCCAAGGCTACGCTATTCAAAGTAGATATTTAGATGCTTGATCCCACTGGCTCCACCCTCGACACTCACTTCTTTGGGGCAGCCAAGCATTAGTTTCCATAAAAACTCCCCATCGCAAACTTTATATCTCTACTAGGAACCGTATGTATGTGAGCCACTTCAGAGGTCCGACCTCCTGCGCCAACAACTAGAAGGATTTTGGTAACTAGTATAAGTGGTTTTTAGTAAAGGCTTCCAGTCATGTGGCCATACATGCGGCACTTTTAGCTCTATAAATACAGAAGGTTCCAAGCCTATAGAGGTTACACTCCATAGGGTTTATGGAGAAACATAGTGTCGGTATGAACTTATCAGCACATGTTGTTTGAGACTTTCATCACAAACACGATTTATTTATAGTGGATTGGAAGAACTCGGTATTAGCCTGTTTCCACTTTAGGTCATTCCCCTCTCACTGGCTCCCTCAAGGCAGCTCGGGAAGGTAGGCCCTCTAAAAGGATTTAATTGCTTGAAAGTAAAGAAAGTGTAAAAGAGTGGGTTTGACTTTTTGATCACCCAATTAAGGGGAGAGCATATACCTACCACGTTCGAGACACGAAATACAAGTGTTCTTTTTAACCCTCCATAGAATTTGTTGGCTAAGTCCTATTTGGAGATGTTGCTTCAACAAGCATGGTGTTCATTTTAGCCCTTTTAAAAGTCTATGTGCAACTTATTTTAGAGAAAATACCAAAAATGCAAGTTGCATGTTGTCAATTCATCCTCTTAGTTAAACTATATGAACAAGATATGATATATTGCTTTCCAAATGAAGACTTTTAATTAACTAGATGAGGAAATACATAAAATTTGCCTTAAATGTCATCCTGCACACGCATGTTAGTAATCTAAAAAATCTGATTTCTTGGACATTCGGACCTGCAAGAAAATTTTGTTAGTTTTATAAACAAGAGCACTAACCTAACATATGTGTTATCTTTCTGTTCAAAAGTGCTAACCTACAAATCAAAAGCACTAACTTAGACTACAAAATCGTTGCTTTGTGGATACAAAAGTGTGATTTCTTTGACATATGCGCTAACCTAAGACACAAATGTGTGAACCTGTAATGCAAATGCACAGAATTTAAGACAAAAGCGCTAACCTACATGACATATGCGCTAACCTATGATGCAAATGTGTAGTTTTTTTGACAAAAGTGCTAACCTATATGACATATGTGCTAACCTATGATGCAAATGTGCTAACTTGTCGAACAAAAGTGCTGTCAAAATTCACAAATGCGTGAATCTGCATTACAAATGCATTAATTTAACTTTTACAATATTTTTAAAGGTATATGTGAGGTCTATGAGCCTTACAGTGGGGGCCAAAATGTGTGAGCTTGAATTTCATCCTCAAAATGTTACCTATAATAAGTTAGTTTCATAAAATACAAATGAAAATGTATACAGGAAATCCAAATTCAACCAATGAAACTACATGAAATACATATTAAAATAAAACATTATTTTTACCTTCATGATTTATGTCTCATTGTGTCCTAGCTCCACTGTTCTTGGTTGCAGATGGCGTGCTCTCAGACAATGCATTGTTGGCTTCCAAGATGGCATATAAAGAATTGACTGATAACTTGTAGTTAATTGATACTATGATATGCAAATACTACATGATTATGCTAAAATGATTATGCTAAATGATAATTTCTATTTGCTTCAAAAACTCACGGATGCATAAGATTAGCTTGCAAAATGCACTTGCAGTCTCTTGAAGTCTAACTCTCTCAACTAAAGCTCTAGATTTTATAGACTTTGAGAGGATTAGATGATGTGGCTTAGATCAACAGTCCTGATCAAATCTATAGATTTGGATGGCTATGATCAAAGGTGAAGGTTGAGAGAAAGGGGGAAGGAGAAGACAAGTGTCACTCATCTCACCTTGATTGGGTTGTTGACTGACGGAATCTACGGATGGTTGGAGGAAATTTAGGCATGAGAGGACAAGTGGACTCAAGTCCTTCCTAAGATGTAGGGGGTGTTGGAGAGAATATAGGAAATGGTTATGAAATATGTGTACGTACACAATTTTCATTAAGTTTGGAAGTTGAAGATAAATGATGAATTAATATTTAAGAAATATTAATTTCCTTAGCCACATGTTTGATGAGTTGGCAAAGGGAAGATGAAGTGGAGATGGAGGGTGAGTTGGAAAAGGGATTAAATAATTTAAGGATTATTTAATATTTGAGACTATAGGATAGGAGAATAAGTATTAAATATTAGATATTTAATTGCTTGGAGGAGATAATTAAATATTAGATATTTAATTAACTTGGTTAGAGGAATAATTAAATATTAGATATTTAATTAACTTGGTTAGAGGAATAATTAAATATTAGATATTAAATTAACTAGAAGAATATGATAATTAAATATTAGATATTTAATTAATTAGAAGAATAGGATAAATGAATTAATTAATAAAATATTAATTAATAGAAAGACATAAAATGAATTAAATAAATTAATCTTTTCAAATTAACTATTTAATAGAAGAATAATTATTAAATAAATATAAAATATTTTTTTAATTGCTTATAGCCAATTTTTTATGTGTATACACACATAACTGATTATTTTCAATTGGTTGATACTCTTGAGGAATTGTTTCAAAACACCGACTGAATCTCTCAACAAAATTCCTAATAGGTTCATCCTCTATCTTTTGTATTTGAAATAATTTAACCAATAGTTTATATTTACTAACCATAGGTTTAAATTCTTCAAGAAACTTTACCTTCAAATCATCCCAACTAGTGATGCATCCATATTCCAAATTTTGAAACCATACTGCAGCATCTCCAATAAGGCTTTCAACAAATAACCGCACAAAAACATCTTCTTCTTGCACTCCAAGAATCTCGCAAGAAACCATGAATTCTTTAATATGGTCATCAGGATATTGTGTCTTATCTCCAACAAACTTTGGAAAACATTTCCTTGATCTTTCAGGAAAAGCTGAGTATTGCGGCAAAGCCAAGGGTCCAATTTGAGCTCCCCATGGTTGGGCTACAACTAAAGCCATAACATACACTGGAATCTTTCAACCAAGAGATCTTTAAATAAAACATAGAGTCGCCAACCTCCATCCTCAGGAAGGCAACTTCAAATTTCTGAGAGAATGAAACATCAACATTTCCTTCCCCAGCAAAGTCACCAAATATCCGTTGGTTAACATATTTGTCACTTAACTCTATATTCTAATGCTCACAGAGGTGACAAATGTAACCATGGCTAAACCAATTAAAAAAACTATCTACTAATAGATTCTCTTCTTACGAGGTGGCAGCTACCTTCACATGATATTCAATGATTAAATTAAAAAAAAAAATACCCATAATACTTTTATCCCAAAAGCAAATAAGGAAATAGCTTTTAACCAGAAAGCTTTGTAAAGGCATTCACAACATTAACTACTATATTTAGATTTTCTAGATTTTCAAATAAATCATCACCGCAGAATATCATTCATAGACAATATTTTGTAGTAACTGAGATTCAAATCCATCCACCATCTTAATATGAATTCACCAACTGACATCCATTTCAAAGAACATAAAAGAATTCACACACTATAATTCAAAGATTGTGAATCTATGAAAGTTGGCAGTAGCTCTTCTATATTAAAACAATGAAAAATAGAACATGCATAAATAAAATGGCCCTTAAGAGTAAAATCAAAGTTTTGCCCCCCAAAAAGCCTCTCTCAAGTTCGTTATTCTACCTATTTATAACCTTTCCCAAAGTCTAATATGTTTCAATAAATGGTTACAAAAAGTAATGGTCTTGAAAACGATCGTTCCAAACCAAAACTTCCAAGAACAACATTAATTTATAAATTCTATCACAAAGTCACAAGGTTACAAGATCACCGGACTCATGCTCCAGCATCAATTGTTGGGGTTTGTCTTGTGATCCGTTTGTTGATCTCTTCCGTTTTTTCTTCTTCTTCAGTCAACCGGAAAAGGATATCTATAAACTAGTGTCCTCAATTGCTTAATTTTCTATTAACGATGATACTTTGTGATTCTCCCTTGGATTTGTTCTCGAAAGCTATACATGACGTGGCAACCAATGAGGAAAAGATAATGACAGGAAGCAATCATTCTTATCGGTTGGGCAGGCTCCTTTAATTTCGACAGGCAATCATTCTGGATCCATTCTTTCTTGTTATATTTTTGTGATTGAAAGGTTTGGCATTCTCACCAAAATAAGTTGCACTATTGAGTTCTATAGTGAATCCTACTTTGTGATCCCCACTTGGTATGTTATCCCGTAATTCAAGAAAGTCTATGATTGTCTCATCATTTTGGAAGGTGTCAAGGCATGCGACATCTTGTTGGTTCTAGTCAATGAGTTTAGGGTGAATGATTGGCATGGCATAATCAATGAGCTTAAGGTCATATGATGCATCAGTTAGGGTGAGTATGGAGGTATCAAGGTCATCATCAGTACTCTCCCCCTCCTAATCAGGATTGGGAGGTGATATATCTCTCTTAGAAATATTCTCATCATCCAGGATCTAGAAGGTTTTAATCCACGCATCTCCTTCACCTTTCTTCACTTCATAGGAATTCCCTTCAGATTATTGTGAAAAGGAAGAATCTCATTCGTACTCATTTGAATCTGTCTCAGAATCACTTTGTAATATTGTATTACTATGTCTTATGGGTATGTCTTTAGGTGTACCAGTTGTGTCAATAATTGTTGAAGGTCTCACATCTGATGGTGTTGTTGATGGTGTGGGGGTTTATGAAATAGATAAAGGCTTTATCTTGGGAATGATGGGCCTTTGTTCAACATGACCTTTTTGGTTGTTTATTGCATGTGTAGAGGTTGATTGGGAAGTGCTTACATGATTTGGATCTGCGGAGGTAGTGGGTTGGTCTGCAATAGACAGAAGCTTGATTTTAGGTATGATGGACCTTTGTGTTGACCTCTTTGGTTTGCTTGTAAGTCTAAGATTGGAAGAGCCTACTAGACTGGGATTAAATCCAAGTCATGTTTTATCTCTTGGTTTTAGCAAGGGTTTTAATGGCTCATGTACCCCTTTCTTATTGAATCCCAATGCGTTATGGCCATCATAGCCCATCTTTTGCATCATGGAGAAGCCTTTCCATACTTCTTTGTAGGGAGTTTTATTTGTTGTTTACCTTTATCTAAAGGTTCCTTGTAAATCCAACCAATCAAGTTTTCATCAATAGTCTCTTTTTATTATAATCTTCCAAGGATGAATCTATCAATTGTACTAGTATTTGTTGCAATAGGTGTTTTGAGTAAAAATTTTGGCTTGCCATGAGTCCTAGGTGAGAGAGGTAGGTGGCCAACACAGAAAAGTTGGCTAAGGTTATATTCTCCTGGACCTTCATCCTTTACTTTAAACTTCAATTTGTCTTGCTTAGGTGTATGGATTGATGTATTGGTTGGATTTTTTGGGTGGACGTATGATGAGGATGTGGTGGCTTCTTCATTTCTAGGTATTGTGATATCTGGCTAATGCTAGATATTGTTACAATAAGCAAATGGGTTAGCATCACCAAGGATAATAATTTTCACTCCATTATGTGGAAATTTGATACATTGATGGTAGGTTGATGGTACTGCTTGCATGGCATGGATCCATGGTCTGACTAGTAGCAGATTGTATGGAAGAGGTGGGTCTAGGACTTGAAAAAACACATCCTTCACTACAAGTCCCACCCTTACTAGTAAAGTGATTCTCCCTTTTGAGAAACATTCAACATCGTCATAGGCCTTGATGGTGATCTTCTTTCTGGCGTCTACTACTCCTTCAGAATATCTCAATGCTATGATCATTTGCAAGGTGCAAATGTTAAGCCCAACTCCATTGTCAATCAAGACTCACTTGATTATATATTGATGTATGAATCCCTGAATGTGGAGAGGGGCATTATGAGGTTGTTGAATCCATATGAATCATCACTTTCAGTGAAAGTGAGACATAGTGATGATTTGAGACTTCCAACCATGGCTTGAAATTGATCCGTGTTTAGGTTGGATGGAACTAATGCTTCTTGGAGAGCTTGGTCCAAGTAGTTTTGTACAATGGTGAGAGGCGCAAAATCTCTAGTATGGAAATGAGAGTTGGAGTCTTATCCAATTGGTCCACAAGGTTATATTTCTTGGACACATATGCCACTTTCGATGGTGCTTCTAGTAAGACAAGTTTGCTATGACGGGTAACAACATTGCATGTGGTTTCTTTGCCTTTGATGGTGATTGTAGCAACTTGTTCATTGGTATCATAAACATTATTGATAGTATATGTATATGTTGCATGTGTATAGTCCATCGTGTTATCTTGGGTCTTTCCTTGATTGGATGGACCTCCTTTTTCATATGATGGGAGTGGATTCTTGAATATTGTGTGATTTGTATTGGAAGTTTTTGCATTAAGACCATCTACTTCGATATCACCTTGATCAATGAAGTGTTGAACTATGTCTTTTAGTTGACAATAATTATTTGTCTTGTGTCCTTTGCCTTTGTGAAACTCACATTACTCATTATCCCTCCACCATGGAGGTTTATCTTGAGGCTTGTAATTTGATGTTCTAGGTAGCATGATAAGATCAAAAGATATAATTTGTTGTAATACTACTTCAAGTAGTTGTCCCAAGGGTGTATATGTCTGATTGGGTTTGTAGGTAGGGTACCCGTTCTTAGGTGCCATTTGGTGCATGTTAGGAGCTTGATTTTTCTGATTGTTTTGGAGATGTCCTTGGTTGGTGATATTGTTTTGGCAATTATCATTGGGTCCTACAATTTTGATAGTCCTTGCATCAACGACACCATTGTTGATGATTTTTTTGTTCTTAGGCTAAAACTTGGGTTTATCACTGTTATATGCCAGTCGTGGACCTTCTTTGTTGTCTTTGTAAATTTTTACAAGTCCCTTCTTGATAAGGGGTTTCTCAATTTTGAGCCCTTGGGCTATCATGTCTTTGAAAGTGTTTGAGCATTTAATGTCCAAGTAGAATTCCATTTCCTTGTTTAGGTTTGAGATGAAAATCTCAACTAATTGGTCCTTCGGAAGGGGCAAGGAATGTCTGCTAGAAAGATGCCTCTATCATTCTAAGAAATTTGAGAACAACCCTTAATTCTTTTGTTTTGTGTTGCATAAGTTAGCCATGGAAACATCACGCTCTATGTTATGCACATGATGGGTGATAAATTTTTGCACTGAGTCATCAAATGTCCTTAGGCCACCAGGTAAGCATGAAAACCATTGCATTGTCAAGCCTCCTAGACTTTGAAAGAAGGGGTGCATTAAATAAGTTTCATCATGGACATCCTCTAAGCTTGTATAGTAGAATTCTCTCACATGGTCTCTTGGATCTCCTTTTCCCTTGTATTTCTCAAATTTTGGAGTTTCAAAATTATGTGGGAAAGGAGGCATGATCATGTTTTTGGGTTAGTGTAGGATCATGGGGGGCCAAGAAGTGGTGATGTGAAAAAAATAGCCTTTTCCACTCGCCTAAAAACATGAAAATATGTGTTGACTTTTTGTTTGGCCTGGGTGTCAATACACCTTGACATGGTAAACACCTAGGCAAACTAGATATTGGATAAAATCGAATATCTTATTAAATTAGATATCTGAGAATATCACATATCCAATTTTTATAGGTAGTTTTAAATTAAAAAATAAATAATATATTATATAATATGTAATATATAATATATTATTATATTACATTAAATATTATATAATACATTACATAATATAATATAATATTATATATTATATAATACATAATATAATATAATATTTGTTGAAAGCAGATGTACTCTGAGAGGGGGAGGGGGTGAATCAGAGTACCAGATAAAACTCACAAAATGGTAACCTGGTTTACATTTACAAAACAGAATGGTTGTACAAAGATATGAAGCTAGGAAAGCTTGAAAGAAATAGTTATCTTGCCGAAACAATTTAAGGACAACTAATATAATAAAACTAAACAGATTGAACAAGATAGAAATAACATAGCGTAATCTAGAAATGACCACAAATACGAAACATCATTTGTGTTGAGTGGAAACCCTCAAGATCCAAATAGATCTCATCATAGGGAGAAAACCACTCCAATCCTTTCATTCATATCAACCCAATACATCCAGTTTAGCAGCCCTGCTGCAAGGAGCTTCAACCCCTCAACCTTACAAAATCATAAAGAGGTTCATGAAGATACAGTTGCACACATTTGCAACTATATTTTGATAAACCAATTTATTACAAAACTTCTTCAGATTTTCAATATCTTCTTCGCCACAAAATTCTGAACCAATTCAGCACACGTCTTCCAAACCTTCTACACATGATATTTATATAATATCTATGTACAGGTAGAAGTTTTTTTTTTGGTTACTTTTTGTAACTCTTAACCAACTTAGTTATTATGAAAAATAGTTCTGGTAACCATCTATTATACATACTTCAGTTACATCTTGACCCATATTTAGATTTTCAAGTGAGCAATGTGAAAAACTAATAATTAATCAACAACGAAGTCTTTTGCCATTCGTTAACAATTGAATAGTCCCTCAATGCAATCATATAATTATCTGGAATCCGCCCAGAACACTTAACTCAACTACAGTGCATAGTTAAGTTGCCATGTAAAAGCTAAATAATAAACTCAGTTAAAAACATGTAACATCGACTTGTCATCAAAGACAAAACATTAACAGATGAGGTCAACAAACTCCCCCTTTGTCCTTGATGGAAAAAACTCTATCCACCTGTTTTTGCCAAAATGCTTGATGTAAATTATTCCAATAACCTGAACCAATGAGATGCGTTTGCCAATAAGTCAAATGCAAGTGCCAAGAAAAGACCTGTACTAATCCTGAAAAAGTTTTCTATAGTAACCAATCGTACTAGAATACTACCTGTATCAGTGAATAACAGCACAATGCCAATACCTATCATCAAAGAATCTTAATGTTGCCAAATGTTTGTACCATATGCCAAAACATAATACCTATACCAACTGATTCCAAAATGTGCTGAAGGAGATCAGAGAATATCAAAACATGTCAAGAGCCAAATATACTCAATTCAATATGATGCAAATGCCAATATAAAACCCAAATATGCCAATAAGAAATATGTCTGAAAATGAGCCAATGACCAGTGTATCAAATTTCTGAAGGTGACAAAAGTACCAATGGATCTCATCAAACCAAAATGTTCTAAAGGTGCCCAGTGTATCCCAGTATGCAAGAAGACAAAATGCCAAAAATTCTAGCAAAAGTGTCCAATGTCCAAAAATGTGTCCGGTATGCAAGAAAACCTATCAGAAATATGTCCATTATGCAGAAATACCAATGTACCTTTTTGCAAAAATACCAATGTACCTTTTCCAGTGTATCTGTTCTCCCCCTTTTTGTCATCAAGGACAAAGAGGGCCAAAATGGGAGCATGTGTGAAAGCTCCCCCTTGCAAAAAAAATTAGATAGGGAGAAAAAATTGAGAGTAAACTCCCAATCGAGCATGCAACTGCTCAAATTGTTCTTTTGGTAGAGATTTAGTAAATATATCCGCTACCTGTGCTTGTGAGGATACTTGAATCAACATGACTTCATTTGAGGAGACTTGTTCACGCAAAAATTGTAACTTAATTGCAATATGCTTGGTGCGAGAATGCATCATAGGATTTTTAGATATTTGAATAACATTGGTGTTGTCACAAAAAATAGACATAGGTTTTGAAATTTCAATAGCCAAATCTGCTAACTGATAGGACATCCATAACATCTAAGTACAATAAGTTGTGGCTGCAATAGTCTCAGATTCAGCAGTTGATAAAGTGACACACTCTTGTTTCTTACTATGCCATGCAACCAAACGATCACCAAGAAAGAATGTTGCACCACTAGTGTTGTGTTGGTCATCAACACAACCTCCCCAGTTAGCATCAGTATATCCTTTTAAAGTGAAATCATCATGTTTGGAATACCATAGCCCAAAATCTAGAGTACCTTGAATGTACTTGAAAATTTATTTTACATCATTTAAATGAGATTCTCTAGGAGCAGATTGATAGTGTGAAACCAAACATATAGCTTGCATCAAATTAGGCCTAGGTGCAGTAAGATATAGCAAACTGCCTATCATGGACTGATATTCATGTTGATCAACAAGAGGTGATTCATCAACCTTGACTAACTTACACCTAGTTTCCATAGGTGTGCCAATTGGATTGCATTGGTCCATCTGAAATCTTTTTAACATCTCTTTAGTATATTTAATTTGGGATATAAACAAACCATGTTCAAGATGAGATACTTGAAAGCCCAAAAAGAAAGTTAGAGGTCCTAACATAGACATTTCAAACTCAGATTCCATAATAACTGAAAAACTTTGTGACAATTCATCATTAGTTGACCCAAATATGATATCATCCACATAAATTTGAATAGCCAAGAGATCATCATTTATTGTTTTAGTATACAATGTACTATCCACACTACCTTTAGTAAAACCTTTTGAAATCAAATGTGAATCAAGTCTAGAATACCAAGCATGAGGTGCTTGTTTCAAGCCATAGAGTGCCTTTTTTAGTCTATACACATGATCTGGATGTTCAGAAGATTCAAAACCTTCTGGTTGCTCCATGTAAACTTCTTCTTCCAGATAGCCATTTAAGAATGTTGTTTTAACATCCATTTGATAGACTGTAAATTTTTTAAATGAAGCATAAGCAAGAAACATTCTAATGGACTCCAACCGAGCTACAGGAGCAAAGGTTTCACCAAAGTCAACTCCTTGTTGAGCGTATCCTTTACACACAAACCTGACTTTGTTTCTTACCACTTTTCCCGATTCATCTAACTTATTTCAAAAAATACATTTGCCTCCTATTACATTTTTACCATCAGGGCGAGGAACAAGTTCCCAAGTTTCATTTTTTTCAATTTGACCAATTTCATCTTTCATAGCATTTAACCAGAATGTATCACTTAATGCATCTGAAGCATTTTAAGGTTTAAATTCTGTTACTAGATAGAAATGCTTAGCCATTTGAGCTTGCTCTACCTATTTGGCTTTTCCACAAGTTAATATACCTGCATCTTTATTACCAATAACCAGAGTTTCCGGATGCCTTTTTGTGATTATTCTTGAAGGTGTTTTATGAGGTATTTCTACTCTGGAATCTAAAATTTCCTCTTCTTTGTTTGAATTTGTTGCTACTGGTCTAGTGTCAATAGATTCAACTGAAGCTGAGACATTTCTAAGTTCGAGATCAGATTCCTCTTCAACACTTTGAACTTGAGTTTTAGACATATTCAAATTTTCATCAAATATCACATTTACATATTCAACCATCCTTTTTAAGCGTTTGTTGAAACACTTATAAGCTTTGCTATTTGAAGAATAACCGAGAAAGATTCCTTCATCAGATTTTGACTGAAAGCTATCCAGATTATCAGAATCATTTTTAATGTAGCACTTGCATCCAAAAATTCTAAAGTGCTTAACAGATGTTGTTTTTCCATGCCAGAGTTCATACGAAGTACATGCAGTCCTTATTCTAATCTGAACCCTATTTAGTATATACACAGTTGTGTGAATAGCTTCTTTCCAATATTTATCAGATAGATTAGATTTATTAAGCATAGTTCTTGCCATTTCTTTTACAGTTCTATTTTTTCTTTCTACCACCCCATTCTGTTGAGGTGTATGAGTAGCAGAATATTGTCTTTTGATACCATGTTTTTCACAATATTCAATAAAATCTTGAGAAGTAAATTCACCTCCCTTATCTGATCTTAAGCATTTTAGTTTCAAGTCAGACTCTTTTTCAACCATTTTTCTAAAGATTTTAAACCTCTCAAAAGCATCTGATTTATATTTGAGAAAGGTTACCCATACCATTTTGGTGTAGTCATCTACGAACAACATAAAGTATTTTTCTCCATTCAGGGACTGAGTTTTAGTAGGACCACATAAATCTGTGTGGACTAATTCTAATGGCCTTGAAGATAAAAACTCCTTAGATTTGAAGGATGACTTAGTTTGTTTGCCTTTTACACATTCACTGTAAACAAAGTTTGTAGGTCTACTAATTAGAGGTAGACCTTGAACATTTTTATGTTTGTTGATTCTGATCATATTATCAAAATTTACATGACCGAATCTCTTGTGCCATAACCAGTTTTCATCTATGTGACCCATAAGACATATGTCTGCACTTTGTTCTTGACTTGTGGAGTCAAACAAATTATATAAGTTACCAAGTGTCCTGAAACCATTAGCTATTATTTTCCCTGACTTTTTCTTAATAACACAACCGTAAGAGTTAAACACAACTTGATGTCCACTATCACAAATCTGACTAATGCTTAGCAAGTTATATTTAATCCTTCCACATAGTAGACATCATTAATAGGTGTGTCTTTGTTTATCATAACTGTTCCTGTTCCAGTAATGTATAGACCTGTGTTATCACCAAATTTAACAAAACCCCCTGGATGATTTTCCAAAATAGAAAATTTGTTTTTATCCCCTGTCATATGATGGGAACATCTGCTATCCAAAACCCAAATGGCAAATTTAGTGGATAGCAAGGTTGTTTGAACAAGCATAGATTGTTCAAGTTTTGGTCTCCACACTTTTGCAAGTCTTTATAGCATTTTGCAGTAATTTGAAGTGTGGCCATATTGAAAACATGTAAAGCATCTTATGTTTCTGATAGCACCAAAAAATTGTTTATGACCAAAAGTAGGAGTTTTAGTAAATCTGCAAGTGTTTACTTTATGCCCAAATAGATTACAAAAATGACAATAGCCATGAAAAAACCTGTTATTAGGAAACTGATTTCTGTTTGTTGCTACAAAATTTTGATGTGAAGTTTCACCCTTTTTAGTAGTAACTTCAGAATGTTTTTTATTTTCAAGAGTATATACTTGTTTTTGCAACTTACTAATTTCTTGTTCTTTGTCTTCAATAAGGCTTTTCTGAGTTTCAATGACCTTGTTAGCATTAACTAGATCAAGTTGTAAAATCCGATTTGAATCTTCATAAGCAGTTACAAGTTTCTTAAGTCTTTTAACCTCTTGAAGAGCACAAAGAAGCTCTTCTTCAAGATCTACATCTTCTATTTCAAAATCAGAATTTGTTTCATATTTTGGTTTTTCAAATTCAACTTCAGTCATAAATAGTGTTTCACAACCATCACCATTTGACTCATCTGATTCATCTTCAGAGTCTTCTTTTGTCATAAGATTCTTCTTTTTAAAGTTGTTCAACCTTTTGTTAGGATTCCAGGGTTTCTTAAATGATTTTTCAGATTTGTCTTCATCTTTACTTAGATCTAGATATGGACATTTCGTTGCAAAATGTCCAGTTTTACCACAACCAAAACATTTAAATTTTCCTTGAAACTTTTTCTTGAGTTTCCTAACTAGTAAAGCTTCAAAAACATCAGATAACTCAAATTCACTATCTTCCTGTTTCTCAACTTTAAAAGTTGTTTCCTTAGAGGTAGAAAGGGTAATACCAATTCTCATTTCATAGGCAGTAAGTATACTTTGAATCTTATGCACAGTCATTTTAGAAAAATGTTTCTTTTCTTCAAGAGCAAATATTTTAGTTTCAAATTTTGGTAATAACATTCTAACTACTTTGGCAACCACATCATGTTCATCAATTTCCTCACCAAGGACCTTTTGGGTATTTACAATTTCATCAATACGAAGAAAATAGCTTGCTACTGTTTCATCATTATTCATCTTCAAAGCATCAAATTGATTTTTTAATGTAATCAATTTAGATTCTTTAACATTTTCATCACCTTGATAAATGGATTCAAGATTTGTCCATACCTCATTTGCTGATTTGAATTACATTACTTTAACAAATACTTCTTTTGATAACCCACATAGTATTGCAAAGCGTGCCCTTTTATCTAGTTCATATTTGGTCTTCTCATCTGCATCAGTAGGTATAGCAGACAGTACAGTATACTTGTTAGAAACTATCTCCCACATTCTGACATCAAGTGAATGAATGAATGCTTCCATTTTAACTTACCATAAGGTATAGTTAGTGCCATCAAATAAAGGTGCTCTAGTAAGCGAGGCTCCCTCGGCTTGAGACATCTTACTTTCAAAAGACCAGGATCAGTCCTAAGAAAAACCTATGGGATAGACCTATGAGGACTCTTATGCTCTGATACCAATTGTTGAAAGTAGATGTACTCTGAGAGGGGGAGGGGGTGAATCAGAGTACCAGATAAAACTCACAAAATGGTAACCTAGTTTACATTTACAAAACAGAATGGTTGTACAAAGATATGAAGCTAGGAAAGCTTGAAAGAAATAGTTATCTTGCCAAAACAATTTAAGGACAACTGATATAATAAAACTAAACAAATTGAACAAGATAGAAATAACAAAGCGTAATCTAGAAATGACCACAAATATGACACATCATTTGTGCTGAGTGGAAACCCTCAAGATCCAAATAGATGTCATCATAGGGAGAAAACCACTCCAATTCTTTCATTCATATCAACCCAATACATCCAGTTTAGTAGCCCTGTTGCAAGGAGCTTCAACCCCTCAACCTTACAAAATCATAAAGAGCTTCATGAAGATACAGTTGCACACGTTTGCAACTATATTTTGATAAACCAATTTATTATAAAACTTCTTCAGATTTTCAATATCTTCTTCGCCACAAAATTCTGAACCAATTCAATACACGTCTTCCAAACCTTCTACACATATTTATATAATATCTATGTACAGGTAGAAGTTTTTTTTTTTTGGTTACTTTCTGTAACTCTTAAGCAACTTAGTTATTATGAAAAATAGTTCTGGTAACCATCTATTACACACACTTCAGTTACATCTTGACCCATATTTAGATTTTCAAGTGAGCAATGTGAAAAACTAATATTTAACCAACAATGAAGTCTTTTGTCATTTGTTAACAATTGAACATTCCCTCAATGCAATCATATAATTATTTGGAATCCGCTCGGAACACTTAACTCAATTGCGGTGCACAATTAAGTTGCCATGTAAAAGCTAAATAATAAACTCGGTTAAAAACATGTAACATCCACTTGTCATCAAGGACAAAACATTAACAGATGAGGTCAACAATATTATATATTATATAATACATATTATATAATATATTATTATATTATATTATATATTATTATATTATATTATATATTATATTATATTATATTATACAATATAATACTATATTATATAATATAATACTATATTATTATATTACCTTTTTATCACTAAGAGAGCCTAAGTAAAGTCTAAGTTAAGTATAAGTCAAGTATAAGATGGGTTGAAGCACCACCACTATCAACAAGGATTTAAGAGGAGCGGGGCAGCTACGGATATCCATCTAGCCCCCCACCATAGATAGGCAGTTCGCCCACTATAGATAGATAGGTGTGTTGAGGGAAGGATGCTCCTTTGAAGGCCATAAATAACAACTAGAGACCTCTTTGACTCTCTCACGGACCCTTAGAATAACTATATTATTGTTCTTGCGAATGTGCTACTATTCTAGAGTTACAATCTGTACTGATACCATTAGTGAGCTCCTACAAGCAAGATGAGGCCCCTACTATTCTATGGTGGAGGAGATAGTTGCCGCAAGGCCTAGAATTCTAGTTGTGTCATTTAGTCATAGGGATAGGTAGGGAAAGAATCAAGGATGGAAGCTAGTCGAAGAGTAGAGTATCCTGGTGGGCCCTAGGTGGGCGAGAAACACTAGACGGATCAACTGCGGCTGGTGGCTCTAGATCAACTGTGGAGAATGGCCCTATCCATTCCTTAGGTGATTGATGTTATATCAGTTGCCCAGTAGGGTCTACTGTATTAGTTGCTTGTTTATGACCCGACAGTTGGAGAGGGGTGGCTGGGGAGGGAGTTTCTTATAGAACTCTTGAGCTTGCCTTCCTTCCTTCCTACTGATTGAACCTCTGGTTGCCCTCCTAACTAGTTCTAGACTATTAGCCTTCTCATCCCCACCCCATCTACCCGACACTATAGGACAGAGCTATGGATATTACCTAATGGAGGGAGGAGGGAACTAACTAATTACTGAGGGCCCAACACCCCAACAACTATAGGAAGGGAGCCCCTACCATTTGATAGGACGTATATAGTAAACACCATATTATATACGTGATAGCCTAACTAACTCGTCCTTAACCATGGGTGAGGGAATAAACTATTTACTGGGGCTAGGTCCTCCCCTTATAAATAGTAGGCACCTCTGAGAAAGAGCCGAACAATCCATCTTTGGCATAATCCATGTTGTCCTAACTTTCTGGTTGAGTTCAGACTTTCGGGAGGCCCTACTATTCTAAGGCAAGAAAGTATCCATCTGATTCCTAAAACAGCTAACTAACTTGATGGATATTCTTTCACCAAGGGTGAGGAATGGAGAGTTGGCCTGCCTAACTATAGTTGTGAGAACTCTAGTTAACTAGTCTAGTCGATAGTAACATCATTAGATCGGAAGTAGGGGATCCCTACTATTCTATGGTAGATCAACCTATTGGCCATAGAATTTTAGGGGGCCTCCCCAATTGTTTTATCTGAGCCTGACGAGCCCCCTAGGTTAGCTCCTCCCTTGTTAGGCTCCATCCCCCCACCTTCGATTAGCTGGCTAGGTAGGATAACATTAACTTCGTCCCTCCCACCCACTAGCCGAAGTTAGGTCTCGTTAACTTGCTTTGAATTCCCCCCCCCCATACTATTCAATGGCATTGCCTACCTGAGCATGCTTTATTTTCTCTAGTTCGAGCATCTAGTTGAAACAGGGGGTGTACGGATATGCCCCTCTGGTAACAATAGAAAACTTTGCCATGTGGGAAGGGAAGGCAGAGCTAACACAATAAAACAGGAGGCAGGGAACCATGCATGCAAAGTGGAATATAGTCAATGAACTAGTCTGGGAGCAAAGTTCGTTACTTCTAGCAAGCGACCCACCCTATTGCCCTATACAAGAGTAGGGGCCCATTGCCATAGAAATTTTAGGCTTGCTAAAAAGAGAATTGGAATATATGGTCGGTAGCGAAGCTAGGGTGGTGGGGTCTGCCTTGGGTAGGGGGGTTTGTGGATGATAGTTCTTTCCCATTCTAGAACCCCTAGTAATGGATCCGGTTTCATTTGCATTTGATCTAGAGACATAAATGGTTGACCCGATTCCAGGAGCAGGAGCAAAGATAGAGGAGGGGGGATAGGGGCAGGATAGTGCCTCCTATGGATAGTTGGCCCCCCCTCTTTTATAGTATAGTTCCCCCAAACCGTAGAATTGATTTCCTTGAATTCTAAGGCTTCGGTTCAAGATGGATTAACAACATTCACCTTCTATCATTCCCCTCTTTTCTTGAATTGCCTTACTATGGAATCCTAGGGGGTGTAGAAATGGCAGGCACCTCCAGTTGACCTATCCTTCCTAGAAAGATAAAGACCTTTTAGTTACTATCGAAGAATCCTTTTAGAATAGTAGGGACCCTAAGCTTAATATTATATAATATATAATATAATAATATATTATATATTAATATATTATATTATAAAATATATATATATATTATTATATTATATAATATAATGTTATTTTAAAATAATTTAACCATAAAAGTCTGATATCCGATAAAATAGGATATCAGATTTTATCGGATATCCGATTGTCTAAGACAATATAAGTGGACTGTGACAGCCCGTGGGTTATTTTTCACCCATGGGCTACGTGATTTCTTTCAAATCTGATATCCAGTTGGACTCGATATCTAATTTTGTGACCCAAATTTGCAAAAAAATCCATAGAAAGGTAGGATTTTTATTGTTTTTCATCATTTTCATTCAAATTTTTGCATTTTTTTAATGTTTATTTATTTTTTCATTCAAAATATGTTTTTTTCATGAAAACTAGGTTTTTCTAAATCAAATACAAAATTGCTCAAATTTGTTAACTAAATTCAATTTTTTACATTCAATTAGGTTAAAAATGGGGGATAACAATGAAAACATTGATCAACCACAACCGCAACAACCAAACCCTCCTGCACAAAACCCTCCTTTACCAAACCCCCCCTTAATTCAAGATTTAATTGCACAAAATTTGAACCAATTAAGGGGGATTGCAAATGTCTATCATAGGATCCCTCGCTTGATCCCAATGTTTGATCTCCTCACATCGACCATAAAGAGTATAGAAATTGTCACTGAGGAGCACAATGTCGCTCTTTTGTGGCAAGATTATATGAGAGAGCCATATCTAGATGGCTTGTCCTATAAGGAGATCAAGGATCTTGAGATATCCAAAGGCACTATTGCCGCATTGTTTATGAATCCCCGCACTGGTCAACCCGTAGACCCCAAAAAAACAAAACTTTCTATTAAATGGTGCACAAATGATGGTATTGTGAAAAAAAAATTGGGATCATTGGTGGATGACATCCAACCTTTTCAAGGTGTGGGTTTAGGTATGCCCCAAAATATACCTGGGATAGTTAGAGTAGTCTAGGGCCCATATGTCCCCCCTCCTCTTGTTGACCCCCCACCTCCAATGCAACATCCAGATATCATATGTGAGGCGGCATCACAGACCATATCGGCTATTCACTCTTTGAGTAGCATTTTGGTTTCTCAGCTTGGGGCAGTATCTTAGCCTACTTTTCATGGTAGCGGTGCATCCAATGGTGCTGACACGTCCTCCTCGGATCCACACATTAGTGTGCCCCATAGTTGTGTCATGTGTGGGTACCTATGCTTGGGTCTAGTTGGACAGCCTGTTGATCCTCCTGTGCACACTGTAGATTATGAGGTGCAAGAGATGCACAATGCACCTAATGTTATGACATATATTGGAGGATACCCTAGAGAGTCCTCACATGCTAGAGGCAAGGAGGTACCTTCATCATACATTGATGATGTAGTGGTAAGATTTGTATTTTCACAATTCCTTCTATATTTTAAATAAATATTTATAATCTAGATAATATTAAGCATGGATTTTTATTTACATGGTCTATTTAATAGTTGATGATAGAGGAGGAGTTGACACAGATCCAAGAGAGCACTTTGACGGTCATTTCATTTGGCCTTGATAGCTTTACATTACATATATTATTGCACCTAGTCATTTGTATTTTATTGTACATACATGCTCATCATTTATATTGGTATTAATTAGATTATTTAGTAACTTGCATGTATATCTTATTTTACTCTTGTAGGGCACAAGTAGCACGAGTGTAGGGCTGTGTGATTCAAGATCTGGTAGTAGTTGGAGACAAGGGAAAGGTAATTGAATGCAAATATAATTGAATGAATAGTTTAAATAACATAATGATTATACACATCTAGACATAGATTGATAGTTTCACATACTTGATGTGTATATGTACAGAAAATTCTTGGCTTCACATCCTTGTTGACTACACCAACCATACCTGAAGATGAAGAAGAAGAAGAAGAAGAAGATATTCCTTGAGTACATGTGTGTTTATTTTATTTTGTGTTTAGTAGATATAATTCATTATTATCAGTGACAATTATATGCTAACTTGTATCAATGTCATGTTTGTGAACATATATAGGTTGTGTATGAAAATATTGAAAACATACCTCCTCTACCAAAGGCATACATCAAGAGTCCTCCAAAGCCGAAGAGAAAACGTGGAGATGAGGTAAACAAGAATAGTTCAATTATAGTTCATTTTTATGTTAACTTTTCGAATGTGAGTTATATAATACAACTAATGTCAATCGTGGTTTGTTTTTCTTGTGCAGGATCCTTCAGAGCCAAGCAATGTGGCAAAGAGGATCGATTTTGATGATCCATCAGTAGCTAAGGATGTTATAGATAGTTTTGGGATGCTTACATGTCTAGTTGGCATGTATATTTTGTATATGGACATACATTCACTTATATAGACATACATCTTGTTTGAGTTGGCATTTATGCCATATTTGTGCATGGACATACACTTGTAATCGTTTGACATTTTCATATATACAAAAGTTGATATTTGATCATATAAATTATTTCTCATGTGTGCATGGTGTTATCATGGAAAAATTTAATCTTCAATGCAATAATTAACAATGGTTAATAATGGTTATTTAATGAACAATACAATTCATTTAATGAACAATACAATACAATTCATTTAACGAACAATACAATACAATTCATTTAATGAACAATACAATACAATTCATTATTACCCTATGCATTCTCCTATCCCCCCCCCCCCCACATGGTCAAACGCCCGGGGTCATACCCTTTCGGCATCGTCCCTTTAGCACCTTAAGTGCTAAAAATTGTCAAACTTTGACGGGCCCTAACTCAAAATCCGTGGCACCTGCAAATGATTTGTTTGAACCTATGGGACCATGAGCGGACTCCCTACAAAAGCCTATCTCAGTTTTTCAAGTTTCCCTATGGTTTTATTGGGGGATTATTTTTTCAGTTGGCAAAAAAATCGTCAATCTCATTCAATCGAATGTTGTCGCGTGGCCAATTTCTCATTATGCTCATTCTGATCACGAACTATCAGTTTTGACATGTCTAGTTAGGCATTATTACCCTATTCATGCTCCTATTTCCCTCCCCCCCACTCAGTCAAATGCTCGGGGTCATACCCTATCAATGTCATCCCTTGAGAACCCTAAGTGCTAAAAATTATCAAACTTTGATGGGGCCTAACTTGGAATCCGTGGCACTTGCTGTTAGGCCCAATATGGAAAGCTAATGTATTGAGAGGGGAGGGGTGAATCAGTACTTCAAATCCTTTCTTTAACAATAACTTTACTGTTATGCATAAACCAAAAACTGTTGTAACATAACATAAAGCTAAAACAAATAGATAACAATCATACATGATTCACTCCATAACACATATATTTTGGTTACGTAGAAACGCTTGGTTAGAGAGAAAAACTACGGTGGGGATGGAACCCACAACTTCACTAGTGCAATAATAAAGAGTGCTCGGTTAGAGCTACATGTTTAGCTATTTCTAATAGCTTACCCTGTTAGGAGTATCAAGATCATTAGATCTACCTTGCTAAAAGATTTTACATCACTTATTCTAAATGTTGCACCTAGTTAAAGGCTTTACAATTTATAGACTTTGTTAGAGTCTTTTACCCTATTAAAGGTTTCTCTTACAACTCAAAAATATTACAATAAAATCTTTACAAATATCTGCAACTTCACATCTGAAATGTTATAGCAGATTCTATGTGCTCAAAATGAGATTACCTTGCTAATAGCATACCTCGGTAACCCATAGAATAACTCGATAAACCCTTCTATTTACTCTGTTCCTTGATTGTTCTCTGAAATCCTTCTCGGTGACCTCTATGTCTCTGTAATAGTCATAACACTTGGTGCTTTCCCATGATTTTTCTTTTCACATATGTTTGTCTTCACACTCATACACACATACCCTATATCTCTATCTGATCCCAATCCATGTTGTATAAATAGATCTCTTATGTCAGTGATCTGGTTCATTGCTTTGATCTTACAAACATGATTTATCGAATGAATAACAATACAAAATATTTCATTGGATAGATGACCTCAAAATCATACACAATCTAAAAGTGCAATTTCCAATGTGATAATGGTTCTTTGTTCCTTGATCTTGTAACACGTTTCCACATGTGTGTCTAGGTTCAATGAATCTGGTAACATGTTTCACTTGGTGTATATCAACTCAGTGTATCATTATTTCTACTTGGTAGACATACAGTGTTACTCAGTAGACAGCTTGGTGTATACTGGGCTCTGTGACTACTTTCTTCTATAACTGACTGCTCTGTGCATACCAACTAAATATTTTGATAGTAGTAACCAACTAGAGTATATAGAATGACTTTGGACATAAAACTAATGGCAACTTAATAAGTAGTAACAATCTCCCCTTTTGACATTAGTTGAGATGTTTGACAAAACTACTTTCAAAGTCATAACTCAAAAATCTATATACTTACAAAATTTGACTAGACAGACAATATATACATTAGTCAGTGAAATAGTATATTTAGATATACTCCCCTTATCAATATACTATACAAAACTGATTTTGCATGCTCGGTGATCAATATTCTGTATTAACTGCTTGGTTGTCATTGCTCAGTTCACTGCTCTTCTTGTCAAAATTAACTGTGCATTTGAATACTCTGATCTGCTCGATATACTCCCCTTGTATACTACACTCCCCTTGTATACTTTGATATTATTCTCCCCCTTTGACAAACATCAAAACTAATGTCAAAAGGGGAGATTATTACTACTTATTAAGTTGCCATTAGTTTTATGTCCAAAGTCATTCTATATACTCTAGTCGGTTACTACTATCAAAATATTCAATCGGTATGCACAGAGCTGTCAGTTATAGAAGAAAGTAGTCATAGAGCCCAGTATACACCGAGCTGTCTACCGAGTAACACTGTATGTCTAGGTTCAATGAATCTGGTAACACATTTCACTCAGTGTATATCAACTTGGTGTATCATTATTGTTGCTCGGTAGACATATAGTGTTACTCGGTAGATAGCTCGGTGTATATTGGGCTCTGTGACTACTTTCTTCTATAACCGACTGCTTTGTGCATACCAACTGAATATTTCGGTAGTAGTAACCGACTAGAGTATATAGAATGACTTTGGACATAAAACTAATGGAAACTTAATAATTAGTAACACTTGTGAATGATCTGTTTGAACCTACGAGGCCACGAGAGGGGTCTCTACAAAAGCCTATCTCTATTTTTCAATTTTCCCTATGGTTTTATTAGGGAGATATTTTTTTAGTTGGCGAAAAAATCGTTAGTCGCATTCAATTGAATGTTGTCACATGGCCAATTTCTCATTTTTCTCATTGTGATCATGAACCGTTGGTTCCAAAATGTCTAGTTAGGGATTATTGCCATATGCATGCTCCTATTCCCCCCCCCCCCCCCAACTCGGTCAAATGCTCGGGGTCATACCCTACTGGTGTCGTCCCTTGAGAACCCTAAGTGCTAAAAACTGTTAAACTTTGATGGGCCCTAACTTAGAATCTGTGGCACCTGCAAATGATCCATTTGAACCTATGGGGCCAAGAGAGAGGTCCCTACAAAATCCTATCTCATTTTTTCAAGTTTCTCTATGGTTTTATTAGGGCAGCATTTTTTCAGTTGGCTAGAAAATCGTTAGTCTCATTCAATCGAATGTTGTCGCGTGGCCAATTTCTCGTTATGCTCATCATGATCATGAAGTGTCAGTTTTGACATGTCCAGTTAGGAATTATTACCCTATACATGCTCCTTTTTTAATCTCTCCACTTGGTTGAACGCTCAGGGTCATACCCTACTGATGTCGTCCCTTGAGCACCCTAAGTGCTAAAAATTATCAAACTTTGACAGGCCCTAACACAGAATTTTTGGCACATGCAAATGATCTTTTTGAACCTAAAAGGCCCTAAGAGGGGTCCCTACGAAATCCTATCTTGGTTTTTCAATTTTCCCTATGGTAATATTAGGGCAGCATTTTTTTCAATTGGCGAAAAATTCGTCAGTCTCATTCAATTGAATGTTGTCGCATAGCCAATTTCTCATTCTGTTCATCATGATCATGAACCATCTATTCTGACATGTCTAGTTAGGCATTATTACCCTATGCATGCCCCTATCCCCCCCCCCCCAAACTTGGTCAAACACTCAAGGTCATACCCTACCGACATTGTCCCTTGAGCACCCTAAGTGCTAAAAATTGTCAAACTTTGACGGGCCCTAACTTGGAATCTGTGACACCTGCAAATGATTCATTTGAATCTACAGGACCACGAGAGGGGTCCCTACAAAAGCCTATCTTGGTTTTTCAAGTATCCCTACGATTTAGTTAGGGAAGCATTTTTTCAGTTGGCAAAAAATCCATCAGTCTCATTCAATTAAAAATATAGATAAACAAGCATTACACTGTAGACACATAATGATCATCAATATTTCCATGTATTGTATACACATAATTACTATTACACTTGCATTTGACATCCATGAATGAATATGCAAAACATGATTTTTCATCATTATCAATACGACTACACCAATGTACGCATGTACAGATACATTGTATATCATCAATATAACTAAACCAATTTGTTCATGGACATCATATATCATCATAACAAAGTCACATAAATTCACATCCATATACAACTATAACATCCCACTTCATCTACGTAAGACATCCTCATGCCTTAAGAGAAAATCTTACATACAACAATGCCTGCATATAAATGAAGACCAAAATAAGCAACCTTTTTATGCAGAATGTGCTACAAGAAACAAATTATAACACTTAATACAAATTATTTTGTTAAATTATAAATAGATCATTTGAAACATTTTTAAGACATACAAAAATGTATAATTATGAAACTTACCAGTTTCTCTGCAAAGTCTACAAGCATAACTTTGAAGAAAGACCTACATGAGCATAAAGGTTTTGCGATAATTATATCATAAAAAATTGTCAAATAGTCTTGTCTAATAACAAAAATTGTAAACTTCATCAAATGCATGATAATAAGTCATGTTGCAAAAATACATCCCTTCGAATTATATCGACTGTACCCGCTATGTGCATGCAAAAACTATGTTGTCAAAAAAAACATTCATCAATAGACCTACATTTTGAACACATTCTTAATATACATGTAATAAACTTGAACATTAAGGTTTTATGTGTTGCCATTTGCATGAAGATTGCATTGATGAACTATTTTGTTGGCATTCATGTCAATTATAACCGGTAATGATGTTGTTTTGCAGTTGGTAGGTGAGCTAGTGAAGGAAACTAGTATTACTTGAGAAGCAATGAGATCAACCGGTAACCCTACCTATTGATGTGCTAAACCCTAACCAATGGAGCTTGGTGAATCAGTTGTATTAGTTTATGATCAAATAATGAACGGTAATGATTATGCCACATATGCATGTTGTATGTGAAGAGTTTCAAATGGTTTTTGGCGTGTAGAGATGATGGTTTTATCTTGCTAATGAGCGAGTACATTGCATGAAGTAGAAACCGTGTGATGAGTTACAGGAATCGATGAAGCGGTGATCAAGGAGCAGTCAAGGTTGTCTTGAATAATGTGCAATGATTACTATGTAATCCAATGGTCATACTTGAACCGATTTATTTGTAATCTCTATGAGATCTTAGGTTTGTGATGTGTTACTGACCTATTGTTTTGCTTATAAGGTCGATGAGTTATTTTGTTGTAGTGTTGGCAATTTTGGTTAAGTGTAGGTGTGATTGATTGTTGAACCAGAAGGTGTATCTACAGTATGTGTGAAGGTAGATAGAAGAATTAAAAGGATCTAATCAAACAGGGTAGTGTTATTCACCAGATCAGCAAACCCTTGTTGCTCTCTAACAATTATAATAGTCAAATCCCTTAACCAGGTAAGCTTTAACAGGCTTAGTGCTATCTAAATCCTCTAACTAGGTGATCCATTAGCTTGGATTTCAAATCCTCTACCGAGGTTACTCCTAACAGGGTATTGCTTCTAATAGGGTATTATAGTCAATCCCTTAACTAGGTGGTCCCTAACAGGATTTGTTCCTAACAAGACTTTTTGTAAAGCTTTAACAGGCTTGGCTCCTAACAGGGAGATCTTCAGAATACTTGTGGGTATTCATCCCCATTGTGGTTTTTCCCATTTTGGTTTCCACGTCAAAATCATTGTGTCAAGTGGTGAATGTTTTTGTGGTTATGTTTGCTATGGTTAATTTACTTAACTGACAAATTCACTTAGATATGATAGGATGACTGACAGTAATCTGAAATGAGCTTTTACTTTTGTTAGTAATGTATTTGAATATTTTTGTTAAAATTTTTTGAGAGTTTCAAAGTTGTTATATTGTTATTATGTTATGGAAATCAACCAGTATACTTGACAGTGATATTGCAATAGGTGGTTCAGTGTTTGAACCAGTTAGATCTGATATTGACTTGTGAGATTGTTATTGAGGTTGGTGAAAGTTTAATCAGTTTTATATCTATTGATTCACCCCTCCCCCCCTCTCAGTAGTTGTCTGGATCCTTATTGATTCATCATACCATCAATTGGTATCAGAGCATTTTAGGTCCCTTAGTGTCTAAGCCTAACAACTTGAAGTAAAGATATTGAAGAGAATGATGAAGAAATAAGGTGTGAAGTTTAATAGAGAAAACTACAGAATATGGAGTGATAGGATGAGAATCTATATCAAGAGTCTAGGAAGTCAATACTGGGAACATGTTGTTAATGTTGCACCTAGTGGAACTATGTCTGATGATCAAAAGAAAGAGCAACAAGAAAATAATCAAACATTGGAGGCCATTATCAGTTCTTTGTCTGATTCTGAGTATGTTGATGTCCATGGTCTAGAGACTACTTATGATGTGTGGAAGAAACTTGAGGAAATCTATAGCAGTGATGAGCATGTGAAGATTGCCAAAGAAGAGAGTCTAAGAGGTAAATTTGATGACATACGGATGGCTGAAGGTGAGAATATTCAAAAGTTTGGTCAGAGAATCAAGGAGATAGTTGGTGAGATCAAGAGTGTTGGTGATAAAATGGAGCATGCCACAGTGGTTAGTAAGGTGTTGAGAACCTTTCTACCGATCTACGCTATCCAAGTTGTATCCATTTAGGAGATAAAGTCTATTGATAAAGCTAAGGTAACTCTTGACTCCATCATTGGTAAACTTACTACATTTGAATTAAATGGTTATGATGGTAGTGCTCATCTGAATCTGCATTTAGAGCTTCAGTTTCTAATCCACCTATAAGGAAAAGTAGAGATGTTAGTCACAGTTATAAGTCTAGATCCAGTAGAGAAGTTGATGATGAAGACAATCTGATTGAGCTTGAAGCATTATTGGCCAAGCGGTTGCCCAGAGGTATCAGTAAGTATAGAGGTAAATTACCTTTGAAGTGTTTTGCATTTAACAAGATTGGACACATTGCAGCTAAATGTCCTAATGGTGACAATGAGCATAAGTGTGAGAAGTACAAGAAGTACAAAGGAAAAGGCAAAAGAGATTGTCTCATTGTAGTTGATGGTGGTATCACTGATGAGGAATCTGAGGGAGATTGTAATGAAGACATTGTCTTTGTTGCCATTAAAGAGGAGACATCTGATTAGAAGGCATTATTTTCTCGCATGGATAGTTCTGATGATTGGATCATAGATAGTGGTTATTCACACCACATGACCGATGACCGGAGTAAATTTCTTACTTTGAAGGAATTTGATGGAGGAGTTGTGAGATTTGGAAATGACTCACCCTACATGGTAAAAGGAAAGGGAACCATTTCTCTTAATGGAAAGAGCAGTGCAGATGATGTCTACTGGGTTGAAGGATTAAAGCACAATCTTTTGAGTGTAGCTCAACTCAATGACAGAGGTTATCCATTGGAATTTAAGAATGAAATATGCAAAATCTATGGGAGCAAAGGTGAACTAATTGCAACTAGAAAGAAGACAAAAGGTAACCTATTTCAACTAAATCCTAAAGTCAATGAATGTTTAATTGCTAAAGTAGATGATAGTTGGCTTTGGCATAAGAGATTTTGTCATATAAATTTTGATAACATTGTCAAATTCAGTAAGTCCGAATCGGTAAGAGGTTTGCCTCAGTTGGATAAACTGATGAATGCTCTATATAAGGAATGTCAGTTAGGAAAGATTACATCCTCAACTTTTAAGAGCAAATCTTTCTCAGTAGAACATTTGTTAGATTTGGTTTGAACAAATCTCTGTAGACATTCAAGGTGATAGATATTTTATGATCTTCACTAATGATTGCTCAAGAATGATGTGGGTCACATTCTTGAAGGAAAAAACAAAAACCTTTAGTAAGTTCAAGGCATTTAGGGTCTTAGTTGAAAAGGAAAGTGGTAAGAAGATAAAGTGTTTGAGGACTGATCAAGGTGGTGAATTTACTTCAAAGGAATTCACTAGATATTGTGAAGACAATGGAATTAAGAGGCAACTTTCTGCACCAAGGACACCACATCAGAATGGTATTACAGAGAGGAACAACTGGTTAGTTGTTGAAGCTGCTAGAATGATGCTAATACAAGGAGGTGTACCAAAAACTTTCTAGAGGGAAATTGTTAGCACAACTGTCTACACTATGAACCAGATATTGGTAAAGAGGGGTAAGGATAAAACTCCTTATGAATATTGGTATGGTAGATCACCTAATGTCAGTTATTTTAAGATTTTTGGCAGTAAATGTTTTATCAAGAGAGGTGACTATGTTAGTAAGTTTGAGGCTAAAAGTGATGAAGCCATATTTCTTGGTTACTCCACAAAGAGTAAGGCCTACAAATGTTACAACAACCAGACAAAGAGAATCATTGAGAGTGTTGATGTCCATGTGGATGAGTATCCTGAAGTTTTAGGAGAAACCAGTGAGGACAAAAAGGAAGATGAACGTGACATTTTAATTTTGGAACCAGAACTAATGAATCCAGAAGCTGGTGAAGTGAATGATGTAGTATTGGTTCAACCAGAATAGGTAGTTTCTGTAGAAGAAGATGATGATAGTGAGGAAGAAGAACCTGAAGATAATGATCATTTTATTCCAAGGTATGTGAGACTCAATCATAATCCTAACCAGATTATTGGAGATAAAGATGCTAGAGTATTAACCAAAAGAAAAATTAGAGAGAACTCTTGCATGATCTCCACTATTAAGCCAAGAACTACTAAGGAATCATTTGGAAATGACCACTGCATTAAAGCTATGGAAGAAGCGCTTGACCAAATTGAGAAGAACAATACATGGACCCTAGTACCCAAACTGGTGAATAAAAATCTAATAGGTACTAAATGGATATTTAGGAATAAACTGAATGAAGATGGAGTAGTAGTCAGAAACAAAGCTAGATTGGTATGCAAAGGTTATGCACAGGAAGAAGGAGAAGACTATGGTGAGACATTTGTACCATTTGCTAGATTGGAATGTGTTAGGACTCTATTTACATTTGCAGCATATAGGAGATTCAAAGTATATCAGATGGATGTGAAGTCAACATTTCTAAACGGGATAGTGGAAGAGGAAGTATACATTGAGCAGCCAAATGGTTATGCTTTGACTGGTGTAAAGGATATGGTGTGTAAACCACACAAGGCACTATGTGGTTTGAAGCAAACACCAAGAGCATGGTATGAAAGACTACATTCACACCTAATGAAGATAGGTTTTCAGAGAACCAATGAAGATAGCAATATATATCTCAAATCTGAAGGAGATAAGATATTGGTTAGTGAAGTGTTTGTAGATGATATCATATTTGGAGGGAATGATGACATGAGTGATGACTTTGCAAATGAGATGAAAAGTGAATTTGAAATGTCTCTAGTTGGAGAGATAGAATTCTTCATAAGTTTGAAAATTCAACAAATGAAGAGTGGTATTTTTTATCACATAGTCTAAGTATGTGAAAGAGGTATTGAAGACATTTGGGAGAAGTGACTATAAACTAGTTGGGATACCAATGGTTACAGGTTGTAAATTGTCTAAGGAGGATGATGTCGCATCTGTTGATGAAAAGGAGTATAGATCAATGATAGGGAAACTACATTATGTTGTTCACAGCAGACTGGGTATTGCTCAAGCAGTTGGTTTAGTTGCTAGATTTCAGAAGAATCCAAAGAAGACACACTTGATAGCAACTAAAAGGATATTCGGATATTTGAAAGGTATTATTGACTATGGATTGTGGTATCTGTATGCAGGTAACTTTGATTTGAAGGTTTATACTGATGCAGATTGGGTAGGAAATGTTGATGATAGGAAGAGCACAATTGGTGGTGCATTCTTTCTTGGAGGAAGACTTGTATCTTGGAGCAGCAAGAAGTAGAGTTGTATATCTCAATCCACTACTGAATCTAAATATGTAGCAGTGTATATGAATTATACCCAAGCAATCTAGACACATTGTGGAAGGATTCAAGCTGAAGATTATAGAACCAGTAAAGATTTAATGTGACAACACCAGTCCAATAAATATTTCAAAGAACCCAGTGTTGCATGCTAGAACCAAGCATATTGAGCTAAAATATAATTTCTTGAGAGAGAAAGTGCAGAGTAAAGATGTGTTATTGGAGCATGTGTCTACTAAGGAGCAGATAGTAGATATCTTTACTAAACCTTTGCCTAAGATTACTTTTGAGTATCTTAGAGGTCAGCTAGGGGTTTTGCCCCTACATGAGATCAATTGAGAAGATGTGGAATATATCAGTCCTAGTGCTAATTGAGGAATATTGAAGCAGGATTGGTGTAGAGTGGAGTTATTCCACAGGGGGAGCATCAAGTTGCAGATTGTTGATGCAAAATAGTGAAGTGTGACACTGCATGTTTTACTTTCACTTTAGCATTATTGTCAAAGGGGGAGAAGAACTATATGATTACAATATCACTATCAAGTATACCTATCTATCTACTGATTCACCCCCCCCCACTCTCAGTAGTTGTTTGGATCCGTATTGATTCATCATACCATCATTATGATCATTATTTGAAATGAAATGCATGATAAAAAAATAAGGCACCATTAAAGACTTACTACTCAAGTATGCTTGAAGGGTCATCTCTTTGCTTAAGAGTATCCAGTATTGCTTCATGATAAACAATAGTCACTGTCCATAGGTCTTTGGTCTTTGGTTTTGCTTGATGCTTCAACAACTTGGCATTTGTAGCTATAATAAGGTGTGAATACATGAGAATGGTTGTGTGTTTCTCATAGTCTTCAAATGCAGGTATGCCATTCTTTCTAATCATGTATGTTCGTAACCAAGTTCCCACAACAACAATAGAACCTATAGGATATGTGAACCCATCATCATTTGTCACTAGTTGTGTAAGCTTTGGTTTTCCCTGTACACATTGTGCCAACTAATATTCTGATCTCTCTTCATTCCCTTGTGGTGCAACAACTGCAAAAACATGTCTCGGTTGTACAAGATCTGATAGACGGTCATACTCAAGTGAACTTTCCATGTTATCATTTGACAAGGATATTTTTTGAGATAAAGGAGTTAGATATTGGGGAACCCACGTATCAACCCACTCACTTGACTCGCATTGATCCCAATCACACCGAACACAACTTTGACAAAAACAAGACAACGCTCATGTCCAAATGGTTCATGTAATTGCATCTGAGCTGAGAAATGAACACATCTTTGAAGAATATTTAATTGTTTGACAATCCAATCTGTATCCCACTGTGCCCTCCTCAACCAACCAAAAGAATCTGGTCACTGTTGAATCAAGAGTGCCTCCATGTGACAATGTTGAACTACACCAATCAACAATAGAGTGTGCATCAAAGAAATTTCTTGAAATCCTCAATTTCTCCTTAACTAGAGCTCTCTTCAAACATGCACATGCTCCATCATGCTCCCCCTTCCCATGCCCTGCATTAAAAAAACACCAAATATGAGGTATATTCCTCTCTACATGCATTCTACTCAACCAATAAAACATACGAGCATTCTTGAATTTACTAGTGCAGTTATTTGATCATATGATATGTTGATCAATTGCAATATCTTTCTCATGCAAGAACTCAAAAAAATTCTCAAAAGAATGTTGCAAATATTCAGAGTGTGATCTATCATCACTCATATAAAAATGATACTCCTTGATTATCTTCCTGTCCTCTTTTTTACTATCAGGAGCATTTCTATATGTAATGTGAACAAAAATAGCAATCTGGATTGAATTGTAGTACTAAGACTATACCTCATTCTATGGTTGCAATGTATAGTTCTCTGCAAAATCAACCACTGATACAATAGTGCCAGTTGGGAAAGAGTTCTTACACATCCTGAACTATTGATCCAACCACTGAGACCTATGGGTGTGCCTTGCATACTTGTAGAAAATATTTTCCTTAAAATCCAAAATAAAATTTACAACACTCACTTCTCTTTGGACTAATTCGTATCTAGAACCTTCACCTCCACTCTTCAAAGTATATTTCACTATCTCATTTTTTTTCTCAACATAATTCTTTCTAAACTCATGTTCACTGCCCTCATGAAAACATGAAACAAAATTTGACAACTCACCACATTGTGAGCACTTCGCATTCAAACAATCATTTCTATAGAAATAGCAGCCATCATCTTCAGGGCATAAAAATAGATCATGCAAGTTTGTTGATAATCTCGAAAATACCATTGCACCACACTCCTGCAACATCTCATTAGTATGCATCATAGAACGAATATGGCATAAAAGTTCATGGTACATTGAAAACTCCACATGGTACTTGCAACAACAAGTATTATGAATCTTAAGAGGTATACAATAAAATGGCTTCAAAGATTCAAAGGCCCTTTGTGATATTTGCAAAGTTGGATTTACTTCACAAAATTTTTTGTACAACATTGTTTGGCTTGATTCAAGAAATGTTTGGGATGTGTTGTGCAGTCTCGGTTGTTGATTCTTAATTTTAAAACGTCCTTTAAATTGGGTGATACTTTAGAATTAGAGTGCCAAAATTGTTGAATCTCCCCCTTCACATTGTCAATCAACTTTATATCAACATGTGGAAACCTCCCACCAAAAGCCCATGTATCATGTTGAAGTGGATTGTCAAGTTTTTGTCTTCGTGCAAGTGCTCTATCCAAAATTTTATGGTTTATGTTCAAATCAACACAAGTTTGTCTCATTTGACGAGCCTTCCTCAATTGATGGCTTACTAAGGAGGTTGTAATCACTCTTCGAGCGGCTCTCTTATCTCTTTCCTTGGTATTATTTCCAATAGAATTGAGAGCATCAAATAGATTTTTGAAAATAATAGAATTTCTCTCCATCTTCTTGTTCATATGAATCTTCAATTTGTTTAGCAATGGTCTCATCTTTATCATCTTTAGCAATTGAACAAAATATTGGCATTGTTCGGTCAATATCTTATTGCTAAAATTTTGGTTGAAAAGTTGTGTAGCCCACAATCGAATGGTTCTTGTTGACCTCTTGCCTTCAAGATTCACAATAATGTTCTTATCAATTTCAAGTAGCCATTTTGGGGTTCTTGAAGGTCTTGGATTTGGAATTTGTCTTTCATCCATGAGAGGGTCTTCATTTTTGAAGTAATTAGGTGTTACATATTGTTCACTTGGTTGAGCAATTCCACCTTCAATGTCAAAGTTTTTCATATTTTCACCTCCAATGTCAAAATTTTCCACATGTTCACCTCCTATGTCAAAATTTTCTATATTTTCACCTCCAATGTAAAAAAAAAACATATTTACACCAAAATTATGGACACCTTCATTGTCAACTCCCAAATTTTCACTTTCCATTCTCATGTCATGTTGAGCATTTTCATTATCACTTTCAACATGTTCAACATTTTCACTTTCAAAATCTACATTTTCAGTTTCAATAACTTGTTCAACATTTTCAAATTCAATTTCCTCTTCAATTGAAGTAACATTAGCAATATTTAACATACTTTATCTTCTCCTCCTATGACCTTCTCTATCTCTTTCTCTATACACTTCAATTTGGTCATTTGAAAGCTTTCTTTTTCGTTCAGACTTCTAATGACTACTACTCCCATTTACCTCCATAAAGATGCTCCTAAATGATTGACAGTGTAAGATTTCACTTTAAGAATATCTCAAAAGCACAAATTTGTCTCAACCTGTCTGAAAACCTGTGATAGAAAAAAGAATGTGAAGAATGTGGGTCATTGGAATCCACAAAATGGCCCACAAGGCTCTTTTTTATTTACAAAAATCGGATAACTGGATATCCAATTTTAATGCATAAACTTGTGGTCCCAAATATAATTCCCATTGTCAGCTTTTTTTTATTGTTGCCACATTAATGGCAATGGCTAAAATCAGATAGCTGATTTCAGTACTCATATTTTAGAGAGAGAGAGATTAGGGGAGAGGGAGAGAGAGAGATTAGGGGAGGTAGGGGGGAGGGGGTAGGGGAGAGAGAGAGAGAGAGAGAGAGAGAGAGAGAGAGAGAGAGAGAGAGAGATTAGGGGAGAGGGGGAGAGAGAGAGATTAGGGGAGAGAGGGGGGATGGGGTAGGGGGACAAAGAGAGAGATATTAGTGGAGAGGGAGACATAGATTAGGGGAAAGGAGGAGAGGGGGAGAGAGAGAGATTAGGGAAGAGAGGGGGGAGGGCAAGAGAGAGAGAGAGAGAGAGAGAGAGAGAGAGAGATAAATATTATGAGAGAGGGGGAGAGAGAGATAGATTAGGGGAGAGGGAGAGAGAGAGACTAGGGGAGAGGGAGAGAGAGAGAGAGATTGGGGGAGAGGGATCATATGACCCCTTAGGACCCATAATGATCCAATATGGTGTCATAAGGGGTCATATTATGTCCTAAGGGGTCATATGACACAATATGACCCCTTAGGACATAATATGACCCTTTACAACTTTATATGGTGTCATTATGGGTTATATGATCCCTTATGACACCATATGGTGTCATTAGGGGTTGTATGGTGTCCTAAGGGGTCATGGGATACCATATGACCCCTAAGGACAACATATGATCCATAATGACACTGTATAGGGTTGTTATGGGTCATATTATGTCCTAAGGGGTGATATGGTGTCTTAAAGGGGTCATATGACACAATATGACCCCTTATGACACAAGATGACCCATAACGGCATAATTTGGTATCGTAAGGGGTCATATGGTGTCCTAAGGGGTTGTAGAACACAATATGACACCTTAGGACACCATAGGACCCATAACGACCCAATATGATATCATAAGGGGTCATATGCCTTAGGGGTCATATGGTATCTTATGACCCCTTAGGACACCATATGACCCCTAACAACACCATATAACGTCATAAGAGGTTATATGACCCATAACAACGCTGTATAGAGTTGTAAAGAGTCATATTATGTCCTAAGGGGTCATATGGTGTCTTAAAGGGGTCATATGACACAATATGATCCCTTAGGACATAATATGACCCATAACGACACAATTTGGTGTCGTAAGGGGTCATATGGTGTCATAAGGGGTGGTAGGACACAATATGACCCCTTAGGACACCATAGGGCCCATAACGACCCAATGTGGTGCCATAATGGGTCATATGTTGTCCTTAGGGGTCATATGGTATCTCATGACCCCTTAGGACACCATAAGGTGACATAAGGGGTCATATGACCCATAACGATATTGTATAGAGTTGTAAAGTGTCATATTATGTCCTCAAGGGTCATATGGTGTCTTAAAGGGGTCATATGACATAATATGACCTTATAAAACATAATATGACCCATAACAACACAATCTGGTGTCGTAAGGGGTCATATGGTGTCCTAAGGGGTTATAGGACACAATATGACCCCTTAGGACACCATAGGACCCATAACAACCCAATATGGTGTCATAAGAGGTCATATGTTGTTCTTAGGGGTCATATGGTATCCCATGACCCCTTAGGACACCATACAACCCCTAATGACACCATATGGTGTCATAAGGGGTCATATGACCCATAACGACATGGGGTCATATTGTGTCCTAAGGTGTCATATGGTGTCTTAAAGGGGTCATGTGACACAATATGACCTCTTAGGACCCAATATGACCCATAACAATATAATTTGATGTCGTAAGGGGTCATATGGTGTCCTAAAGGGTCGTAGGACACAATATGACCCCTTAGGACACCATAGGACCCATAATGACCCAATATGGTGTCACAAGGGGTTGTATGTCATCCTTAGGGGTCATATGGTATCCCATGACCCCTTAGGACACCATACAACCCCTAACAACACCATATGGTATCATAAGGGGTTATATGACCCATAACAACACTGTATAGAGTCGTAAAGGGTCATATTGTGTCTTAAAGGGTCATATGGTGTCTTAAAGGGGTCATATGACACAATATGACCCCTTAAGACATAATATGACCCATAACGACACAATTTGGTATCATAAGGGGTCGTAGGACACCATACAACCCCTTAGGACACCATAGGACCCATAACGACCCACTATGGTGTCATAAGGGGTCATATGTTGTCCTTAAGGGTCATATGGTATCCCATGACCCCTTAGGACACTATACGACCCCTAACGACACCATATGGTGTCATAAGGGGTCATAAGGGATCATATGACCCATAATGACACTGTATAGAGTCATAAAGGGTCATATTATGTCCTAAGCAGTCATATGACACAATATGACCCCTTAGAACACAATATGAGCCATAACGACACAATTTGGTGTCGTAAGGGGTCATATGGTGTCTTAAGGGGTTGTAGGACACAATAGGACCCCTTAGGACACCATAGGACCTAGAACAACTCAGTAGGGTGTCATAAGGGGCCATATGGTATCTCATAACCCCTTAGGACACCATCTGACCCCTAACGACACCATATGGTGTCATAAGGGGTCATAAGGGGTCATATGGTATCGTAAGGGGTCATAAGGGGTCATATGGTATCGTAAGGGGTCATAAGGGGTCATATGGTATCGTAAGGGGTCATATGGTGTCGTAAGGGGTTGTAGGACACAATATGAACCCTTAAGACACCATAGGACAAATAACGACCCAATATGGTGTCATAAAGAGTCATATGTTGTCTTTATTGGTCATATGGTATCTAATGACCCCTTAGGACACCATACAACCCCTAACGACACCTTATGGTGTCATAAGGGGTCATATGAGCCATAACGACACAGTATAAAATCGTTATGGGTCATACTGTGTCCTAAGGAGTCATATGGTATCTTAAAGGGGTCATATGACACAATGTGGCCCCTTAGGAAATAATATGACCCATAACGACACAATTTGGTGTCATAAGGGGTCATATGGTGTCCTAAGGGGTTGTAGGACACAAAATGACCTCTTAGGACACCATAGGACCCATAATGACCTAATATGGTGTCATAAGGGGTCATATGATGTCCTTAGGGGTCATATGGTATCTCATGACCCCTTAGGACACCATACGACCCCTGACAACACCATATCGTGTCATAAGGGGTCATATGACCCATAACGACACCGTATAGAGTCATTATGGGTCATATTGTGTCTTAAGGGGTCTTGGTGTCGTAAGGGGTCATATGGTGTCCTAAGGGGTCGTAGGACACAACATGACCCCTTAGGACACCATAGGACCATAATGACCCAATATGGTTTCATATGGGGTCGTATGTTGTCCTTAGGGGTCATATGGTATCCCATGACCCCTTAGGACACCATACGACCCCTAACGACACCATATGGTGTCATATGACCCATAACGACACTATGACCCATAACGACACCGTATAGAGTTGTTATGGGTCATATTGTGTCCTAAGGGGTCATATGACACAATACGATCCCTTAAGACATAATATGAACCATAACGATACAATTTGGTGTCGTAAGGGGTCATATGGTGTCCTAAGGGGTCGTAGGACACAATGTGACCCCTTAGGACACCATAGGACCCATAACGACCCAATATGGTGTCATAAGGGGTCATATGTTGTCCTTAGGGGTCATATGGTATCTCATGATCCCTTAGGACACCATATGACCCCTAATGATACCATAATGTCATAAGGGGTCATATGACCCATAACGACATTGTATAGAGTTGTTATGCATCATATTATGTCCTAAGGGGTCATATGACACAATATGACCCCTTAGGACACAATATGACCCATAACGACATAATTTGGTGTTGTAAGGGGTCAAAAATTAAGGACACAATATAAAAAGTTGTGCCAATATTGGTTACAAAAATTTGGCACTTAAGGTGTCATATGGTGTCCTAAAGGGTCATAGGACACAATATGACCCCTTAGGACATAATATGACCCTCTCTCTCTCTCTCTCTCTCTCTCTCTCTCTCTCTCTCTCTCTCTCTCCCTTTGTGTAATAAGGGGTCATATGGTATCCCATGACCCCTTAGGACACTATATGATCTCTAACGACACCATATGGTGTCATAAAGGGTCATAGTGTGTCATAAGGTGGCAAGATGAACCATTATTACAATATAAAAAGCAGTGCCAATATTGGTTACAAAAATTTGACACTTAAGGTGTCATATGGTGTCCTAAAGGGTCATAGGACACAATATAGCCCTCTCTCTCTCTCTCTATCTCTCTCTCTCTCTCTCTCTCCCTCCCTTAATCTCCCTCCCTCCCTTCCCCAATCTCTCCCCCTCCCTCCCTCTCCCCTAATCTCTCTCTCTCTCTCCCTTCCCCCTCTCTCTCTCTCTCTCTCTCTCTCTCTCTCTCTCTCTCTCTCTCTCTCTCTCTCTCTCTCTCCCCCTAATCTCTCTATCTCTCTATCTCTCTCCCCCTTCCCCTTGTTGAGACATGGACCAACTAGGACTCGAACCTAGGACCTTCCATACGCTGCTGGAGTGCTCTACCACTGAGCTACTGGCCCCTCTTGGACCAGTCCATCGTCAGTCCGGGTGTGGCTTATTTCCAACACCAAAACCCCCCCTTAATCCACACCTCTCGTGTGCTTGAGGCTCCTAGCCTGGACCTGGCTCTGATACCATGTTGAGACATTGACCAGCTAGGACTCGAACCTAGGACCTTCCATACGCTGCTGGAGTGCTCTACCACTGAGCTACTGGCCCCTCTTGGACCAGTCCATCATCGGTCCAGGTGTGGCTTATTTCCAACACTAACACCCCCCCTCTCTCCCCTAATCTCTCTCTCTCTCTCCTCCACTCCCCACTCTCCCTCTCCCCAATATCATATACTAATTTATTTATAAATTAATATATTGTATATTAATATATTATATATTAATAACCAATAGAATAACTATGTGCAAATTTAGTTATTGAATTTACTTATTAAAATCAGATATCCTTTTGTACTGGATATCCGATTTTTGTTGTACAAATTTCAAATTTGAAATTTTGGCTTGGGTTTGCTTTGGGATTTGGCTTGGAAGTGACCAGCCTAGAAAGTCAACTAAAAAAACGTGTTTTCAGTATTCCTTGATTTTCCAGAATTTACACTAGTGGCTAACGACTTTTTTTATAGCCAAAAATGATAAAACGAAAAGGGTTTTTTATGGATGTTCTCAGCTTTCCAACAAAATAAGGCTCATCTTATTTCAACTTTAATAAATAATAATTATTTATTTTCTAATTGAATTTTGGCAAAAGTTTTAATTGATAGACTGATTGAAAAAAACTCATAACTTTCAAATGGTATAACATTTTTTGAATCCGAAACATGCATCACATCCTATGCTTCGTCTAATATAGGGAAAAATTTAAAAAAATTGAATTTCATAAGGTTTTGACCAAGTTAAGGTGGTCTGGCGTAGGAGTTTCTGAATTTCTAAAAAGTTGTAGTAAAAAATTCATAAATAATTATTTACTTTATAAAAAATTATAAAAAAATGAGTCACATTCGGACATGAGTCTAATACTTATATTATAAATCTTATAAAAAAATATTATGATTTGATTGTGATTAGGGTGGTCAGACATACTCCTACTTCTTATCTTTTTCCTGAAATTTTAGTACCACTACATTGAAATTTGAAATTTTCATCAAATAGGATTTTTTTTTCCAAAAAACAACTAGTATCTTAGAAACTATATTCAATTTTCTATAGATTCTCTTCTTACATATTTTTAAAATAATGTTCACAACTTATTCAAATTTTCATGTCAAGTTGCATAACTTAGATTTTCTGAAATTTCATTGCCACTTAAGGGCCTGTTTTGACACACCATGATCCTACACATACCCTTCCATCAAATGGATAGGGATAGATATCTTCGAGAGTGTGTCTCTTTTGTGACCTTCTTGAATTTACTTGTTGGGCGAGGTCTTGTGCTTGTTTTCTTAAGGCATCCATTTATGTGGGAGGATGTGGAGCATATGTGTGGTTCCTTTGTTGATATTGGTCATCATTGTTATAGTAAGTATTCCTTATTCATCTCTCATTGCAAGTTTGGTCTTGTTGATGACTATTTTGAGCTTGATCTGGTGCCTCGATTTGGTGCCTCCCTAAGTTGTGATACGTCGAAGTCTGAAGGAATTTTTGCACCCTCTTGAGCAAGTCTTAGGAAATGGGTGTCAATGTTACCTTTGAGAACCTCATCAAAGCGTTTGTTGAACCTAGGGTTACTATTTTCTTCTTCTATTTCTTGTTGTGTGGGAGTAGGTGGATCGTCTCCCTCTACAAATTCGCTAAAGGGGTTGAAATCTTCTTCATTGTCCAATTTGTGAAGTGTTGTGTATTGCTTGCATCTCTGACTCGGAGACCTAGTAGTAGCCATGTTGAAGTTTATGCTTTGGAAATAAGATGAAAAAATAAAGGTGGGTGATTGATCCCCTCTTATAGTTCCAAGATTTGATGATGGTGATGATGAGTTGAAATGTTTATGGATGAATGATTTCCTACACTTAGAAGTTGGATGTTAACAAAGTCCTTGTTGGGATTGCTCGCTTGGTTTTTAATAGTTGTGAGATGAGGTGTAGCAAGGTTTGTGTTTACAAATCACAAGCTACCTAGCTATGAGAGCATGCACTCAAAATCTAGTTTTAACCTATCTATGATTCTTAGTAATTGTGAGATGAGGTGTAGCAAGGTTTGTGTTAAAAAATCACAAGCTACATAGCTTTGAGAGGATGCACTCAAAATCTAGTTTTAACCTATTTATGATGCTTAGTGACCCCCCTAAGGATGATTGATCCTAGATGTAGAGACACACTAGAGAGTATTTTTGTTTGTGGGATGAGCAATATCTAAAAAAAACTAAGGACAAGACTTCTTTGTGTTGAGAGTTGAATGGAATTTGATGTTTTGAATGACTGTAAACCTTGGAATTTCTAATAGGTGATTGCAGGTTGTGGAAGGTATGATGGATGAATGCATTGACCGTGGTTGTGAAGATATGATAAATCCCTTCTTTGAAAGAAAGCTTGTGATGTGAGGGGTTCTTGTTCAAAATCATCAGTGAAACCGTGACTAAAATCATGATAGCGATGATGAAGGTGCGATGCTTTAACAGAAACTTACATTTTTTGTACAAGAAACTTCTTCTCTTTTGGATTTTCTTTTCACTTTTCTTCTTTTTGGTTTGTTGATAAATTGATTTCTTGGCGCATTTGAGACATTTTCAAACACGAAGCATTGGTGTCTTTTTAAAGAATGTTGTTTTGTTTCTTTAGATCGTTGTGGGGATGTAACTTGTTTCAAATGTTTGATTCCTTTGGCAAGAAAACACTTCAAGCACATATTCTTGCCTTTTTCAAAAAATGGCACAAAAGGTGTGAGTCTAAATCAACCCATTCATGAACGTTTTGACCCTGATAATGTGTGTATGTTCATAGGCCTAAAGTCAGCTCAAATTTCCACTGGTATGAAACAATACGAAGACAAATCAAACACTTTTTATCCCTAAGGAAATGATCAATTGCAATTATTTCAACCCACATCTTGATATTTCTTCGACTTTGGTACTACATACCTTATGTATCCTGCCATGGCAAGTAAGGATGTATATATAAGTCTTGCACAATCATAACAGATCTAGCTGGTCCCTATGATGGGGGAGCCTCCACTTTCATCAAGCTACAAGTAGCTTTTCAAAAAGCCTTGTTTCTACTCAAGGAAATATGCATGGTGAGTATCTTGGGAGCAAAACTTTTTTATGCTCTTGCACTGAACTTTTCACAAATATCCTCAATCAATAGAACAGGTGGGCTTCTAAAATAAGAGGTGTATAGTAATGTTCGATGTCTTTAGATGTAAGTTCATTTTGTAGTGACTCACTTAAGAGCCTAGTAACTCGCGATGGGGCCCATATGTCCTTTCGGCAAGTTACACTGTAGGAACAGATACACCTAAGGCTACAACTTTTGCTCTCACCTAATTTCTATAGTGGCTCAAGGGATTTACCACTCAAGGTCGTCCCAAGGGTGATTTGTCCCTTGGCAAGTCTCTCTTAAAAATAGAAAATTTAGAGTGTTACTAACACTTTTCTCTTGCACCTAAGACCACGAGAGTCAAGGGAGATAATAGTGTGTGTTAGAATTGGGACCACTCTACAAATTTGCACAAGTGTGCAAGTCACAAAAGACACTTGTTATTTTTATCCCATCAATGCAATGTGAGTTTGTAGTTGTCAAGCATGCATGAAGATTCTTTTTTATGTCAACATCGCAAAATGTGTTTGTTCTTTTTACCATTTATAAGAAAGCATAAAATTGACAATATCGTTTGCTTAAAATGAAGAAAAAAAGCATCATATTCTTTTTACCACTTGCAAGGCAAAAGTGTGAGCTCAATCCCAAAATGACAAGTTGATTGTTCTTTTTAAACCAAGATCACAAAGTGATTGTTCATTTAAAACCAAGATAGCAATGTGATTGTTTGTTTTAAACCATTTGTTGTGCAAAATAAAAATTACCTATCCTAAGATTGATCAATTTGCACCATTAAAACACGATAAAAATTAACAAGACTGCAAATTTGAAAGTCTTCCAAAACCTGCAAGCGATGTGTTAGAAAGACGCTCCTTGATGTCATGTACGAAATGAAAATCCAAAACTAGTTTCCAAAGTCAAAAAGATTGACATGATCAAAACTTTCATCTAACCAACTAGTCTAATCACACAAACAAAATTAAATCTAAATTAACAAAAATAATTTAAATCTAATCAAAAATTAAATTAAAACTAAATTAAAATCTAAATTGAAACTAAATTAACCAAATTTTAAAAAAATCCAATTTGAAAACTAATTAAAAATTATTTTAAAAACTCATTAAAAAAAAAAGGTATAAAAAAGAAACTAATTAAAAAAAAAACACGTTCTTGTTATATTTTAAAATTAATCTAAAGTGTCTTTCTAAAAAGGAAGACTAATATAAAAGAGACTTTTCTCATGGGGTCTTTTGAATGGGGTTTCTATGGATTTGATGAAAAGGCTTTAGAAAGTTTTAAGCAACCAAAAACAACAACCACGTGATTAAACCTCCTACCTGCTCTGATTAACTTCAACAAATAGTTCAGCAATGCAATTAGCGCTCTGTGGCAAAATGGTAGCTGTGTCATAATGGAAACTGTTGGAGTAACAATGATTTAAAACATTGAAATTTTAGACACTCATCAAAACAAGAGAATCTCAAGTAATTTCCACTTCCTTTGCTACATGCAGGGCGGTTCCACTTAGCTTTTATACAAACTTCAAATTTTCCATCTGCAACTACTTTTACTCGACAAGCTTTAGCGATTCCATCTGGAACATTGTCGTTTTGGGCGCTTTGAAATTGGGCTATCAATAAGGGAATGCATAAACGTATAACAAAATCCCTGCCTGTGCCAAACGTATAACAGACTATTAATCAAAGCCAAAACAAATGCAAATCAAATTCCAAGCAAATGCAATCGACAGGCGTAAAGCAAATCAATTTGGTCAAACGGCTTTAGCAGCCTTCAAGCCAAGGTCACTGTTAAGTGATGAGAGCGTTGACGTCCCTACCTGTGCGACTCTCCCTGCACTATAACGTATGTTGTAAATGCTATCTTGTGCTAATTTATGCCAAATCAACCATTGCAAAACAGACGGCACTGAATTACTAGTTAAGAAAATGATAACATATATCAACATTTATGTGCCGCAGAATAAACATTTGATCATAAAGACAAACATAACCAGCAAGTAAAAGGCGAGTTTAACCAACTAAAATGGAAAAACGAATAGATCAATAAGAGAGTTCCATCAGGTGTGTCAAATGTATCACGTCAAAATGGTTAGGCAAGATTAGTAATCAATAGAAATCGAAGCTATCTTGAAAATGATATCAAGGAAGTATGAAAAAGCATAAATGAGAAACATGAACATAAAGAAAGACTTCACTCATGATGCTCCCTACGCCCATTCGGTCTTCCTTGTCCCCCTTGTCTCCACGAACCGCATTGCTTCGAGGTTGTCAAATGAAGAGTGGGATATTGAGTAGGGTTAAATGTGGATTGCTCACACTTGCATAACAAAGTAAGGATGTGTGGGTGATGATTTGGGCATGATGAGGATACTATGGAGACACTTATGATGTCAAGAGGACAACATAAATTTGCAATGATTTATGAATAAAAGGGCAGCATAAAGATATGATCCAAAGTCTCTCCTTGATTAAAGGATAAGGGCTCAATTTATAGAGTTGGAGGCTTGAAAACTGATGGTCAAGATCAAAGATTGATCAAGGGCTAAGATTGAAGGATAGAAAAAGGTGTGCTCACACGTGTGAGCACATCTTGGGGAGAACAACTATCCTAGGGAGAAGGGGAATATTTGCTCACACATTTTGGGAAGTCTAAGAGGTGACAAGTGGAAAAACTTGTGGAAAGGTGTAAGGGCTAGTGGAAGGGAGATTATGACATATGAGCTAAAAGAGGAATGTGTAGGGTGGCTCTATGGGGAAGAACATCCTCACACGTGTGAGAATCTCTTGGTCAAAGTTGATGTGGAGATGTGAAGTGACTTGTGAATCACATGTTGAAAAGGTATAGACTTGTGAAGTAGGCTAACTTTGTGAATCACATGTGGGTTTGGGTAGATGTGTAGTATTTTTAATTTGAATAAATACTTACAGAGGTTAAGCCTTAGATTAATTAGGATAATGAGGGGATTAGATGATAGGTTTGTAGGAATCACTAAGTTAGCCTAATTAGGATTAATTTAGCTAATTAAGATTAGAGATAAAAATAGAATATTCCATAATGGTGAGTTTGATTTATTGAAATAAATCAATATTTGGAAGAAATGTAAAGGGGAGGTGATGGAAGGTTAATATGTTTAATTAAATTAATCATGTGATTCAAGGGATAATTAATTAAATATTAATTTAATCAATTTTATGTGTCTACAACTATACTATGAGAAAGCTTAAGTAACATTGATAATGCACCTATAGTAACAATGCTCACAATGCTTCCTCTTTGCTTGAGGAATGAGTTTCTATTTATAGGCAAAATAGAGGATTGGATGGTCAAGATTGATTGGGCTTGTGAAGGGCTAGGATTGCATGATTCTCAATCCATGTGACAATTTCAAACCAATGCAATGATGACAAGTGTCACCATGAGAGGGCTTGAGAGGGGAGAGAAGAGGCATTAAATGCCTAAAGAGACATGAGGGTCACCCTAGATGGGTTTGGTTAGGATTGAGTTAGTGGATAAAGTTTTTATCCAAGGGTAATGATTTTATCCAATGGATAAACTCTTGTGCAAAGTTTAAAGGGATAACCATGGTCAAAGCAATGAATGTTTGAAGAAACCCATGAGTTAAAGAGATGGTTGAGTTAGAGAGAAAGTCTCTAACCAAGGGTTGAGTTCGGGTTAACCATAAATGGTTATTGAAGAATTTGGAGGTTAAATTGTTGAAGACACAAAGCCTTTAATGTTTTGTGAAGACTTTGCATGTTTTGAGAAGTGACATTTTTCTTAAGGAATGTGCAAATGATTAGGAGGGGGATTAGACTAATTAGAAGGGGTTAAAAGAATCTAGAAATGGGTTAGAAAAATCTAGAAGGAGGTTAGTGAGCAAGTGGGTGAGGATAAAATGAGATTTTAATTAAAAATTAAATTCATTTATTTCAACTAAAATAATGCAACTTGCATTTGTAGGAGAATGCAAGTGGGAGGGTTTTATGGTATGTTCATTTATTCAAATGTGGAGAGGAGCTAATTAAACAAATATGCTTTATTTATTTAATTAATTGTCAAAACATGGTTTAATGAATTAAATAAAATAAATTGAATAATTTGTTTAATTAATAGAAGAACATAGTTAGGATGAATTAATTATCGATTGATGGTTAAATAATCAAATAAATGTTAAGTATTCATTTAATTAAGTGGACAAATTTTGGTGTCTACAATATATATTAATGAAACACTTTTGGTTTGTTGTTTTAAGAGATCTGGTAAATAGGGGAACTATGTATAGTGCATTCGTTTTGTGATGTAGATGCAACCTTTGTCCTTGATGTCAAAGGGGACGAAGTTTTGGAGAGATAAGTGTTAACACAAGTATTGTCATCAATGAAAAAAGGGGGAGAAGTTTTGGAGAGATAAGTCTTAACACAAGTATTGTCATCAATGAAAAAAGGGGGAGATTGTTGTAAATATGAGTTCAAGTTGTCATTGATGTCAAACTTGTGATCCGAATAACCTTCTTTGGGTTGTGTACAAGTCATGTGGATGTATGGAGTGTGTTTATAGATGTTTGTCATGACAGATTATGATATGTTATGGTGGTTTCAAAGCTTTGTTGGTATTCTATGTGAACCAGTATAATGTTCAGTTGAGTCCTACAGCTTTGATGAACAGTCTATCATGTTTTCTGGTTCAATCTATGGTGGCTAAGTATCAAATGGTTATGTGGTTTCATAGCAGTGTTTGTAAGTGTGTTCTTCACATTCTAGTTTTCAAGTGTTCAAATGATCTAGAATCGAAGTTATTCATGTCTAAGTTTTGATTAATGCAATTACAATGAAGCAGTATAGAGGAATGTGTTGCATTCCTCGACTGACAGTTGGTAAAATATTGTAGATGATTGTTTTGGATTTCTTGATGCTTCATTGTTTACTTGACCATCGGCAAGTATGTTTGGTGGTCCACATTGTAGTTCAACTTAATTGTGTGGCGTGAGCTAACTATGCTATTATTTGGGGTCAACTCATGGTGTTTTGGTCCATGCGGTAGTGTGGGAGCTATATTGGAAGTATCTGGAAGTTGTGCCATCATGGTGTGACCCTTTACACACCTCTTTACCTTCCACATTTGCATTGGAGGTTGTTTTTGGGTTAGAGATTATGTATGAACACGTTACATCTAATTAGGCAAACCTAATTGATGTTATTAAGGTTGTAGATAGTATATAAAAATCAAAAATCATTGTGTACAGGTGAAAATAAGAGTTGAAAAGGTTATGTGAAATGATACACAGGCTCAAACACGTAGTAGAGCATATATGAACACTATTTTAGATGTGCATTAAATAGTGAACTATATTCAACATCCCAATAGATGCAATATTCTTGTAGTTCAATATTTTAATATTGGAATCCATTGTATCTTGCCCTAAAGAAATGATTTTCAATTTGTGCAAGTCATCATTGTATCTTGCCCTAAAGTAGTTCACCTTAGTTTGCAAGTCCTCTCAAGGGTAGTGAGCTCCTTGATCTTTGGCATAAACTTCGTAATCAGTCTAATATATTGTGAGTGTGATTCTCACCAAGTTCTTCCACAAAATATTGGTGTTCTTGTGTGTTGCTTTTGTTGTTTCAATTATTTACTTTCATACTCAAGGTGGATAAAATAAATGTTAAGAGATTTAATTTGATCAAGTTTTAAGTTGTTAGGAGATGACAAAGAGTATGTTAAAAGCCAAGGAACTCCCAAATGAATATTGGTGTAGGGCTATTGCAACAATAGTGTGAGAAGGTCTTAAATGGTATATCCAACCCAACTGAGTGCCTACGCCAGTTGGTAAATATAAGTCCCATAAAGGTTGTATGTGACAAGATTCCACAAGAGGTATGTGTTAATTTTAAGCAATCAGATGTTAATTTTACGTAATCAGATTATAATAGACTGTAGATGAACAATAACAGCAATGAAAACACAAGACAAGACACACCAATACCCTGGGAAAACCTCCCTCTTGGAGGCGAAAACCCCGGCCACAAAGTACAATATGTATTATCTCAAATGTAGGCAATTACAAGGCAAGTGCACTTATCTCAGATTGTTGTCCAATCAACAAATTAGCACATACCCTTATCAACAACAGATGGCTAAGGAGGATCAGCACCAAATTCGCACAAGGAGAGTCTTCATCAACTTCGCATAATGATCTTGATAGCTTCGCCTCACAATCAGCTTGCACAATAGATATGAAACAAGTTTGCACAAGGGAGAGAGATCGTCAATCTTGGACAACAGATTATATTTGTAGATGATGATGATTGACAATGACTTCATTTGTTGTTAGTTTTATATCCAACCTTTGGCGCCAATACCCCAAGTCGACTTGCATATTTATTTATTTATATTACATTGTCATTTTACAAGTTACGTCATTTGCCTTCACGTTACATGAGTTTGGGGCCAACCCTAAGTTACATTTATTTGCCTCCACGTTACATGTTTGGGTCCAACCCAAGGTTACATTTATTTGCCTCCACGTTACATGTTTGGGTCTAACCCAAAATAATTCGAATTACATGAGAGATAATACATTTGTCTTTGACAACATTAAAATGCAAGTCAGGTATCCAAGCTTGCTATTATTTTCAACACTCCCTCTTAGCTAGGGAGGATATCTACCATGCCATGATCCATTCATGACTTTCATCTTGCATTGTCCACAAGGATGAATGTATAAGCTCCATAGAGTATACCTGCAATAAAACACAGAAATATCATGAACTCATTTCATGATGTCCATCTTGCATTGCCCGCAGAGGATGGATCCACCTTACATTGTCCGTAGAGGGTGGAAGAGGTCTTACACCTCAGCTTTCTCCCAGAGAAGGATACAATGTCACCTTGCATTGCCCGCAGAGGGTGACTCCACCTTGCATTGCCCGCAGAGGGTGGAGGATGCAAACTAAATTGCATCACTAAGATTGAGACTCCCTCTCAATCAATGTTGTGTTCTCCACAATTCCAAGCTTCTCTCTGAAGTACTCGAACTTCACTCGAGCTAGAGACTTGGTAAGAATATCTGAAATCTATTCATCAGTGCTGATATATTTCAACTTGATGACACCTCTTTGTGCCATATCACAAACATAGTGATAATGAGTTTCCACGTGTTTTGACCTATCATGAAACACAGAATTATTAGACATTTTAATACAACTCTGATTATCACAATAAATAACAGTGGATTCTCAAGGTTGTCCAAACAACCTAGCAAGAAGCTTGCGAAGCCAAACTACTTCTCTAGTTGCCACACTTGAGGCAATGTATTCAGCTTCTGTAGTACTCAATGCAACTGAGGATTGTTTCCTACTGGCCCATGAGATCATAGTGGAACCCAAGCTTAAACAAATTCCTGAAGTGCTTTTCCTATCAATAACACTTCCAACCCAATTAGAATCAGATTAGCTTTCCAAGTTGATCATTGTGTTGATTGGATACTTCAACCCATAGCCAATTGTTCCACGCAATTATCTCAAGATGTGCTTAGCTGCCACCAAATGAACATGCTTTGGCTGGTTCATGAATTGGCTAAGTGCACTCACTGCATAGCAAACATTTGGTCTAGTGTTAACTAGATACATCAAAGATCCAATCAATTGTCTGTACTCTTAAAGATCTGCAAAATCATAATTAGCTACAGAGACATTCAACTTCTTCAAATTAGTTTCCATAGAAGTAGACATGGGTTTACAATCCATCATACCAAATCTTTTTAATATATCAATAGTATATTTTCCTTGACTTAGAATAATTTCATTAGGTCTTTGCCACACTTTTAACCCTAAAAAGTAATGCATTAGGCCTAGATCCTTCATTTCAAATTCAATAGCTAATTCTTTCTTACACCTAATTATGATGAGACTATCTTCACCAGTTAGAAATAAATCATCCACATATAAAATCAGAATTAACATTTCACCATTAAATACTTTAAAGTAAATGTTAGGATCAACATCATTCTTACAAAACCCTAAACTAACCAAGTACTTATCAATTATTTCATACCAAGTTCGAGGAGCTTGCTTGAAGCCGTAAAGAGCTTTCTTTAATCTGCACAAATGAGTTTCTCTATTATGAATCTCATAACCTTTAGGTTGTTCAATATAGACTTCTTCCTCAATAACACCATTAAAGAAAGCAGTCTTTACATCCATCTGATGTTAACTTCCAACCTTTGGTTGCAGCAATAGTTTTAATAGTTCTAATGGGAGTATATCTAGCAACAGGAGCAAATGTTTATTCATAATCTATGCCTTCCTTTTGAGAAAAGCCACGAGCTACAAATCTAGCTTTGTATTTCTCTATACTACCATCAGCAGCATGTTTAATTTTAAACAATCATTTGGAAAAAACAACAAACTTACCTTTAGGTCTAGGCATAATATCCCAGACATCATTCTTGATGATGGATTGATACTCTTCGTCCATAGCTAGTTTCAATGCTTGTTGGTTCATAGATTCTTCTATGCTAGATGGTTCAGTCTCAATGATGTTGCACATCATTGCAACATAGTTGGAGAACATTTGAGGTCTCTTACTTTCTCTAAAAGTGCCACTGGGAGTTGCAAACTTTTTTGCATCTTGGATTGTGCTCCTAACCCAAAATGGCATTTTCTTGCTAACTGCAATATCTCTAGGTCCACCAGTTGGATTCAGAGGCTTAGCAGAATCATCATGCTCAATAGGCTCCCTCTGAATCTCAAGGTTAGTATCAATATCCATATTTTGATTATCATTAACTTCTTTATCATTATCAATAAGAGAACCTTTAGATTTCTTGAAAGTAATATTTTCTTCAAAGGTGACATCCCTACTTACCTTGATATACCTTTGACCAAGAGTGTAGATGTGAAATGCCTTGGAAGATTCACTATATCCAACAAGGATACCTTTATTTACGGAAGGCTCTAGCTTAGTCCTATTTTCCTTTGGCACATGAACAGAGACAGGAGTTCCAAAGATCCTAAGGTGGTTGATATCTGGTTTGACTCCAGTGAAGGCTTCTTCAGGAGTTATGTTCTTCATAACACGGTGAGGACATCTATTCTGAATGTACACTGTAGTCTTGGATGCTTCGGCTCATAAGAAGGTCTGTTGATTCAGATCGTGAATCATAGCTTTGGTTGTTTCAACAATGGCTCTATTCTTTCATTTAGCTACACCATTTTGCTGAGGATTGTAGGGGACGCAAAACTCCCTCTTAATTCTCGTCTCTACACAAAAGTCATTGAAGCCACTCGAGGTGTATTCACCTCCATTGTCAAGTCTTAATACTTTAAACCTTTTACCAAACATATTTTTAGCTAGGGCTTTAAATTATTTAAACCTACTTAGTACTTCATCAAATTCTTTAGATTTTAGAAAGTAAATCCAAGTCTTTCTAGAAAAATCATCTATAAATGTAACATAATATAGAAATCCACTAGGTGAAGGAACAAACATGGGTCCACATAAATCAGAATGAATAAGTGCTAATTTTTCTTTAGCTCTACTTTCACTTTTATGAAATGGAGTTTTAGTGTTCTTACCTAATGCACAACCTTTGCAAGTATCATCATGAAATTGACTAAGTTTAGGCATACCTTTAACCATCTTTTCAAGTGAAGGAAGTGCCTAATAGTGAAGATGGCTAAGCCTTCTATGCCATAGCTCGGTAGATTCAAAAGCTTCATTAATGAGTGCTTGAATGGGGTTAGTTGAAAGCTTATACAAACTATCATATCTATTTCCAATAACACGAGCAAATTTAATACTAGATTTCTTAGGCCATGCAAGTACTTCACCCTCATAAAATGTTTTTTGATAACCTTTATCTTCTAGGGCAAAAATAGAAATTAAATTCCTCTTAATTTCAGGAACAAATAAAATATCACTAAGATGCAAGGACATGCCAGATTCTAAATTTAAAGAAGTGCTACCAAAACCTCTTATCGTATATTGAGCATCATTACCAATTACCGCATGAAGGTTGGACTCTTTCTCCATCAAGTCTGAGAGATGCTCTTGATATCCCGTGATGTGTCTAGATGCACCATTGTCTATCAACCAAGTGTTACTATCGGTTGGCACATTGTCGGACAAGACAGAAGTGAAGAGATAGTCTTCATTATCCTCTGAGTTTGCAACTTCATTTAGGTTGGCCTCTCCTTGCATGGGCGGATTCTGACATTCTTTAGCATAATGTCCAAACTTTTCGCATCTGAAGAAACAAACACGTGAAAGATCCCTAGGCTTCTTCCTTGAATCGTGAGCAGGAGGTCTGAAGTCTCTATCTCTTTTGAAGTTGTTGTTCTTCCAATGGCCTCCCTTTCTTTTAACATGTTGAGATGCAAGCACATGTTGATCTCCTCCATGAGTGCCTTTATGCATTCCTCTAGCAGCAAGGCGTGACTTCTCTTGAATGCAATCTGACCAGAGGAGATCGACGGAGGGAAAATCAGCTCTTCCACTTATGCTTTGAATGAATGGATCCCAAGAGTCAGGAAGACCATGCAAAGCAATCATGACAATATTTTGTCCACAACTTCGCTTCCAATTGCGCTAAGTTGGTCCTTCAATTCTAAAATTTTCATGAAAGACGTGATTGAATCTCCTTTGCTCATTTTGACTTGAAGAAGTTGATGCCTCAATGTAAGTGTCCGACTCATGTTGTTGATCTCATATATCCCTTCTAGATGCTTAAACATCTCTCGGGCTATCTTCAATTTGGAGATAACTGGAACAAGATGATCCTTCACGTAATCAATAAAAAACTTTTTTGCCTTGAGAGCATTCTTTTTGAATTTCTTTAGCTCTTCCGGATCCGAAGGTTTAGTCAGATCCTTGTCTTTCACAAGCTCAAACAGTTCTAATTCTTCAAGAGCAAGGAGGACATGAACCTTCCACAATGTAAAATTGAGGGCACCTTCAAGTCTGTCCTCTACTTTCAAACTTGTAACCATCTTGCAAAACTAAAACAACAAAACTAAAAGTGAAGGACAACTAATAATCTGATTATTTAGAATGAACCTAAAGCTCTAATACCATGTTAATTTTAAGCAATCAGAGGTTAATTTTAAGTAATCAAATTATAACATACGGTAGATGAACAGTAACAACAATGAAAACACAAGATAAGACACACCAATACCCTGGGAAAACCTCCCTCTTGGAGGTGAAAAACCCAACCACAAAGTACAATATGTATTATCTCAAATGTAGGCAATTACAAGGCAAGTGCACTTATCTCAGATTGTTGTCCAATTAGCAAGTTAGCAGATCTCAATTTCTCTTTACATAATAATGAAGATTGCAAGTCCTATTAACAGCAGATGGCTAAGGAGGATCAGCACCAAATTTGCACAAGGAGAGTCTTCATCAACTTCGCATAATGATCTTGATAGCTTCGCCTCACAATCAGCTTGCACAATAGATATGAAACAAGTTCGCACAAGGGAGAGAGAGATCGCCGATCTTGGAGAGCAGATTACATTTGTAGATGATGATGATTGACACTGACTTCATTTGCTGGTAGTTTTATATCCAAACTTTGGCGCCAATACCCCAAGTCGGCTTGCATATTTATTTATTTATATTACATTGCCATTTTACAAGTTACATCATTTACCTTCATGTTACATGAGTTCGGGCCCAGCCCTAAGTTACATTTATTTGCCTCCATGTTACATGTTTGGGTCCAACCCAAGGTTACATTTATTTGCCTCCATGTTACATGTTTGAGTCTAGCCCAAAATAATTTGAATTACATGAGAGATAATACATTTGTCTTTGACAACATTAAAATGCAAGTCAGGTATCCGAGCTAGCTATTATTTTCAACAGTATAGACAAAATACAAGTGGGCAATTGAGTGGCAATTGAGCACTTGAGAGTATGACATATGCACTACTACCAAAAGTGAGAAAAAAGTTGGATGACAAAGATAAAAAGTGCATCTTCATGGCCTATAGTGAAGAGTCCATGGCATATAGTTTGTATAACCCTATCACCACAAAAATAGTAATTAGTAGGGATGTTGAGGTCATTGAAAATGAGTCATCGGATGGCATGGTGGACACCTCTTTGAGTATCTCAATTAGAGTACCCATTGATGGTAAGATTTTAATTGTTGTCTCGTTTGCAGATGATTTATTTTTCATTAGAAATGAGGATTTCCTCTTTCTTGTTTCTAAAGAAGCCATGAAAAGAGTTTAAACACGCACCATGGACATGGTACAATAGAATCAATTCATATTTGTTGAGCAATAACTTTAGCAAAATCAATGGTGAACCTATTTTTTACATTAAGACAAGTGATGGTAAGATTTTAATTGTTGTCTTGTTTGCAAATGATTTATTTTTCATGGGAAATGAGGATTTCCTCCTTGTTTCTAAAGAAGCCATGAAAAGAGTTTGAGATGATAGTTGTAGGCATGTTAAAGTATTTCCTAGTCTCAAGAGGTAATACAAATGAAGCATTGTATATTTATATCTCAAGCATAGTATGCATTGGATATTTTGAAAAGGTTTAAAATGCACAATAACAAGGTTACACCAACACCAACACCCATAGGTTTCAAGTTTTTGCAAGGAAGACTACAACAACAATGTGAATCCAACAATATGTAAAAGTTTAGTTGATGTATTTGACAACTATGTCTAATATTATGCATGAAGTGAGTCTGATTTCCAAATTTATGGAAACTCCAAAGGACACACATTAGCAAGTGGGTAAGAGAATCATGGAGTATGCTAATTGCACCAAGGGATATGGCATTTTGTATACTGCAGTGAATGAGTTTGGATTAGCTGGATACATGGATAGTAATTGGGCAGAAAGTATAGATCACAGGAAGAGCACATCAAAATATGTGTTCCACTTGGGTGTAGAAGTTATTAATAGACTTCTAAAGAAACAACCCATAATTTTCTTTTCAACAACTGAAACTAAGTATATAACAACAAATGCAACATGTCAAACTATGGCAGCAAGTCTGGAATCATCAGAAGTAGCTTCAAACTTTGCAAAATGAACATGGAAGGGTGAGTGTTGGAATTTATTAGTATTAAGTCCATCAACCAACCACCTATCAGCAACAGTCGTTGGAAATCTTTTGGAACCTTCATCCCTTGTTTTCCTCTAACACATAACAACAATTTCCTCTTAACGCATAACAACAATAACTAATCAGATAGGTAAGTTTGAATTTTGAAAATAAGAGGAAATGTTTAGCTAGGACAACAGACAAAAGAAGGAAAGTTGTATGCAAATGTGAGTTTTCCTGAATAGAGAGCTGCACCGGCAACAGAGCTTGTGACACAGTAGAAGCATAGGGAGCTCAATGTATAAAGAAGTAGCTCCAGACGAATAAAAGAACATGGAGTTCAGTGCAGCTCCAAATTGTTTTAAAAATTTTAGTTTGTAATCTTACTGTAATTTGAGTTTGAAGATTTTTGTAAATCACATTTTATGATTAATAGAAATATGTAATTATTCTCCATCTTTGTGAGTGGTTTTGTTTTTGTATGTATTGTCAACTGTTTGGCAAACAGAACAATAACTCTGTGTCTATGTTTTGGATTTATTTCCATCAGGTTCATGCTGCACGATTCATTATCGAAATTGTATACATGCAGGATTACATATTGGAGCTCTTTACATGGATATCACTTCAAAGTAAAATAGTATAAATTGAAAAGCATATAAGATAGTATAAACATCAAGGCCTGCATAAAAAGACACGATAAATTCACCTGAAAACTTAGTGATCCTATAATCACATTTTCTGCCCAGGATGAAAGTCTAGGGCATACAGTCTGGTTGCTAATTCTACACAACTTTTTCATGAGTAAAATGAGTAAGCATGTAGAGTTTCCTGAAGTAAGCGACAAGAAAAATAATCCCATCAACAACATGGTGAACCAGAACCTTAATTTGCACTTCCATGCCATTAAATGACATTCTGAACAATATTGTTGTTCTATATCATTGAGAATTTACATTCAAATCATATCTTCTGAGAGGTTGAAGCATTCACTTTTATCATTTTATTTAAGGGTAGGGTATTCTGAACAATATTGGTATTCTATATCACTGAGAATTTGCAATCGAATCATATCTTCTGTGAGGTTTAAGCATTTATCTAGAAACGACTGTATCCTTTTCACTTATATTTACCAGATTGTTGATTGTTTCTACATAAATATTTAAAAAATGTGAACCGCTGAATATAATTTAAAGAATCTAACTTTCTCTATCCAAACACTACACCATTTCCAATTTTAGAAATAATACCTCTGTTGCACAATATGCAAAATATGAGGCATGAAATGACCCACAAGGATTGTGAATTTCGGAAAAAAAGCGGTGTTATATGGAGCCTAATTGCTTGCATGCAGGGATTAGACTAGCAATTTTGAGGATACAGTGAACATAATGTTCTGGGACATCACATGCAGCAACTCAATGAACAGTGTAAATCACAGCAGCTCTAACAAACCATTTCCAAATCATACAGACTAAAGTACAAAACAATCCAAGGCTTCGTTATGACAGCACTAAAGTTACTCTCAAATCGAAGCATCTTCAGAAATCTCAAACAGGACAATATTGATAATCTTGAGAATAAGAGATAGACCTAAGTCAAGTTAACTTAGGTATTGTTGCAACTGATTTGCAAAAGTAGTTAGAATATTGCAGATGGGAAATTATTCCGCTAATAGTTACAAGTAGGGGTAAAGCATACAAATGTGAGAAGAAGAATCGAAGACTGACTTAGAAACCCAGTGATCAGCCAGGTTGAGGTTTATACCACAACTTAAATTTATTATGGATTATCGCAATGACTAACCAATCAAAAGAAGTATAATATTAAAGATTGTGCAACACAGCCTGACTTTGTATGAATGCCACTAGACTGCTGTGATTATCACTTTTATTGTTTAAGTTCAAGCTATGCAGAAGAAAGAGATTGTAAATTTATTCTGTAAGTGGATATATTAATTGTGGATCTGAAGGAAAACTGTGTGCAGAGCTAACCTGATCTAATGATTGTTCACCTTGATTTAATCTAGAGCAGAATGATCTAAACATGCAACAATTTGTAAGTAAAAGTTTTAACAAGTAAATCCATACGACTTGCCCTTCAACTATTCAAAATATGTCCATGGCTCATATGAAAAGGAATAAACCATAGAACCTTGAATCCCTTGATAAGAATGCATTTCATTATTTGATCGAATGAATCGATGGTATACATCCTTAAATAACAATGTAGTTGCTTCCCTTTCATAATGATATCAAAAGCCCGAAAGAGATTCACCATAACTGATATTATTTTGGCACATGGAACGATACAGAGAAGATTTGCAGGGCCCCTGTGCAAGGATGATATTATTTTGGCATACTACAAATAAAACTTGTGACATCAGGGTTTTAAATATTATCTAGAGGAGTCTCCAAATAGCATTGCAAAGTGAGGTAATGAGTGTGCAACGTTTACCTTGATACATAAAAGCCATACATGGAAAATACACAGAGCAACAAACTGACAAAATTTAGAAGACATACTTGAAAACAGAAACAGGGCAACAGACTGACAATTTAGTCTTAATAGACATGATATTTCAACAGTCTATCTAAATGATTTTAGCATGTTTTTGATATAACTGTATAAATAGTTTTCCATCACTGTCTCAAATAATGCTCAATGGTTTATCATCAAAAGCATCAAATCGTTAACAATATTTACAAGAGCCTTACAGATACATAGCTCTAGTCCATTTTTGCAATTTGCTAATTCCCCGCAAGTCAAGAGAAGCAATAGAATATATGTTTTGTTCGTCAAAGTTGGACAGCAGCAAAATCAGAAGGTAAAAGATACTTGTAACATTACCTTAGCCTAGACGAGTTCCAAGCCCTTTCACACCAGCCCAACCCTTGATGAATCTGTGGTGATTTATATTTTGAAATTTCATCACTGTTCCAAAATGCTTGCTCTAGGAGATTGTACGATCGTTAGACTAAACGTTTAATGAATTCTTTTTCAGTTAGCAAAAAAAAAGTACCCAGCCTAGGGACCTTGGATTGTGAAATGGTACTCAGATATTTAAAGACTTCATAGCGAGGTTTTAGCCTTTTCTCTACGCTTAAATCCAAAAGTACAGGGTTCAAAGCAACACTCTCGAGCTCAAGACCTGCAGTGTGTATCAAGAAATCCATGCTTTTCTGTATTCTCTTCGTTGTAAGATGCAATAATTTTGGTCTCTTCTTAATTAATAGACGGATCTCATCCTCTGCCAGACTAAGGCTCGCCATATATTGAATCTTCTTTTCTAGGGTTTCAAAGGAAAAGGAAAGAACTGCTCTTAGGGCAACCAAAAATACAATTGTACCTTCCGAAATGCCTAAATAATTCTTCACATACTCCACTTTAGGTTTCACCCGGCTCTCGAAATCGGCCGTCAAAAGATCAGGCGCCCTTTTGAGGGCCTGGCCCAGATGGACATTTGAGCCAAATAGGTTTCTAAGATGGAGGATTCTAGCAGCTAGACTATTTTCTAAGCTACCGGTAAGCACGTTGGGGTTGCGAGTTATAATACCTGGCATGTCCTGAGGATCCAAGCCTATTTGTTTCAGGAAATCTATCCTGGGCTTCAACTCTCCATCCGCTTTCAGTGTAAGAACCAATGGATTTCTAAGAATGGTGCTCTTAATCTGGTTTTCAGTAAATCCAAAATCTGTCAGAGTATGAACGATTTCTCTAGCGATGTGATTGGATTTGTTTCTCGACAGGGTTGGCTTTCTTCTCATGAGTGTTGCTACTTGAGAAGAAGAAAACCCACATTCTTTTGATAATAAATCCGAAATAACATTGAGTGAAGGTGAGGGGATGAAGAAGAAGAAAATGGTAAAAATAGCCTAAGTGTAATGGACGCAGGAGGCAATGAGATTCTTACAGGGAGGCATGACAAACATCTCATTGAGCAATCAATGTACTTAGAAAACAATACTGCCATCGTATTCAATGGAAGATTATAGCACCAGAGAATGAGATATTGATGTCTGTAATTCGTGGTAAGCCGAGGAGTTTTAAGGACATTTGATCGACGATTTCTTCCTGTATGTTTAGGGTAAAATGGCACGCATCTCAAACAAAATTAATAAAGACGTTTTCATTAAATTTCCTTTGGTCCGATGCTATCACTAAAATTCCTTGAAAAGGGTCAATTGTTTTTGATATATTATTTCATATAGGCTATTTTTTTTGAACTTTCAGGTATTGGTTTTGATATAGGAGAGAGGATCCGTAGTTGTTAGTTGTTAGTTGTTCATCTTGATTTCGTGCTTCTCAAAATCTTAATGAAAATTTCAAATTACTTTCAATTTTTTATAGCAGCTTACTTGACAAGTCCCTACTTATAACTAAGGTTTCAAAGCCACATCATCAAATATGGTGCCACATTAGCATGCTTTTTGTCAAGGTGTCCAAAACAACGAAAACAAAGTGAGACCTATAGTTGTGCAAAAGAGGACCCTATACTTGTGCAGCTAATGTGGCATCACATGATTGGTTGCTTTTTACAACTAATGGTACATTTCATTCAATTATGGGTAGTCATCATAACAACAATAACTTTAAAGTCACAACTACTGTGTAATGTTGTCAAAAAAATTGGACATTAAATCAACAAGTATGGGTATTAAACTTGATTGAGGACCTGGTCGGATTGGAGCACATGGTAAAGTTTAGTCCCCCAATTTGGTAAAGTTTACCTAACACATTAGAGGTTATAGGGGGCTACCTGAGTCTTGGAGTCTAATTATAAAAAGTCTTATTTTCTAAATTCCTTTGTTCATTAGATATTTTTAAACTTGAATATAAAAGTTGTTAATTTACATATTAGAGTATTATATCAAAGGACAAACTTTAATTCAAGCAACAATCCACATCAACATTTGCTATGTTCAGTAGGTGGTTCTTTTTTTGTTGGTTGCACATCCCTCATGCGCTCTTGGTGTCGCTTTATGGTTATGTATCAGTACAGGCCTATCCCTCTTTTATTAATCAAAACAATCAACATCAACATATTGCATTGTCAACTTACAACATTATGCTAATTTAGCAAAAATTAAGTCATACTACATGGTTTCTTGTACTTTCAAACATTGTTTCAAATCATTAAATTGGATCTAAGGAATTGATGTTAGGAGAAAATCCCTTGTTAGAATTATTAACTATTCATAAAAACCATCTTTTTTTCAAGAAAATGTTCTAGACATCAACGTGAGTAGATTCTAGATATCAAAAAGTGTGCCAATCATTTTCATAACTAGCATAGATATCTTAAATACATCTATCTAAAAGGTGTCGAGAGATATCAAGCACTTACACTTATATTTAAATTGGTTTTCAGAATAAATAAGTACATCAACTCTTATATCTCTTCACATATTTTACATAGATATATGTAAGATACCAACCTTAGTTGATATATAAAAAACGAATCCTCTTATTAAGAAAAATGAGTCTCTAAAATGAATTTCTCCACAAATTAAATATACGCAAACCTTTCTTTAAAAAAGAATGTACCTTTCTTCTACTCTCAATCTATAATTATTTTTTTAAAACTTCTTTCTTTTGCTTTCTTTTAATTACTAATAATTTTAGAGTTACTCTCTAAACCATAAAAATGAATTTATAAAGTATTATCTTGGAAATATTAAAATTTTATTTATACATTATTTTTGCTTTTAACCTTAATGTATTTTTTATATTTAGTATAGAAAAATTACTTAAGATATATAAAACTATTACTTTGTTCTCAATCTATAATTATTATTTTGCAATTTCTTTCTTCCACTCTCTTTTAATTACTAATATTTATATTTTCAGCTATAAACATGTGGGAAGTATTCCGGTGTGCAGTATTCAATGGAAACATGACACCATTCAGAAACTTGACTGAAGCAACAGAGTGGTGGCTTCCTGAGCAGTCCACCAACAATGTTATTAGCATTGGAGAATATGCTGCGGTGATTTACCAAGCATTAAGTGGAAGTATGTAATTTGGTTCTGTTCTATATGGACTTATGCTCTCTTTTGTATGGTAAGTCTGGTCATGTGAAAGATGCATCTAGCTGAGGCAGTGTTGTTATGTTGATGCTAGAAAACTTTATGTAATTTTCTTTTTTAAAAGTAATATAGGGCACTATCCCCATAATGATAGTACTTTAAAATAATAATAATAATAATAATAATAATAATATTTTAATTATTTATTAATATATGTCGATTATGTAAATTTATTTAACACTTTTTTGTTAACACACTTACCTCATTACACTCGACCTGGTGTTGCCATTATAGTTATGCATCTTGACATAATTATGAATCAAATCCATATATTATGTTCATTTATTATAAGTGTCAAGTAGCTTGATGTTAGGAGAATGTCCCTTGTTAGAAATCTTAAGTATTCATAAAAACCACCTATTTTTCAAGAAAATGTTCTAGACATCAAGGTGAGTAGATTCTAGATATCAAAAAGTGTGTAAATCATTTTTGTAATTACAAATTAAATCCACGAGTATATTCATTTATGTAGGTGCCAAGAATCTTGGTGTTAAGAGAAGAACCTTTGTTAGAAATATTGAGTATTCATAAAAAAACACATGTTTTTCAAGAAAATGGTCTAGACATCAAGGTGAGTAGATTCTAAATATCAAAAAGTGTGCAAATAATTTTCATAATTACAAAACAAATCCATAGATTAAATTCATTTATGTAGGTGCCAAGAAGCTTGATGTTAGGAGAAAATCATTTGTAAGAAATATTAAATATTCATAAAAACCACCTATTTTCAAAGAAGATGTTCCAGACATCAAGATGAGTAGATTCTAGATATCAAAAAATGTACAAATCATTTTCATAATTATAAATTAAATCCACAAATTAAATTTATTTATGCAGGTTTCAAGCATCTTGATGTTAGGAGAAGATCTTTGCTAGAAATCTTAAATATTCATAAAAACCACCTATGTTTTAAGAAAATGTTCTAGACATCAAGATGAGTAGATTCTAGATATCAAAAAAATATGTATATCATTTTTTATAATTACATATCAAATCCACATTAAAATCATTTATGTAGGTGCCAAGGATAATATTGATCCAAAGTAGAGAACAAAATATATTGTCATTCATTAGAGCTTATTATTCTAAGATCCAATCATTGAGCATCATTTTGGATCACACAAAGAGTCTTCAAATTTGTTTTGTAAATTGTTATAATTGAAGCTAAGTCCTTGTTCTCACTTTTGTCATTTCAAAATTATATTTAGATTTTTTGTTGTCTCGACTAATTTTAATATAGCTATCTATGTCAATTATTGTGCATTTATTTTTATTTATCCTAGATCATTTGAAATGTATTTTTATTTCATTTAATTTTATCGAACTTGATCAATCTTACACCCTCTTAGCCCTTTAGGTTTTATTTTTTAGTTTTATTTCTAGATATGAGTATGTTGTAATTTTTAAAGTTGTACACTAGATCCTTCCCTTATATCAATATATTTATTCTTTTAGGATTTGTGTTGTGTTAATTCGAAAGTCGCACCATCTTCAAGATCTCTCTTTGCAGAGGAGTCTTCATTGAAATACTTTAATTAATGACCAAGTTAAGTTTGAAATGTTGACTAATCATTATTAGGAGTAACTTTTGATCATGACAAACAATTAAAAAAATTGATATGCAAAAAATTGTTCTCACTACATCAATGCACTAGATTTTAAAAAATAAAAAATAAAAGTGATGATTAAAATTTCTCTTATAAAGCTATTGACATTTCATACTTGCTTATGGTTTATTAGTTATAATCGATCTAAGAGACCCTACATGGTCTATGTCTATGTTTTGGATTTTATTTTACCATCAATTGGCATCAAGGCCATAAGTTCTAGACAGCCCTAGATCTTAGAGTGAGTTTGGAATTATTTTTTTGGGTATTAAAATTTTACTAAGTTGTATGTACAAGTTTGGAGAAAATAGTAAGAATTGGTAGTAGCCACCATCATTCAATGGATTAAAATTTGATGTATGGGCAAAGAAAATGAAGACCAATAAAGTATGTAGCCCTCAAAAACAATTAGAAGACCCAGTTGAAAGAGATAATAAAGAAAGATGCAAAGGCATTGAGTTTAATAGAGGTAGCCTTGACAAAGGCAATCTTCCCTAGAATAGTAGCAACTAACTATGCAAGTGAGGCTTGTGAAATCCTCCAAACAAGTTGCATAGGGACTAATAAAGTCAAATTGGTGAAGCTTCAAATGCTTCAAGGAGATTTTGTAACTCTCCATATGAAGGACACTAATATCATTTCATATTTTTATACATGTCTCTGGTTTGATAAACCAAATATAGGCAAATGGAGAGACCATGGAAGAGTAGAGAATCGTGGAGAAAATCCTTAGAAGTCTATTCTCAAAGTTTGTTGCAATAGTGATTGCTATTGAAGAATCCAAAGACCTCTCAACATTGATACTTGATGAGTTGGAATGTTCCATGCAAATCCATGAACAACACCTAAACAACTTTGAAACTTTTTTCCCAAAAGAAAGCTTTCAAAGCTTGAGCCAATGCCAGAGTATGAGAGAGAAGTTGGAATAGCTCTAGTTGGAGCTCAAGAGGCAAAGGAAGAAGCAACTCTAGATGAGGCAATTTTGGAGTAGATAGCTCTAAATAAACACACAACTAAGAGCAAGCAAGCAACTCTTAATCCTACTCTAGAGCCAAGAAGAATAGTAGTAGTTTGAGCCAAAGATATGATAAGAGAATTGCAGAGTGTTATTAATCACAAGACATAGGATAGGGGTGACAAGATTAAGGGGAATGGTTATAGGATACCTTTCTAGGTATTCCACCTCATATGGATGGGATGGACCACATAAGGCCAAGGGAGGATAAGGTCTGCCCTTGGGCCTAGGGTAGAGGGTCTCTAGGGTACCCTATCTAGTCACCTTATTCTATGCCCTTCTATAATCTAACTCTCTCAAGCATAATTTAATCTTGTAATTAGGACTATGCATTATATATGTATGATTGGTGTTTCCTAATTAATAGATCTATTTAATGAATTATTAAATTATGTGTATTTCCCAACTTAATTATTGTGTTTCAATCAAAGTGACATGTAGTTTGAGCATTCATCATACTTATTAAACATGAAAGAACAAAGATAAAAATTTGAATCAATAAAATATTACCACTGCAATAAAAATTCATTTGAAACTATAAAACCACCATTAATTTTTTAATATTCCCTTTAGTGAGGAGATTTTAAAAAGAATCATAGAAATAAAACCTAAAATCCATAGAAGAGGCCCATGTTAAAAAGAAAGATGAAATAAAACCTAAAATCTATTGGTTGTAATTTAATGCAAAGCCAGATCTAATGGTAAGGCATTTGATACACTTGAGGCTTGCTTCAAAATCATGATTTTAATTGCATATAGGTTGAAATAGGGAGTACCAGCCATGTAAGGATGAATACATGCATATCATATTAACCTTGTTTTACCTATGTAGGTTGCAAGGCTTGGTTGAGGTGAAACACAGTCATAGTTAGAGCAACACGAGATCTTCACATAGAAAATAAAATCTAGAATATTCACAAGTTACAGAGTAGAAAATAAAAGAGAATATACAAAAATTACCAATTTTTTTTTTTTATTTTTCTCTCAGATTTTTATTGCTTCATTTAAATCATTAGTGTAAATGTAATATCTACCTTTCACGTTTCACATGCAATATTGGCCTCTTGCCGTGATGATCAAGGTTATCAATTGCTAGCAATAAAAATATAAGGTATGATCATCCATCAATCTACTCTTCTCTCAAGTAAATCAATATTATTTATTTTATATAGATTTATTAAATTGAATATTTTTTATTTTAATTTAAAATGCAATTTACGAATGTATATAATTTAAATTGAATATTTATATATAATTTACATTTAAAATTTATATTTAAATTAAAAATAAAATGAGCAAAAACTAAAATGAGATGAATATATTTTCTTATACAATTTAATACTATTTTTCTCATTGTAACAAATTACCATTTTTGGTACATTGGATTTACATCATATTATATTATATTATGATTGCATTTTTAATATTTTAAGTTTTAGAGTTAATTTGTACTTTTTTTTTTATTTTAATGCAATTTTTTAAAATACAATTTGAGTGTGCATATGTGATTATATATATATATATATATATATATATATATATATATATATATATATATATATATATATATATATATATATATATATATATATACACATACATATACATATACATACATACATACATACACACACACACACAGATATATATATATATATATATATATATATATATATATATATATATATATATATATATATATATATATATATATATATATATATATATATATCTGTGTGTGTGTGTGTGTGTGTAAGATCAAGGGGGGCCAAAAAGTGGCAATAGAGAAAAAAATGTGTTTTCAACCTTTTCAAACACGCCAAAATCTGCTTTGACTTTTTGTTTGGGTCAAGTGAAATTTGAATTTGGTTTGGTAATACCAAACCAAATCGGATATCCAATTTGTGATGTCACCATTGTGATGTCACTATTGTGATATCATACTTTTCAAATCGGATATCTAATTTTATCAACATAAAAAATATAGTTTAGTAAAATGGCCATAACTTTTGCATTTCTTATTGAAATTTTGATTTTTTATAGGCGTTGGAAAGGTAATTCATAGACTTATCAAACGGATGAGGTAATTTGATGATATTATAGACCAAAAATTAATTATAATCATTTAAAGTTAGTCCTTCAATTTTAAAACTTTAAATACTCACAAATTTTGCATACAAAGTCTCATTTTTTTTCCTATCATCTCCTTTATCTATCACTTGTCTATCTATACTTATATAATATATTTTATATATCTCTTTATTCTCTACTTATGTCACTTATTTTCTCATTCCATGTAGATAAATAAATTCCCAAGTTACATGCATCTCTACATATATCTCCATCTTTCTATTCATATCTCTTCCTCTCCCACTCCATCATTGTCACTCCTTATTTCTATATTTCTCTCTAATAATCTCTCTTCTCTCTATTTATCTACCTCCTTTACCTTTATCCCACCTATACTTATATATTACTTGTCTCTATCACCTCCTCTCTCTCCCTATATTGTCCCCTCTCTCTCTATATCTCTATAGATCTATCTTCATGTATATTTATATTTCATTATCTCTAAATCTCACTTATTCACTCCATCTCTCCCTCCATTTGTCTCTCTCTATCACGTTCTATCCATATCTATCTCTATCTCCATCTTCACATCTCCATCTCTTTCCCTATCAATATCTCTTTTTATATGTTCCTCTATCTTTATATATATTCCTCTATACATGATTAATCTACTTCTCTATCTCTTCCTCTATCACCATCTTGAAGTATCTTTCCCTTTCTCTACTTTTATCTCTTTATTTACTCGATCTTTATATATCTTTTTCTCTCTCCCCACATCCTTCTCTATAGTGCCTTTATATATCTATATATCTTCATCTTTTTCTCTCTCCCTCTTTATCTATCCCTATCTATAATCTCTATCTCTCTTTCTCACTCTCTTGCACTATCTATATATCTCTATCTATCGATATTTCTCTTCCTTTATATCTCTCTATCTCTTCCTTTTTTATCTCTCTCTTTACCCCTCTCTATCCATTTTTCTTCATCTCTTCATATATTTATATTTGTCTTTACCTCTCTCTTTCTCTATATCTATTCACCTCCCTCTCCCTTTATCTTCATCTTTTATCTCTATCTTCCTCTCTCCTTTTCAATATCTAGATATGTCTACCTCTTTCTATCCATCCTTGTCCTTTAGTTTTTCTCCCTCTCACTTCATACTCCTTAATATCTATATCTCTATGTATGTCCTTGTCCTTTAGTTCATTTCCCTCTCTTTAATTCTTCATCTCTCTTCACCTTTATATCTCTCCTTATTTGAAAATTAGTATATATGGTCTCCTAAGGGGTTATATCATGTCCTAAGGAGTCATAGAACATCATATGACCCCTTAGGACACAATATGACCCCTAACGACACCATATGGTGTCCTAAGGGGTCATATGGTGTCATAAGGGGTCATAAAACACCATATCACCCCTTAAGACATAATAAGACCCCTAATGACACCATATGGTGTCCTAAGGGGTCATAAGACACCAAATGACCCCTTAGGACACCATAAAACCCCTAATGACACAATGTGGTGTCCTAAAGGGTCATATTGTGTCTTAAGGGGTCATAGGACACCATATGACCCCTTAGGACACCATATGACCTATAGCACCATATAGTGTCCCAAGGGGTCATATGGTGTCTTAAGGGGTCAAAGAATGTCATATGACCAATTAGGACACAATACGACCCATGACGACACCTAAGGGGTCATATAGTGTCATAAGGGGTCATAGGACACCATATGACCCCTTATAACACCATACGATCCCTTACGACACCATATGGTGTCCTAAGGGGTCATATAACACCATATGACCCCTTATAATACAAGAAGACCCATAACGACATGATATGGTGTCCTTAGGGGTCATATGGTGTCAGGAGACACCATATGACCCCTTAGGACATAATATGACCCCTAACGATGCCTAAGGGGTCATATGGTGTCCTAAGGGGTTATATGATGTCCTAGGAACCTTTAGGACATAATATGACCCCTTAGCACACCATACAACCCCTAATGACACCATATGGTGTCCTAAGGGGTCATAGGACACCATATGGCCTGTTAGGACACAATATGACCCCTAAAAACACCTAAGGGGTCATAGTGTGTCTTAAGGGGTCATATTGTGTCCTAACGGTTCATAGGAGACCATATGACCTGTAATGACACAAAATGACACCTAACGATACCTAAGGGGTCATATGGTGTTCTAAGGGGTCATAGGACACCATATGACCTCTTAGCACACCATACAACTCCCAATGACACCATATGGTGTCCTAAGGGGTCATAAAACACCATATGACCCCTTAGGACACCATGCGATGCATACTGATACTATGTGGTGTCCTAAGAGGTCATAGGACACCATATGACCCCTTAAGAGACCATATGACCCATAACAACATAATATGGTGTCCTAGAGGGTCATAGAACACCATATGACCCCTTAGAACACCATACAACCCATAACGATGCCATTTAGTGTCTTAAGGGGTCATAAGACACAATATTACTCCTTAGGACATAATATGACCCCTAATGACATCATATAGTGTCCCAATGGGTCATAGGACACCACATGACCCCTTAGGACACCATACAACATCATACCACCCTTTACGACACCATATGGTGTCCTAAGGGGTCCTATGGTATCCTAAGGGGTCATATAACACCATATGACCCCTTAGAACACAAGAAGACCCATAATGACATGATATGGTGTCCTAAGGGGTCATATGGTGTCATGAGACACCATATGACCCCTTAGGAAATAATATGACCCCTAACGATACCTAAGGGGTCATATGGTGTCCTAAGGGGTTATATGATGTCCTAGGAACCTTTAGGACACAATATGACCCCTTAGCACACCATACAACCCCTAATGACACCATATGGTGTCTTAAGGGGTCGTCGGGCACCATATAACCCATTAGGACACAATGTGACCCCTAAAAACACCTAAGGGGTCATATAACACCATATGACCCCTTATAACACAAGAATACCCATAACAACATGATATGGTGTCCTAAGGGGTCATATGGTGTCCAGAGACACCATATGACCCCTTATGACACAATATGACCCCTAATGATACCGGAGGGGTCATATGGTGTCTTAAGGGGTTATATGATGTCCTAGGAACCTTTACGACACAATATGACCCCTTAGCACACCATACAATCCCTAACGACACCATATGGTGTCTTAAGGGGTCGTAGGATACCATATGACTCGTTAGGACATAATATGATCCCTAACAGCACCTAAGGGGTCATATTGTGTTGTAAGGGGTCATAGGACACCATATGACCCCTAACGACACTATATGGTGTCTTAAGGGGTCATATTGTGTCCTAAGGGGTCATAAGACACCATATGACCTCTAACGACATAAAATGACACCTAACGATACCTAAGGGGTCATATGGTGTTCTAAGGGGTCATAAGACACCATTTGAACCCTTAGCACACCATATGACCCCTAATGACACCATATGGTGTCCTAAGGAGTCATATGGTGTCCTAAAGGGTCATAGGACACCATATGACCCCTCAGAGGACCATACAATCCATAACAACATAATATAGTGTCTTAGAGGGTCATAGAACACCGTATGACCCCTTAGAACACCATACGACCCATAACGACACCATGTGGTGTCTTAAGGGGTCATAGGACACTATTTGACCCCTTATTACACCATATGACCCCTAATGACACCATATGGTGTCCTAAGGAGTCATATGGTGTCCTAAGGGGTCATAGAATACCATATGACCCCTTAGGACACCATACGATGCATAATGACACTATATGGTGTCCTAAGGGGTCATAGGACACCATATGACCTCTTAGAGGACTATACAACCCATAACGACATAATATGGTGTCTTAGAGGGTAATAGAACACCATATGGCCCCTTAGAACACCATACGACCCATAATGACACCATATGGTGTCTTAAGGGGTCATAAGACACAATATTACCCCTTAGGACATAATATGACCTCTAACAACGTCATATAGTGTCCTAAGGGGTCATAGGACACCATATGACCCCTTAGGACACCATACGACCCCTTGCGACACCATACCACCCTTTATGATACCATATGGTTTCCTAAAGGGTCACATGGTATCCTAATGGGTCATATAACACCATGTGACCCCTTAGAACACAAGAAGACCCATAACCACGTGATATGGTGTCCTAAGGGGTCATATGGTGTCATGAGACACCATATGACTCCTTAGGACACAATATGACCCCTAACAATACCTAAGGGGTCATATGGTGTCCTAAGGGGTTATATGATGTCCTAGGAACCTTTAAAGCAAAATATGACCCCTTAGCACACCATACAACCCCTAACGACATCATATGGTGTCCTAAGAGGTTGTAGGACACCATATATCCTGTTAGGACATAATATGACCCCTAAAAACACCTAAAGGGTCATATTATGTCCTAAGGGGTCATAGGACACCATATGACCCCTAAGGACACTGTATGGTGTACTAAGGGGTCATAGGACACTATTTGACCCCTTAGCACTCTATACGACCCCTAACGACACCATATGGTGTCCTAAGGGGTCATATAACACCATATGACCCCTTAGGACACCATACGATGCATAATGACACCATATGGTGTCCTAAGGGGTCATATGGTGTCCTAAGGGGTCATAGGACACTATATGACTCCTTTGGAGACCGTATGACCCATAACAACATAATATGATGTCCTAGAGGGTCATAGAACATCATATGACCCCTTAGAACACCATACGACCCATAACGAAACCATGTGGTGTCCTAAGGGGTCATAAGACACAATATGACCCCTTAGGACATAATATGACCCCTAACAAAGTTATATAGTGTCCTAAGGGGTCATAAAAAACCATATGACCTCATAGAACACCACATGACCCCTTAGAACACCATACGACCCTTTACAACACCATATGGTGTCCTAAAGCGTCATATGGTATCCTAAGGGGTCATAAAAAATCATATTACCCCTTAGAACACCATATGACCCCTTAGAACACAAGAAGACCGATAACGACGCGATATGGTGTCCTAAGGGGTCATATGGTATCATGAGATACCATATGACCCCTTAGGACACAATATGACCCCTAACGATATCTAAGGGGTCATATGGTGTCCTAAGAAGTTATATTATGTCTTAGGAATCTTTAGGACACAATATGACCCCTTATCACACCATATAATCCCAAATGACATCATATGGTGTCCTAAGGGGTCGTAGGACACTATATGACCCGTTAGGACACAGTATGACCCCTAACAACACCTAATGCATCATATTGTGTCCTAAGGGGTCATAGGACATCATATCACCCCTAACGACACAAAATGATGCCTAACGATACCTAAGGGGTCATATTGTGTTATAAAGGGTCATAGGACACCATATGAACCCTTAGCACACCATACAACCCTTAATGACACCATATGGTGTCCTAAGGGGTCATAGAACACCATATGACCCCTTAAGAAACCATACAACGCATAATGAAACCATATGGTGTCCTAAGGGGTCATAGGACACCATATGACCCCTTAGGAGACCATACAACCCATAACAACATAAAATGGTGTCCTAAGGGGTCATAGAATACTATATGACCCCTTAGAACACCATATGACCCATAATGACACCATGTGGTGTCCTAAGGGGTCATAAGACACAATATAACCCCTTAGGACATAATATGACCCCTAACGACGTCATATAGTGTCCTAAGGGGTCATACGACACCATGTGGTATCCTAAGGGGTCATAAGACACAATATAACCCCTTAGGACATAATATGACCCCTAACGACATCATATAGTGTCCTAAGGGGTCATAGGACACCGTATGACCCCTTAGGACACAATACGACCCCTTAGGACATAAACTAAACCCTAATGACACCTAAGGGGTCATAAGACACCATACGACACATAAAAACACCAAATGGTATCCTAAGGGGTCATATGGTGTCCTAAGGTGTCATAGGATACCATACGACCCATAGCACCATATAGTCTCCAAGCATATGGTGTCCTAAGGGGTTGTACGACACCATATGACCCATTAGGACATAATAAGACCCCTGATGACACCTAATGGGTCATGTAGTGTCCTAAGGGTTCATAGGACACCATATGACCCCTTAGGACACCATACGACTCCTTGCGACACCATATGGTGTCCCAAGGTATCGTATGGTATCCTAAGGGGTCATATAATGTCCTAAGGGGTCATATGGTGTCCTAAGGGGTTATAGAACACCATATGACCCCTTAGGACACCATAAGACCCATAACGACACCATATGATGTCCTAAGGGGTTATATGGTGTCCTAAAGGGTCATGGGACATCATATGACCTCTTAGGACATAGTATGAGCCCTAACAAAACCTAATGGATTAAATGGTGTCTAAGGGGTCATACGATGTCTTGTGACCCCTTAGGACACAATATGACCCCTTAGCACACCATACAACCCCCAACGACACCATATGACCTGTTTGAACACAATATGACCCCTAACAATACCTAAGGGGTCATATGGTGTCCTAAGGGGTCATAGGATACCATATGACCCCTTAACACACCATACGGCCCCTATTGACACCATATGGTGTCCTAAAGGCTCATAGAACACCATATGACCCCTTAGGACACCATAAGACTTATAACAACATCATATGGTGTCTTAAGGTGTCATATGGTGTCCTAAAGGTTCATGAGACACCATATGACCCTTTAGGACACCATATTCTCTCTCACATTATTTCTTTTCCTCAATTACCCTTGATCACCTCTCTCCTCCTATGGGTTTATAAATACTTCTCTCTCCACCTCTACCCACCCCCTAATTACTCTATGTGTCTCTCTTCACCTCTGTCCCCATCTCTCTTCTCTCTTTGTTGACACTTCCCCTCTCCCCCTCTCCTCCTACCCCCTAATAATCTCAAACTCTCCCTCTCATTCTCTCTTCACCCCAATCACCCCCTCCCTCTCTCTCTTTCTCTTCCACCTAATTACCTATAGCTCTCGCTCTCACACTCTCTCTTCCCCCCAATTAATCTCTCCTTCTCACCTCTCTCCCCCTCTCCTTTTTTTGATACTTCCCTACGCCCCTCCTTGTCCCCTCTGAATTTTGTTGCTAGAGATGAGAAGGAAATGTAGAGAGACTAGTCTAGATCTTAGGGAAGAGAGAGTGACATAGAGGAGGAAATTATGAAGAGGTAGAAATATAAGAACCTTGTAGAGCTTGAGAGATTTAATGAGGTATTCATTGATAGTTAGAGATATAGGTCTAGAGAGAGATGTATAAATATGGACAAAAGAGAGGGAGGAAGAAACAAATAGGTGGAGTGATAGGTTTAGGAGAGAGAGGTGGAGAAAGGAACAAACATAGATAACATGGTTTATCAAAATTTATCGAACTCAATAAAATTCATAAATTTTCTATTATTAATTAATTACTTATTTAGTTTATTTTGAGATGATTGTTACAAAAATTCATGCAATAGGGAAATCAAATGAAAAAGTCATGAGTTTTTTAATTTTTAAAAATGAAGGATGAATTTAAATGAATTATAATTATTTTTTAAAACAAATAATTGAAAATATACCTATTCCATATCATAGAGCTCTTAATTACCTTTCGAACGCCTGTAAAAAATTAAAATTTTGATATAAAACGCAAAAGTTATGCCCAATTTATTAAAATATATTTTTTTATTTTTTCAAAAATCGGATATCCGATTTTAAAACATAAATTTTTCCCTCCATATTTTGGTTCAGGTTTGCTTTAGTATTTGGCTTGGAAGTGACAAGCCTGGAAAGTCAACTGAAAAAACGTGTTTTTCAGTATTCCTTGATTTTCCAGACTTTACACTAGTGGCTGACGACTTTTTTTATAGCCAAAATTGATAAAATGAAAAGGGTTTTTCAAGGACATTCTCAGCTTTCCAACAATATAAGGCTTGTCTTATTTTGATTTTAATAAATAATTATTATTTATTTTCTAATTGAATTCTGACAAAAGTCCTGATTGATAGACTGATTGAAAAATACTCATAACTTTCAAACCGCATAACATTTTTTGAATCTGAAACATGTGTCACATCCTATGCTTCGTCTACTATAGGGAAAAATTAAAAAAAAATTAATTTCATAAGGTTTTGACCAAGTTAAGGTGGTTAGACATAGGAGTTTCTAAATTTCTAAAAAGTTACATAGTAAAAAAATCATAAATAATTATTTACTTTATAAAAATTTATAAAAAAATATGTGTCACATCCAGACATGAGTCTAATACTTATATTATAAATCTTATAAAAAATAATTATGATTTGATTGTGATTAGGGTGGTCAGACATACACCTACTTATCTTTTTCCTGAAATTTTTGTACCACTGCATTGAAATTTGAAATTTTCATCAAATAGGATTTTTTTTTTTTTCAAAAAATAACTAGTAGCTTAGAAACTACATTCAATTTTTTATAGATTCCCTTCTTACATATTTTAAAAATAATGTTCATAACTTATTCAATTTTTCATGTCAAGTTGCATAACTCTGATTTTTTGAAATTTCATTGCCATTTAAGGGCCTGTTTTGGCACACCATGATCCTGCACATACCCATATACATATACATATACATATACATGTGTGTGTACACACACACACACATATGTATATGTATATGTATATGTATATATATACATATATATATATATGTGTGTGTACACACATGTATATATATATATATATATATATATATGTATATGTATATATATAAATATATATATACATATACATATACATATACATATACATATACATATACATATGTATATGTATATGTATATACATATATATATATATGTATATGTATATGTATATACATATACATATACATATGTATATGTATATACATATACATATGTATATGTATATGTATATACATATATATATATATATATATATATATATATATATATATATGTATGTATATACATATATATATGTGTATGTATGTATGTATATGTATATATATATGTATATATATATAAATGTATATGTATATATATGTAGATGTATATATATATATATATACATATATATATATATATATATATATATATATATATATATATATATATATGTATGTATATATATATGTATATATGTGTGTGTGTGTGTGTGTGTGTGTGTGTGTGTGTGTGTGTGTGTGTGTGTGTGTGTGTGTGCACAGAAAGAGAGAGAGAGATGCTTGATAGAGAATGAAAAGTCAACATTTTAAAATTATCTTTATTTGAATAAATATAATTATTTAAAATTTACATTATTAGTCGGTCTGAGAATCAAGATGACATGAAAGTGGCAATAGAGTATTTGATATTATGTTGTTTAATCTATCTTTGTGTCATTTAATTATTTTAGCTTTAATGCCATTGTATATTAGAATCTAAAATTATGACACAAATACATCACTTCATTTATTCAGTCTAATAAAATCATTAGGTATAATCTCTTAGAACTAGTGTAAAAGTGTTAATACTACAATTGTCGTGTAAAGACATGAGATTTTCTATATTCTTAAATATGATTGCATTTGGTGGATGTTCAATCAAATATATCTTTCTTTTGTGAAGGGGATAATTTGATCCATCATCTTAGAATGGGGTGAAATTTTATGATATTTTTTTCTTATATCATTCTATTAGATTCTTCACCAATATTTTGTATTAGTCTTATAAGACTAAATCTTTATGAAAACCTTGTAAAATAATGAAGCCTAAATAGATAAAGAAATTTACAATAAGGAAAAAAGGCTATACAAACAAGGATGTGGAGATAAACAAAGAAGATAAAATAAAATAATAAATAAGATAAAATAGAATTAGGTGTTAGAAAACTAAAATGGTTGAAGAAGATTAAGAAAAGGAATAGGAACATTATTTAGGGAAAAGTAGGTAAGATCTAGATGGAAATATGAAAAGAAATGGAAACTAGGAAAAATTATTATTTAGATATTAGGGGTTAGTTAACTCATCATAATTGAAATGAAGCCAATGCAAATAATCATACAAAAAAAATCCTAAACAAAAGTACATGAATGAAAAGCTACACAATAACTAATTATTAATTATTTACTAAGATAAGGAAATAAACAGTTACATAATTTATTTAATAATATTATTTATTACTTATAAAAATTATGTCAATATGACTTTAATATAAATGCAATGTATATATATGTGTGTGCAAATAGTTTAACAATGATTATAATAATTTTATCAATATAATTATAATATAAAAATACTATAATAATATTTTTTTATAAAACTAATATTAATATTAGTTTTATAGAAAAAATATTCATATTTTTTTAGTTTTATAGAAAAAATATTCATATTAATATCACATTATTATCTATTTTTCAATTTAAAGTTATTTATTTAGTTAAAATTTTAATTTATAATTATTTTAATAACTTTAAAATTCTAAAATTAGTTAATTATTTTTCAAAATATTCTTAAAGATCACAATATTTATATATAAAATTTATTTGAAGATATAAGTTAAAGCATATCATTATATCTATGAACAATCATTTAACTTAAATATTTAAAATAATTATTAATTAATATTAGTGTTATAATATAATAAATTAAAAGATTGGTACTTTTTTTTCTAATAAAATTAAAAAATATAAAAGAATGAGACTAACCAAAATTATTTTTCTATATTTAGAAAACTGAAAATTAGATCTAAATAAAGTGTTCTTTTAGGACAACCAAAATTTTAAGCTTAATATAAATTATACAATCATTAATTAAATGTTGATATAAACATTTTCTCATTAATGATTTCATGACTTTGAGCTATATTATAAAACACATATGCACCCTCAAATTGTATTTAAAAATTTGTATAAAATAATAGAAAATATAAATAAACTATAAAAACTTAAAATTTTAAAAAGAAATCATAAAATAATATTATTATATATCTAGTATAGCTTGAGTTGATTTCATGAATTTGAGCTATATTATAAAACACATATGCACACTCAAATTGTATTTAAAAATTTGTATAAAATAATAGAAAATATAAATAAACTATAAAAAACTTAAAATTTTAAAAAGAAATCATAAAATAATATTATTATATATCTAGTATAGCTTGAGTTGGCCTATTGGTGGAGAACTTGTGCTCTTGGAAGAGAGGTTATAAGTTCAAATCTTGCAAGGGGGTAGAGTATGTACACCTTATTGGCTTTGGCCCATTACCTATCCAAAAAATATATATAATTATATATCTAATGTATCAGATTGTAAATTGTTGGAATGATAAAAATATTTAAGTAGATTCAAATAATTTTTTTATGCTTGGTAATGTGGTGCAGGAGCACCCTAGGTTTATTAGTCTTCAAAGAGTATAAAGTTGGTCTTTTGTTTTGTTTTATGGTATTTAATATAATAAGGTCCTCAATGACCATTCATATCTAGTTTGGGTCATAGGAGTTAAAGTTAAAGTCATTTTACAAATATAAAAAAAAGTTGCAAAACATAAAATGTGAAGAGTCCTAGGTTGTGCGTGAGGGAAAGTTGAATGGTTGGAAGTTAAAAATTAGTTGTTAAGGATCTGTTATAAATACCTTAAAAAGGCTTTGTAAGGTTGAATTTGATGGTGGGAGAAGGTTGGAGATTGTTGAAGATTGTGAAGAAGAAGAAACCCTTATTTTTGTGCATTATTTCTAAACTTTTCTCATGTTGCAGAATTTTCTCTTGGCTTACATATGAATTTTATCTTTCATGTTATGATCTAAAATAGGTTGGAGAAGTTAGTTATGTGAACCTACTTCCATTTGTAATTGGTCTCATCAATTTTCATGGGGATTTGTAAATGTTATGTCATTTTTGGTGCAAGCTATCTTGAATGATTGATTTTCTTGTAACAGTCATAAAGAAACATATGGTATGGATTGGTACGGTATAATAACAATCTAAAGATGGAGAAATGAGTCTATTTTCATTTTCTTTTTGTTTTATCCAATTTAGTAAAGTTTTGAATGAGTTATGACATTTTTTTGTGAGAGTAGGTCTGTGATAAAACTAGGGTTTCCAACAAACATTAAGAAAACTATATCTTCGTATTGCATCATCCCAAAGGGCTCAAACTTGGTGAGAGTCTTATTTACATTGTTCGACAAGGCTCCTACATAGGAATTTGGATTATTTGATCATTTGGGAAAGATATGGATGTTTTTGTGTGTCTTTTCATAGTAAATATTGTCACGAGGGTTTAACAAAATAATACATTGTTGAGTTGTTTGATATAATGATGACTTGTATGCCATCAAAATACATAGTAAGAGGCCATGATCATGTCAATATTGTATGTCCTTGCTGAAGTTTAAGATGACATATGTGAAGTATACCAAAGAAGCAATGTATCCAAGTAGTGTAATTGGAATGCACCGTGAATTTACTTAAGTGTATCTTGTATGTTGATTGATGTTAGTCCTTTCTCTGTATCAAATTAGTATTAGAGCTCAGAAGGTCTGGGAAAGAGATTTTTGTGTGTGTGTGTTGTCTTGTGCAGGTTGAGAAGAGAAATTGGTTTCCAAAAGACTAGGTAAAGGAAAAGAGAGGAGACCTAGGCGAGGCAAAAACAGAGTGGAAGAAAGGTTAAAGGGACTTTCTTTAAGAGAGATGGATTTGTTGAAGAGATACCTACAAGGTGAGAGTTAATCAAAGAATAAACAAGAAAAGAATAGAGAGGAAAAGATGAGGAAAATGGTGGTTGAGAAAGAGATTAGAGAAATAAAGAAAGAAAAAAAATGAATAGAGGAAATGATAAAGAGACATCAACTTGAGATAGAGTAGTTTCTCAAAAGAGCACTCAATTGGCACTTGACAATGAATAAGAAGGTTGTATGACCTATTCAAAGGCTGATTCAAAAAAGAAGACAAATGAAGGCATCAAAACTAGATGTGAAGATGGTAGAGGAAGAGGTAAGAAGTGAAAGGGTAAGTGCACCTATGATCGCTTTGACATATTCAAGTATTGAAGAAGCTCAAAAGGATAAGGTAGATGTAGTTGTGGATGAATCTCCATGTGATTTTCAGTTATTTGAGTCTAATGTTCAAGATGAGCAAGTGGAAAGGCATGTTGATGTTGATATTAATGATCAAGTTGTTGATAATAAGGTTGCTAATGAAGATGTTGCAGATTTTTTTGTTAATGAGGTATATGCAGATTGTGGTAATGGTGAATATGTTGCTATATTGTATGATGAAGACACAAATGATGATGATGGTATTGAGGTATATGCACGAGAAATGGAATTTTGGAACCTCAAATCTGAAAGGATGCTAACTAGGAATGGTATAAGAAAAATAAGAGGAAGAAGGACCCAGGGACAAATGCAAAGATGAATTAGAAGATCAAGAAGAAGGTGCAAACGTGCATTCAAGAGGACTTGAATTTATTTACTCTAGGAGTATGGTGCAGGAACACCCTAGGTTTATTAGGTTTCAAAGAGTATAAAGTTGGCATTTTGTTTTATTTTATGTTATTTAATTTAATAAGGTCCTCAATGACCATTTCATATCTAGTTTGGGTCATAGGAGTTAAAGTTAAGCCATTAAATGCAAATATTGTTAAAAAAGTTGCAAAACACAAAATGTGAAGAGTCCTTAGTTGTACATGAGGAAAAGTTGAATGGTTGGAAGTTAAAATTTTATTGGGAATCTATTGTAAATACCTTAAAAAGGATTTGCAAGGTCAAATTTAATGGTGGGAGAGGGTTGGAGATTGTTGGATATTGTGAAGAAGAAGAAACCTTTATTTTTGAGCACTATTTCTAAACTTAAATCATGTTACAAAATTTTCTCTTGGCTTGTATGGATTTTATCTTTTATTTAATGATCTAAAAATAGTTGGAGAAGTTAGTTATGTGAACCTAATTCCATTTGCAATTGGTCTCATCAATTTTCATGGGGATTTGTAAAAGTTATACCATTTTTGGTACAGGTTGTCTAAAATGACTGATTTTCGAGTAACAATCAGAAGAAAATGTATGGTATGGATTTGTATGGTATAATAATAGTCTAAAATGAATGGAAAAATGTGGAGAAATGAGTCTAGTTTCATTTATTTTTTGTTTTATCCAATTTCATAAATTTTTTTAATGAGTTATGACATTTTTTGTGATAGCAGGTATGTGATAAAATAAGGATTTCTAGCAAGCATTAAGAAAACTATATCTTTGTATTGCATCATACCAAAGGGCTCAAACTTGATGAGAGTATTCTTTACATTTTTGCATGTGGCTCCTACAAAGTAATTTGGATTATTTGATCATTTGGGAAATAAATTGATGTTTTTGTGTGTTTTTTCACAGTAAATATTGTCATGAGGGTTTGACAAAATAATACATTGTTGAGTTGTTTGATGTAATGATGACTTGTATGCCATCAAAATACACAGTAAGAGGTCATGATCAGGCCAATAATTTATGTCCTTGCTAAATTTTAAGATGGCATGTGAAATAGACCAAAGAAGCAATGTATCCAAGTGGTGTAATTGGAATGCACTATGAATTTAGTAAAGTATATCTTATATTTTGATTGATGTTAGTTATTTCTCTACATCAAATTGGTATCAAAGCTCAAAAGGTTTGGGCAAGACAGTTTAGTGTTTTTGTGTTATCTTGTGCAAGTTGAGAAGAGAACTTGGTTGCCAAAAGACTAGGTAGAGAAAAAGAGAGGAGACCTAGGTGAGGCAAAGACAAAGTGAAAGCAAGGTTAAAGAGAATTGCTTTAAGAGATGAATTTGTTGAAGAGATACCTGCAGGGTGAGGGCAAAGAAGAAACAAGATAAGAAAAAAGAGGAAAAGATGAGGAAAATGGATCTTGAGAAAGAGATTAGAGAAATAAAGCAAGAAATGGAATGAATAGAGGAAATGTCAAAGAGACACCAACTTGAGATAGTGTAGTTTCTCAAAAGAGCACTCAGTTGGCACTTGACAATGAAGAAGAAGGTTGTATGGCCTAATCAAAGGTTGATTCAAAAAACAAGATAAATGAAGGCATCAAAACTAGATGTGAAGATGGTAGAGGAAGAGGTAAGAAGTGAAAGGGTAAGTACACCTATGATCGCTTTGACATCTTCAAGAATTGAAGAAGTTCAAAAGAATAATGTAGATATAGTTGTGGATGAGTCTCCATGTCATTTTTCAATTATTTGAGTTTGATGTTCAAGATGAGCAAGTGGAAAGGCTTGTTGATGTTGATATTAATGATCAAGTTGTTAATAATAAGGTTGCTAATGAAGATGTTGCAGATTTGTTTGTTAATGAGGTATATGCATATTTGCAAGGGTATTATGCAAATTGTGGTAATGGTAAATATGTTGATATATATTGTATGGTGAAGACATAAATGATGATGATGCTACTAAGGTATATGAACAAGAAATGGAATTCTGGAACCTCAAATCTGAAAGGATTCTAAATAAGAGATGGTATAAGAAAAAAAAGAGAGGGAGAAGGACCCAAGGAAGATGCAAAGATGAATTGGAAGACTAGGAAGAAGGTGTAGATGTGCATTCAAGAGGACTTGAATTTTTCTTTTCTTCGAGAGTATGATGTAGGAGCATGCTAGGTTTATTAGGCTTTAAAGAGTATAAATTGGTATTTTTTTTTTATGTTATTTAATGTAATAAGGTCCTTAATGACCATTTCATATCTAGTTTGGTTCATTGATGCAGAACCCTATGAGAGTTTGAGTCAACTAGGCAACCACTAAAAGAAAGAACCTACTTTGACACACTTACTGAGTTCTTAGATCCACCTTGGATAGTCAACAAAGGACTCAAAACCTCTCAAAAGACTCAACACATCAGTGACCAAACACCAAACATGATGGACCAATTCAATGTTCCATCATTAACCAAACTTTTCAAGGTTTCCCTACTCATTTGCAAGACCAAAGTGAGTACAACGTGGAACAATTTAGGGAAGTCTTTAATGGACATTGGAACATGTTTATGATAGCATTTTAGATGCCAAATGAAACCTCTTTTTAGTCATTAACCCTTCAAGTGTAGTTTGACACCCTACACCCCTATTAGGCCTAGTAGGTCATCACAATGAGACAATACCAATACACACCAGCAACAAGGTGACAATGCCAATTTTAATACATGTTATGAAGTGTTTCCACAAGTCCTAAAACTCACCGTAGACACCTAAAAATGTCTTATTAATTCTACACTAATTATTCATCTAGTTGATTAAGTAATTCTTTAATTATTTGATTAAATTAACTATTTCTTCTAATCATTCTCTTTCAACACTTCTAATTATTTTATTTATATTCTCAAATCATTTTAATCAGCTAACCCTATCTCAATAATTAATTAAATATCAATTATTTAATTAATTATGATTTATTCCTTAATTAAATAATCTTTATTATTTAATTAATTCTATCTCCTAAGTTTAAATAATTTCATTTAAATTATTTAAATTAATTAATTAAATTCGTCCATTTCCTCAAATTATAATTCTAATTAATTTCATCTCATTTCTCCCAAATTTGAATTTCACTTCATTTCATCTAATTTCATATTTTCAAATTCACATTTCACCAAATCTGAATTTCAGTTAATTTCATGTGCATTTCAACATTCGAATGACCAAATTCAAATTCAAATTGAAAATGAAAATCAAATTCAATTTCAAATTCCTACAACACATGCCAAAATCAGAACTGATTAATCAAATCAGTTAACTCAGTTAACTCATCAATCATCCTTTTTAACTCTCAATCACCTTTTTCTGACTAATCCATCTATTCAGTCTACTGATCAATCAATCCACTTATCTCTCCAATCAATTCAGTCTTCTAATCAATCAATCCAGTCAACTAGCTAGTTTATTCAGTTTATCGGTCAATCAATTGAGTTCACTCTCCAATCAATTCTATTAACAGATCAATTTAATGAGTTGACTAATCAATCTAAATCAGTTATCTGTCAATCAACACTTGAGTTCAAATTCTCACCTCTTTTGTGTTGAAATTCTATAAATTCAACATCATTTTCTCATTTCAAGTTAGAATCATAGTCTTCAAAACATTTGTATGCAGGAAATTGGTGCAATACCTGAGAGCCATCAACCACGCAAATTGAAGAAGAACAATGGAAGCACAAGTGGAGAATAGGGAGTTTTAATTTGCTTAATCTTCTTATTTCTTTCATTTACTTCATTGAATTGTGTTTAGAATTGGTTTAATTAGTTAAGGATTCTTGTGATTCATCCTTTTAGTCTAATAAGCTTCAGATTTTTGATGATTTTAGACATGAAACATTTGGTAAACTCGACGTGAACTGACAACAATTTGAAATTCTATGTATGCTTGCAGGTTTCCATTTTTGACAAGTTTCCATTTCTATAAAGTTTCCATTTTGGCAGGTTTTCATTTTTGGCAGGTTTCCATTTCTGGAAAGTTTCCATTTCTAGAAAGTTTCCATTTTTGACAGGTTTCTATTTCTAGAAAGTTTTCATTTTTGACAGGTTTCCATTTTTGAAATTTTTTTGTTTTAGGCAAGTTTCCATTTTTGGTAGGTTTCCATTTTTGAAAAGTTTTTGTTTTTGGCAGGTTTCCATTTGTGAAAAGTTTCCATTTTTGGTAGGTTTATGTTTTTGGAAAGTTTCCATTTTTGGTAGGTTTTCATTTTTGGAAAGTTTCCATTTTGGTAGGTTTCCACTTCTAGAAAGTCCACATTTTTTTGCAGGTTTATGTTTTTGGCATGTTTCCATTTTTGGCATGTTTCCTATTTTTGGAAAGTTTTCATTTTTGACAAGTTTCCATTTTTGGAAATTTTCCATTTTTTGTATGTTTCCATTTTTGGCAGGTTTTTATTTCTGAAAAGTTTCTATTTTTGGCAGTTTCCATTTTTAGCAAGTTCCTCATGTAAAAAAAAAACTTTCTATTCTTTCATTTTTCTTAAATTCTAGTCTTTTAGTGTTTTGTTTTATAATAGATCATTGATAAATACAAAAATAGATTTTTTGTAACCAAAGGAAGGAAATTAGGTTGGATATCCCACCATGTGTCTAGTAACTTTATTTTCTTTGTAGGGTTAGAGTAGAGAACTTCTTTTGGTTCTTTTAAAAAGAACAAAATCAAATTCTTTCATGTTCTTTTACAAATTGGTATGAAGGTTAAAAATGAACACCATGTCTGTGTGGAGCAACATCTCCACTTAGAATAGAAAATCATTGCAATGGAAGGATAAAAAGAAATTTTATTTTTCATTTCTTCGAAGGGATAGGTATTATGCTCTCCACTTCAATGGGTGATCAGAAAACCAAACTCTCTTCTTTCATGCAATTAAATCCTTTAGAAGGCCTGCCCTTTCGAGTTGCCCTTAGGGTGCCATTAAGGCTGGTGAGAGGGGAACGACCTAAGTGGCAATGGCTAAAGCCAAGTAATCCAAGCCACTATAAATAAATGCGTATGTGATGAAAATCATATGAGATGAGTGGTACATGTTGTCACAAAGATGTTATGCCTCCCTCAGTGCCTATACGATATGTTAAAATTTGTAGAGCGTAACCTCTACAGATTGGGAGACCTCCCTCAATGGAGTGTAAAATATTGTTGATTGTGACCACTCGAACGAAACCCTATCTAAACACCATAGAAATTAGAAATTCAGCTAAGTCAGTAACCAGACACTTGTTTAATCATAGTACAAGGGTGGGGAAGAATCCACCCCTAAGACACTCACCATATATCTCCTAGGATAACAGGCCAATTGAGGAGCAATCTTCTTTGGTCTAATTTATGGAAAAAGGCAAAAAAATGGGCACACCTTAGGGTGTGACAGGGTTGTTTGAGCTGACAGAGTATCAAGATGTGGGCTACGATAATACTTGTGACCTTTTGACCTTAGGAGAGTCTACTTGATGTGATATCGAATTGCCCCAATACAATGAAAACAAAATGGGGTCTTGAAAAAGACTCCAACATTCATGGGAATTTGAAAAAAATTCCTTAAACAAGTATTATTTTCATGGTTTTATTCTTTTTGATGTGTCTGTTGTGTCCTTTGCTACATTTCACCAAGTTCAAACATCTTAGAAAATACCAAAAACAAAGTGCAATATCAACCAAAGTTTTGTCAAAAACATCAACAAGATCAAATCCCTCAACAAAGTCAAGTTTCAATATCAACAAGATCAAAACCCCACAACAAACAAGCTTGTCAACATCAACATCAAATCAAACTTATGCAGCATTCTGGAAATTAAGAAAACATCTTACATGTTGCGATCTTAGGTTCAAACCAATCAAGCAAACATCATGGATTGCCATTATGTATTTCGTAGGGAAGGTGAAGAATTCATCTCTCCCATTCCTATTCCATCACCATCCATAGAATCATTACCTCAACAAATCAATACTTTGCAACAATAAATGAGAGACATGACTAGTCCTAGCAACCATAGGGGCTGGTTAGAAAATATGATGAGGGAAGTGATAACCATGAGGGAATCATTATCATGTCGATCTTCTTCTTCTTTTGAGACCATTCAAACATGCCAACCTTCATTCTTCAACAAAATCATTCCTACCTTACTTCAACCAACATTAGAGTCATGTCAACCTTCTTTCAACCCAACATTCAAATTACCTCTTTCAACCAAAATCAAACCCCTTTCAACCAAAGTCCAAATCAAAATTCATTCAACCAAAATCAAACCTCTTTCACCCAAAATCATAGTCCTTTTGACCAAAATCAAATCCCTTTCAACCAAAATCCAAATCAACCATATCTATCCACCATTTCATCATCCCCCAAAGTCACACAAGACCAATCCACACCATCTCTACCCAATAACACAATCTCCCAAGGGGTATCCATAGCACAAATCCAATCTAATTCAAGTGATTCAGAGGATCTCATTCAAAATCCTTCCTCATCAAGTCAAAAGGTTGAAACCTTCCAAAAATCTCCCATGAAAACTCCCCCATGTCAGGAGGACAATTCAAATCAAAAGAAATCAGTCATGAAATAAATCAAGATCAAGAACAAACTTTTTCATCATACCCAATTTTCGATCAAGATCCTGTCGACCAAGAGTCTTATGATGATCACCTCATTATTTTCTATTCCACTCATAATAACACCCTTATTTCTCAAGAGAAAGATGTTCTTTCAAGTACCATCCAACATCCACCTCCTAAACAAGATCTCATTATCATTTCTCCTAGTCTCCCTCATGATTCCAATACACAAGTTATTCATAAACCCCTTATCAATGAAATCACCAATCTAGATCATACTACATAGGACAACTTGTCAACAATTGTATGTGCACCATCGTCAAATGCCAATGTGGTGACAAAAACAAGCATAGCACCAACTATTGAAATCAACACCCATATTATTACATCATCTTCTTCAAGCACAAGAATAAAACTAGCTAATGAAATCAACACCCAAATTGTTTCATCATACTCTTCAAGTGCATCAATAAAAACATGCATAAAACCTGCTCATATCACAACTTCGAAACCAAAATCTATTTTCCTCATACACCCACACTTGAAAGACTGGGGGCAAGAAGATTTACCACAACTAAATTGGTTTGAAAATAAGGAGGCAATAGCAGAAATTGTACATGAAAGACTCCCAACCGCATATCCTATTGAAAAAGACATGTTTATCCAACTCTTCAAACAAAGAGCAATGAATTATCTACACAAAGTTCATACCAACTCAATAACAACATGCACCTAAAAAGATATTACATCTAAGGGTGGGTTCACTTCAATTTTCAGTAATGCATTTGCATATTTCTTTACTGCATTCCATATCTTCATTTCAGAGTACATCATAGTTGCTTGCATATCACCATTTAACAACATATAGCTGCATATCATTATTACTTTCTCATATAGTTGGATCAATAAAAACATGATGATTGTCTAAGTTATTCACCTATCTACATTGAAAGGAACGAAGGTTGCCTCATTTTCTAGATACTTGTTCATGAAGTCTTTAGGAGGCCTTTAGTCATTCATCTTCAACGTCACATTGTGATTAAGATTTATCCTTGGTTGGGTATAAGTTTCACTATCAAGTCTTGTTACCCAAAATATATCAATTGCTATATATCACACATTAATCAAAAGCTCTAAGTCATTACAGATACCTAGTTGGTCATGTGGCTAGTGAAAAATCCAATATTCTGCTTCAACACCGTTGTAATTGTCATACCCAAGTAGGTTCTATTACTTACAAGTCAAGGAAATAAAATGAAAGAAAATTTTTTAATGTCAATCTCAAGTCAAAACACAAAAAATGATATATTACTAAAATATCATGCATACAAGTGCGACAAAACAAAAATCTTGACTATGGGAATATGCAAGTAACTGCATCAGGGTTATGGATGCCTGCTGGCAATGGAGCAATGTTTGAGAGATTATAGTGCATAACCTCATTGGAGCCCTAAAAGCATGCTAACAACAAGGCTCTATCCAAGTTGCTTTTGAAATCAGAATAACTCATGTAGCTAGCCACACAGGATTCCAAGGGTCTTTGATGGTTATAAGAGTCAGAATGAACTCAATTGCACACACATGGGCAAAAGAAGATCAAAATTTCAAGAATTGATGGAGAATTTTTCCGTGCCTCCATTCATAAAGCTTGGTTACATAGTGTGTTAGGTTGGATGGTCTAAGTCTTTTGAGAATGGATTGAACTCCTATTTCTAAAATGTTTCACACCTTTAATCCAATTAGTTCATTTCAGAATAAAAGACACACACACACACATCCTTGTTTGAATAGGAACTGCATTTTTGTCATGCATCCTGCATTAGCATAACTCATATCAAAAATTCATTATCTCCACCACATTATGCATCATCATTTTATCATCATAGGTCTGCATACTTGGGGACATAACTGAAAAAAATTAAAAAAATCATAAAAAGTCGTGAAAAAATCAATCAAAAACATTCAAATAAAGTCCTGAAAAAATCAATCAAAAGAAAAAGTAGATAAAGTCATGAAAAAATCAATCAAAAACATTCACAAAATGTCATGAAAAAATTAAAAAAATCACAAAATGTCATGAAAAAATCAAAAAATCAAAGAAAGAAAGCATGGACCATCCATCAAATCAAATCAACAACATACAAACTCTCAAAATATACAATCAAATTGATCACATGTCTTGTTAATCAATCTAATGATCAAAATCTATCAAACATCAACATGTCTTATACAAGAAAGGGTATACTCAAAACCAGACAGATCTGTCTTATATGGGGTACTCACTACCAAACATTCCTATCAATGATCACACAAATAAAAACAATGACATCAATCAGTATGTCTGTTGGATTTTGTCCAAGTTAGTCTTATATTTATCAATTAATGGCAGGTCATCTTTCATCAATACCAAAAACATTGAAAAATTCAAAATCAAACAAAAACATCAAAAAATTTAAAATCAAACAAAAACATTCAGATAAAGTCCTAAAAAAGTAAAAAACATTCAGATAAAGTCTTGAAAAAAACAAAAAAAAACATTCAGATAAAGTCCTAAATTTTTTTTCCTAAACATACAAAAAAAGTCCAAAATCAATCCAAAAATAATCAATATCAATCCACAAAATCCAAAAGCATTCAAATATTAATTAAAAAACTTGCAATAAACATGTCTCACAAGAATCCAACACCCTAGCAGATATCCAACAAACACTTTGCATGAAGTTAAACAAAGGATACAACTATCTTGTCAAAACATTTGCAATCAACCTGATCACTGTCTAATCTATCAAATCACTATCAAACTATCAATGTGATCAACATCTTTGAAACCAGATAGGTCAGTCTTAAACGGGGTCCAAAACTTCTGAAACCAGACATTATCAAAATCACATCAAGCAATCACACAAAGATAGAAATCAATATGGTTGTTGCATTTTGTTCTAGTTGGTTTTATCTTTTATCAAATTGGTGAAGATCATGTTTCTAGCTACTCAAGGATGTCCAAAAAGTGACTAGAGGAGCTGTGATGGGAATGATCCTTTTCTTTCTTTATTGTTTGTGGTTTGAACCAATGAATTTCTGAGGCAAATGCTCTAGTGGGTGTATGTGATAGGAGCATTCAACTTGTGAATTCCACATAGTCCTCAACCCCTAGTGTAATTTCCAGAATGGAGGGTTCATTCCTTGTCTGCTATGTGTTTGTTTCTTTGAAATGAGATATCTATGCATCTTGGTTCCTTATAACCTAATGTACAAAGCTTCATTGTTACATAATAAGGCTCAATGATAAAAATGTATTGCACTATGAATAAAGACAAGAAGACTATTCATCATCAATCATATCATTTCATTTTTAGAATCTCATCATGTTGATTATCTCTTCATATCATTCTCTCATCAAGCATATTTCTACTTGATCATTCTTTCCAATCATTCTTTCATCTAACATGATCTCTCTCATCACTTAATCTCAATCTTTTCATCTATAATTTTATCATTTTCTCTTATCAACTATTATATCTATCGATCAATTATTCCTCACCTTCATCATATTTTATCATTCATTCAATTTTTATCTATCTTCATCCTATACAAGATGTATCCTTCATGAAACTAGACGTTTTTTACCTATCATTTGTCTTATACAAGATGTATGCTTCCTAAAACCAGACATGATCATCTATCTTTGTCTTATATAGGATGTATCCTTCCTGAAACTAGATAGATTAGTCTTATATAGGATGTATCCTTCCTGAAACCATACGTTTTGATCATTTTTTGTCTTATATAGGATGTGTCCTTCTTGAAACCAGACTTTATCTTTATCAAATCAATCCTATCAATCTTATCTACAAATAATTCTAACCGTTTCTTTTCTCCAATCAAACTCATTCATGTCATAAATTAATCATTCTTCATCATTCATCTAACATTCTTCTTCTTTCGAGAGACCATTCATGTCTTCAATGCACAAACAATCTCTTGAGTGGGCATTATACCCTAGTGTCACCGGGGCATACTGGGGCATTTTTTCTTTCCATTTTCTTTGAAACAATGTCACTTCAAGATTGTCTCAAAGAGGGGCAAATGTAGACACCTAAAAATATCTCATTAATTCTACACTAATTATTCATCTATTTAATTAAGTAATTCTTTAATTATTTGATTAAATTAACTATTTCTACTAATCATCGCCTTTCAGCACTTCTAATTATTCTATTTCTATTCTCAAATCATTTTAATCAGCTAACCCTATCTCAATTATTAATTAAATATCAATTATTTAATTATGATTTATTCCTTAATTAAATAATCTTTATTATTTAATTAATTATATCTCCTAAGTTTAAATTATTTAATTTAAATTATTTTAATTAATTAATTATATTCCTCCATTTCTCCAAATTATAATTCCAATTAATTCCATCTAATTTCATCTCATTTCTTTGAAATTCGAATTTCACTTCATTTCATCTAATTTCATATTTTCAAATTCACATTTCACCAAATCTGAATTTCAGTTAATTTCATGTGCATTTCAGCATTCGAATGACCAAATTCAAATTCAAATTGAAAATGAAAATCTAATTCAATTTCAAAGTCCTACAACACATGCCAAAATCAGAACTGATTGATCAAATCAGTTGTCTAATCAATTAACTTAGTTAACTCTCCAATAATCCTTTTTAACTCTCAATCACCTTTTTTCTAACTAATCCATCTATTCAGTCTATTGATCAATCAATCCACTTATCTCTCCAATCAATTCAATCTTCTAATCAATCAATCTAGTCAACTAGATAGTCTATTCAGTCTACTAGTCAATCAATTGAGTTCACTCTCCAATCAATTCTGTTAACAGATCAATCTAATGAGTTAACTGATCAATCTAAATCGGTTATCTGTCAATCAACACTTGAGTTCAAATTCTCACCTCCTTTGTGTTGAAAATCTATAAATTCAACATCATTTTCTCATTTAAAGCTAGAATGATAGTCTTTAAAACATTTGTATGCAGGAAATTGGTGCAATACCTGAAGAGCCATCAACCACGCAAATTGGAGAAGAACAATGAAAGCACAAGTGGAGAATAGGGAGTTTTAATTGGCTTAATCTTCTTATTTATTTCATTGAATTGTGTTTAGAATCAATTTAATTAGTTAAGGGTTTTTGTAATTCATCCTTTTAGTCTAATTAGCCTTAGATTTCTGATGATTTCAAATATGAAACACTCACCACAATTGCAGACCTTGATACTTTGTATTGCTCCTTGGAAAATGGACTATCCTACTAGGCCTAAAGCCCCTTTTAGGCCTATTTTACAAAGAGACTATGCTCAAATTCACTCAAATAACTTTACCACCGATTGGAACACCTTTGCACCAAATCCACCAACATTTGGGGTCCGTACTCTCACCCAACACACAAATTTATAGTCAAAGAGTAACTTGTCACATTGAGATGCCAAGTTAAATCTACTTGGTTGTCACACCTCCTTCCATGGCCTTCCCTGCAACCAAGAGAATCTTAAAATACATCCTTGGAACTAACATTCCCTCAAGTTTCATGAATTTTGGGTTAGGGAATGTCATGTTATTATATTTTTTATTCAAAACCCTAGGTTTGTGGGTTTTATTGACCCGGTTGGACAAATTTGAGTGTTTCTCCTTCAAATAAGCACCAAAAATCCTCAAACTGGTTCCAAAGGAAATTTAACTCAGAGTAATAACACCCCACACACATATTTTACAATCCCCAATCCACACAAGCAAGAAAAGATGTTTGAAACATGTGATTTGCAGTCAAATTCAGGGAAATAAATGATTTCTTCTTTTTCTTTCAACAACTAACCTTACAAATTTGACCCAAAAGTTTTTATATACCATGGAAAACCTTCCTCCAATTGCCCCAACTGAAAAGAGGATTGGTTAGGTGTTGGAAACATGATTTACACAATATTAGTATGTTTTGACAACAAAAAGTTGCAAAGTTGCTCAAGCAGCTTTTGCAAAATTTGTCAATATTCACATATATGAAAAAAAACCATCTAAATACCCTACAACCATTACATATAGGGTACATATGCCTCAAAAACATCATTTACATAGCTGACACCCTATATCCACATTTTGGTGACTTTTGACCCTAGTTGACCAACTAGGTCCTAATGGACTACAAAGAGTAAAAAGTGGTATCAAGCCTTACATCATGAATCAAATCCATATGATATGGTATACATGACCTTATTACAACAAAACACAAAACCAAAACCTTGGATCCTCAAAAATTGCAAGGTGTTCTTGCACCATACTCCCGGGGCACATAGAAAACTCAAGTCTCTTGAGGAAGGAGGTTTGCATCAACAACACCATGCTTGAGAGTGCCATCTTCACTCATAGGTAAGCCACCCCATTTGACAAGGTATTTCTTGTAGGGCTTCTTCCTATTTTTCTTGACCACTTCAGTATCCAAAATGCACTCCAACTTCAAGGGTTGAGTAGGGGGTAGATCCTTGAGCCAAAATCCATCTTCATCTAGTTGTAAAACTACATCTGAACCTGAAACATCACCTTTGTAAGGAAATAAATCTGAAACATTGAAAATAGGAGATATTCCTAAGCCTTGAGGAAGATCAATCTCATAGGCTTTAGGACCAAATTTATGCACAATCCAGCAAGGACCAATCTTTCTCATGAGTACCTTGGTTGGCTACCCCTTGGGAACCTCTCCTTCTTCAAATATGCCATCACAAAGTCTCCTACCTTATACTACACATCCCTCTTCCGCTCATTAACCCTTTCTTTGTATTTTTTCAATATTCTTGTGAAGTGTCTCTCTGACTCTATCATGGATGTCCTTCATATCCAATGCAAAATATTTTCCTTGAGCAATTCTTCTATCCAATCCTTGGAGGTCCCTCAATTCAAGAATACCCCTTGGATGAATTCCATAGACCACCTCAAAAGGACTGCTTCCTGTGCTCCTATTAATAGAGTCATTATAACCAAATTCAACTTGAGGAATGATAATGTCCCAAACTTCTCCATGTTGTTTTGTAAGACATCTAAGAAGATTTCCTAATGACTTGTTCACCACCTCAGTTTGGCCATTAGTTTGAGGATGGTAAGCTGATGTTGATGGTATGATGAAAGAATAAGTATCTGGTAGATTACTGAGAGGGGGGGGGGGGGGTGAATCAGTAAATAGAAAAAATGATACAAACTTTCCCAAACTCAATCTCAAGCACACAAAGTAAACTTATCAATGAAATACCACTGTCAAGATAAATACTCATAAGAAAACCAGTTGACTATTACATCAACTTAACAATAAACAACATTAACCTTGTAAACATCCAAATTCTTTATCATATGTCAACATACTTCATTTCTAAATGCTTCTGGTTATCATGCCTTATCAGAAATGGTTAAGTAGTTAATCAAATCAACCATAAGATCATAACCACAAAAACATTCACCACATGACACAAGTATTTTTGATGTGGAAACCCAAACAGGTAAAAACCACATCGAGATGGGACTCACAAGATAATATCTGAACTCTTCTGAAGTTCACCTTGTTAGGAGCCAAGCCTGTTAAAGCTTTTACAAAAGTTTTGTTAAGAACTGATCCTATTAGGAATCACCCAGATAAGGGATTGACTACAAATGCCTTGTTAGAGGCAAATACCGTATAAGGAGTAACCTCAGTAAAGGATTTGAAAATCCAATCTAATGGACCACCTTGCTAGAGGATTTAATAAGTAACCAAGCTTGTTAGAGCTTACCCGGTAGGGGATTTCAATTCTGCTGTAATTGTTAGAAAACAATAGGAGTTTGCTTGATCTGTCTGAATAGCACTATATTTGCTTGATCAGATCCTTTTAAGTTCCTATCTGCCTTTACTCAAACTGCAAACTCATCATCTCGTTAGGCGATCACACACTCAACTAATCTCTGCTAACACTCTCAACTAGACAACATCATCGACCTTATAAACAAATCAATTAGGTTGGTAACACAACCAAAACCTAATTCTCTCATTGAGATTACAAACAAGTTGGTGCAAGTATAACTATTGGATTACATAGTAATCTCTACACATCAATCAAGAAAACCTCAACCACTCCTTGATTAGCGCTTCATCAAGCTCAGTAACTCATCACACGCTTTGCATTAGATGCAATACACTTTGATCATTCCCTAGAAAAACAAACACGCCAAAATAATTGAACTCATCTTCATACAATGACCATACGTGTCACCATCATTACCACTCAACATCAGATCATAAACCAACATAACCAATTTAACAACCTTAATCGGTTAGGGTTTAAAAAAACAACTGGTAGAGTTTAACCTTTTACACTAGTTACCGATTTAACTCACAAACTTATGTACCAGTTTACAATATCCTTCACAAAGCTCTTCCTACCAGTTATAAGACAATATCAACACTAACAAAAATATCAGTAATATCATTGCCAGTTAATTGACATCAATGACAACATATCATATCATTAATGCAATCTTCATGCAAATGCCAACAATCTCCCCCTTTGGCATTGATGACAATACAAATATCAACACCATTGATTATTGTTGTGATTGTGAATATGAGTCCTGGTTTACATTACCAAGTATTCACATTCTCTCTCTATCTTCAGCCTGTCACTGGTTTTCCTTCCCATAATCACATAATTCTTCTCCCCCTTTGAAAACAATCCCAAATTGAAAGTAAAACATTTAATGTCAAATTTTCACTGTGCATCAACAACATACTGCAACTTGATGCTCCCCTTGTGGAATACATCCAATTCTACACCAATCCTTGTAAAATTCTGCAAGTGATTCAGGGACTAATGAAATCAACATCATGGTCAACTAACCTCATGAAGGGGTACAACCCCTAGTTGACTTCTAAAATGCTCAAATTTAGTCTTAGGTAGAGGTTTGGTAAAAATATCTGCAAGTTGCTCCTTGGTAGAAACATGCTCTAAGATAACATCTTTGCTCTACACTTTTTCCCTCAATAAATGATACTTCAATTCAATGTGCTTGGTTCGTGCGTGCAAAACAAGATTCTTGGAAATATTTATGGCACTTGTATTATCATATAAAATCTTTATAGGTTTTGAAATATTCATCTTAAAACCTTCCCAAATGTGCCTCATCCAAATAGCTTGTGTGAAACTCATATAAGCTGCAACATACTCAGCTTCAGTAGTAGATTGTGAAGTACAACTCTTCTTTTTACTACTCCATGAAACAAGCCTTCCTCCAAGAAAAAATGCTCCATCGGTTGTGCTTTTCTGGTCATCAACATTTCCTGCCTAATCAACGTCTGTGTATAACTTCAAATAAAAGTTTCCTCCATATGGATACCATAATCCATAGTCAACGGTACCTTTCATCAAAGCATATCAAAACATATCAATAAGGGTCATCCATTTGCATATGTCCTCTTGCATTAGAGTAATACCATTGTCATACATTTGCATTTGCATACCCTAGGTCTCTTCATTAAGCTTAGGTCATTTGCATACTAATTGTCCCTTTGCATATAGTGTCAAAGCTAGGTTTTGTCATACTTGAGTAATCCAAATCTTTGATAAACCCTAAGTCATTGTTGGGAAGTCTAGACCTTATCAAACTTTTGTCTTTTTGTCATCAATATCATTTTTGTCAAACCTAGCTTAGTATCCAAGCATATAGGTGAGACATTGTCAATTTGTCCTATTGTCACTTGGTCCTTTTGTCCTTTCAGGTCTAGACATCATTTCAATTTCCTAAGGGTCTCATTTTTAGAATTGCATTCATGAGTTTGTCAAAATCTTGAAAAAAGAACAAAAACATAGGTTGCATTCTTGCCATAGATTGCATTTTCGTCTGTTTAGTTTGCATTTAGTTGCATATCATATATCATCCTTGAAAAATTTCAAAAAAAAAATATTGCATTTGTCAATCCCATTAGTTGCATTTCATAGTGACATGTTTGTTGAAATGAGGTCTCAACCTTCTTACAAAGCCATGTCATCACAATTGAGCAATCAATCATGTCAATCCAATCTCTACATGTCTCAGAACTTGGATCAAACTTATCATGATGATGTAAATGTCCAAATACAAAAAGTAGAGGAGAAACTAGCTCAAGAAGAGGAGATATTGGAACAAAGAGTGAAAAACATTGAGAAGAATAGATCACAAATGTCCAAAATGTTTCAAAAATTTCCAGGTCGAAATCCAAAGATTGAGCCAATTGATGTAAGATCTCTTCTTGAATGATCAGACATACCAACTCTCCTCTCCCAAATAGAGATGATGAAACAATTTCAAGAACAGAGACAACATCAATTTCAACATTATGTGCCTCCACAACAAGAACAAGCAGGTGTTTACTATCAATCAGATTTTCAACCAATACAACCAATGGTTCAACCAATTGTTCAACATATACAACCAACACAACCAATGGTTCAACCAATTGTTCAACATATACAACCAACACAACCAATGGTCCAATTTCAACAATATGTCCAACCAACTATACAATGTCAACAAATGGTTCAACCAATGGTGGAATATCAATATCAACAACCACAACCAAACATTCAAAAACAAAGGTTGCAGCACACACCAACCCAAGTTTCAAACATGTCAAAACAATTGAACCAAGTCCAATATCAAAACATGACATCAGATCAGAACCAAATTCTTGCCAAACAAGTTCAAATTCCAGATACAACCATGTCAAAACCTCGAAAGAAAGGTGGCTTTATTGCAATGATCTTAAGGAAACTACCAAGTGAGTTCTTTGAGGAAGATCAAAATAATACACTTATGTCTAGCAATGCCTCATCCCCCCGCAAACAAATTGACTCTCTAGTGGCATCTATCCCTACACCTTTTGAAGTTTCACAAGAACCTTCCATATTGTCCTCATCAAATAATACACCCAAGGGCTATCCATAATTGATTGCCAAGATAATCCAATTCATGATGCACATCCTTGTCATGTTTCAGAAATACAAGACCCAATGCAACCATGCACTTTATTGCCATTACCTATTTTAGAGGACCCCATTCGAAGTCCCTCTTCCTCATGTTCAAGCATTGATTCCTTGCTAGAATCCATCACAAATGTTCAAAGTGCACTTCCTTCATGCCAAAACATTGATCCCTTGTCAGAATCCCCCATGCATATCCAAAGTCCAACCCCATGTCAAGAGGATAATTTAGAGCATGAAGAAATGAGTCCTACAAAAACTAATATACCTTCAAATTAATGTGAGGTAGGAATTTGGAAATCATCAAAGCATATCAAAACTAATCTAGCTCAATCACAAAAAACTAAAATGCAATGATCTATCCTAAACACACTCAATAGAGACATGAAATCAAAACATTCAATACTAAAGATTATGCAAACCAAATGTAGATTTGAATGCTCCTTCATGCGGCTCCATTGTCCTTCTTTCTTCTCCAAATAGCCTTTGTTTGTGGATCTCACCTTCAAGTGCATAAACCTAATGTGAAAGCAAGATTGACATTGGCACAAGAGTACTCGAAGCGTGATTGACTCGAAAAAGTGATTATTCTCATTATCTGATTCTGTGATTAGATTGGGATTGAAGAAATTCATCCAATTTATAGAGAAATTGGAGAAAAAGATCAAATTAGCATGATTCAATTCGAATGGAAATTGCAAATCAAACATGTCAATTATGACAAATTATGACAAATTATGCACTTTCTATGCAAAATTTGATTGATTGATAATTCATGACAATTTATGACAAATTTCTATGTCAAAATTGATTGATTGTCAATTATGACAAATTATGACAAATTGAAATGTCATTCCCATGAAATTAGGAGAAAAATAGGAGGGAATAGAAATTAGATGAATTAGAAATTAGAAAATTAGAAATTAGGTAAATTAATTAATAATTTGTCATTTATTAATTAATTCACAAAAAGAGGAATAATTATCCAATTAAATGAACATTTAATTGCCATGAGAAAACTTAGGATAAATAAATAAATTATTTAACCTAGAGGAAGAAATGACAAATTAGGTTAAATGAATAAATCATAAAACCTTAGAAGATGAATTAGCAATGCAAGAATGACAATTAGGTCTTGACAAAAGATAATTGATATCGATTCGATTTGATCATGATTTTGAATTAAATGACCAATGTGATAAACGATTTGATTGACAAATGCGCCAATTGATGAGGAACAATGACTAATTGATCCAATATTGACATAATTGAGACAGACAACGATCGATGGCAAATTGATCGCAAAATTGACGAGATTGACAAGAGGACAAGGATCGATGACAAAATGGATTGCAAAATGACAAAAATGACCACGATCAATGACAAAATCGATCGCAAGATGACAAGATCAAACATGATAACGATCGATGACAAATCGATACCAAATGACAAAATCAAAGATGATAATGATCAATGACAAATCGATCACAAGATGACAAGATTGAAAAGAGGACAAAACCCTAATTAGGATTGACGATGTCCAAAATGATGACAAATGAACATGCACATTGATGCGATAGGATAAGATTGACCAAAATCATGACTGAAAGATTGTTGTCGACAAGACCAATTTTGGAAGCGAGACAAATGAAGAATGTAGAAGAATGACTCGATGCTCGCAAATGATAAAGATCAAGTGTGAATCATAGGAGAAATGTTAATGCGATGTAAAAACCTAAAATGAGGCAATGCGCAAATGTTAAAGTATGATTCTGCAAGCGTTGACCATTTTTAGGTGTCTACATTTTGCCCCTCTTTGAGACAATGCGATTTTAAGTGTTGTTTCAAAGAAAAATAATGAAAATGCCCTAGACAACTAACAATGACATATGCATGCCCCCTCGAGGAATTGGCCGGAAACATGTAGAAAAGAGGCCAATTGATCGATAAGAATGATAGGATCGAACGGACGGACAATCAGAGATCGGATGCATGAAGGACAAGCAATTTAAGGTGCTCAAGACCGTAACCAACATAAGATGGAGAGGATGCACGTCCATCTATGCACTGACAAAGATCTATAAATGAGACCAAGAGGGTGAAAAGAGCTCATTTGTACTAGCCAAAGAGGAGAATTTGTTGCTTTGGACAAGGACACTTGCAGAGAGATGGTGAACATTCCAATGGCGGATCACCTCAGAGAACGTGTACGTACTTACAGATGATCGGACGATGCAGGAGCAGTGGTATGGGTCTCAAAAACCCATGTTTGCAATTTCATGAATTTTGATCGCTTGCGGGACATTGCAGGGATGAGAAGGACAGAGGGAACACCCAGTGACAGAGGCATGTGCTCCTTATGATAGACATATGTAGTTTGACATTATGTAGTCAGCTTGCGGGCCATACTTAGGACAGACAGTCCAATTTTGTACTCCGATATTATTGTGATATATGATATGATATGCATCGAGATGATGGGATGCAATGTGTTATGACTTATAGTTGTTTTTCATGTATGGATGGCTTATGCACTGTTTATGAACATGTATGGATGTATTTTTATGTGTTTTTGATGCATTTATAATATGGAATGGATAAAATGCTTGATATGATGATTGATGTGATGCAAATGTACTAACCAATGAATGCAGGATGCAACATATGTGTGTGGAGATCGGAGCACTAAACCGAACTGACTATCCAAACTGATGGAAGAAATGTTAGTAAGAAGAAGTGAGATAGAGGATAGTTAGAGATGAAGAAAAACTTGCTTTCAGTGATGCACTTTGTAGGTGAGAACCTTTATTTTTATGTAGCAAAATGGATGCGTAGCATCATGGCATTGAAGGCTAGAGCTGAAATGCAACCTTTTTTGAAAAAGATAGACACATAGCAGACAAACAACAATCACAACAAAAAGAAATAAAGGGACCACAAACCATCCTGGTCACTCTAAATCACTCAGTGACATCATCGAGCAACATAGGAACTTGATCGAAGATAAATCAATAAATGATAAGACTCACGAATTCCAACAAGTCAAACAAACATCTTGATCTTCATTGTCAAAAGTTGAAAGTGCTGATAGGACGATCATGCTGTCTGGTTTCAGGGAATGCGGTACCCCGTCTAAGACAGGACATAGTCTGGTTTCGAGTATATCACACCCTGTATAAGACCCATGATAGTATGCCAAGGACAAGTGATATCGATGTTGATGTTCGATTGATAAGACAATTTTGATCAGTTTGAATGCTTGATTTGATTGAAAAGTTCATCTGTTAATGCATGATTTTAGGAAAACACAGTGTTGGATTGCAAGTGTCGTTGGAGGGATGCTCAGTGATTTGTCTTATGCACAAAAGGGGATATATATATATTTTTTTGTTTTGCTTTTCGAGTTTTTACAATTTTTTTGTTCATTTTTTCAGGACTCTATTTGATGTTTAGGGTTTTTTTTTCAAGACATTATTTGATTTTTTTTAGAAATTTTTTCAGGACATTATTTGATTTTTTTTGGATTTTTTAAGGACATTTTTTGATTTTTTTTATTTTGATTTTTTCAGGACATTTTTCAATTTTTTTTTTTTGATTATTTTAGGACATTTTTCAATTTTTTTTTATGATTTTGCCCCCAGTGTCTAGCAAGGCAAGGAATATGACAGGTGAATAAATAGGCTTGCTAAAATGATGGTGGATAGAGGGAAGACAAAGGCCTTTTATCATGGAGACAATACGGATGCAATTTTCAAGGGCTATTGTGTGATGGGACAAGAGATTGGATATGACAATGTATATCAGTGACATGGCATGAGGGACATGTAAAGAGGTTTTGAATCCATGTTTAAATTTTGCGTCCTTATGTCAGATCAAGATCAAGGGACAAAAAGAGTGTGTGGATAGTGATAAGATATGGATAGGATAAGAAAGACCAAGAATGGATAAGGGACATGGACTGAAGGTCGGGATTGGCTAAGGGATAGTGGCAGAAAGTTGCAATAAGCCAGGGAATATGGATGAAAGGTTATAATAAGCAAATGGATAAAGATCAAAAGCTATGATAGACTAAAAGCTACAAACAAGATACATGATGCTCATGAAGATCCTCAACCTTGTCAAGATCAAAGATGGAAAGGGAAACTGAACATGAGGGACAATAGGATAATGGAGGGTAATGATAGGGGTTTGATAGGATAATGGAAAAATGAAGGACAAAAGGATATGATAGGATAAAGCCTACCCCCAAGTGTGGTGTGCAAGAAGTTCATAAATTACGCATGACGCCTGTTTGCCAGGTTTTCATCACGGTACTTGCCCAAGGCACCTGTTTGCCAGGTTTTCACCAGTGGACGAATTATTTTTCTTTATTTTTTTTTTTCTCACTTTTTTTTTTTTGTATTTTGACTTTTTCAAGAGAAGATGGACACATGATAGGGGATGGAAGAAGAAGTCAAGCATCTTTTTTGTTTGGATAGTAGCCTTGAAAAAAATGGACCATGACCTTTAAAAGCATGCTCAAAGACGTTGGTAGGATAAGGACATGGAAAATAAGATGAAACTAAGGCAAGGATTTATGCAAAGGATTGGATCAAAGGGATCAAAGGATGGAAAATATGCATTGGATAATAGATAGGATATTGGAAGAATTGGGCTTTAGTGGATGGAAATGTTGGCAAGATTGACATTGGCACACACCTTGAGGGGTGATGGATTGATGGAGGAAAGATGGATCTCAGATTGTGAGATTTGGATGGAGGAATAGCTTGGGATTTTGGGACATAAGGGCCCAAAATGGAAGAAGGAGGTGATGGAGAAATAGACTTGGAAGGTTTGGATGGAGGAACAACAATTTTAGATGCCAATCTAGGTTGTTCTTTTTGTGCTTCAAGGAGCTTCTTGGGGATCCACATGGTTTTTTATTTTTCATGCTTTTGTGGTTCCTTGGAGTGCATTGCTTGCACAAGGGATTTAGGAACCCATATATATTTTGACTTTGCTTTATTTTGCTCAGTGGGCCTTTGTGGCCTTTTGGATATTTCTTTTTCTTTATAGATCATATTGTTCTTTGTTTTGACATGTCAATTATATTGGACATGTTGATCCTTGAATACATGTGGATTTCTAGACTTATGACTTTTATACTTGGCATCCAAATTGCTTGGAGGAGGAAAGGAATGCATGGATGGATAGGAATGAAATGGACTTCTTTTGGATGGATGAAATTTACTCAAGGATGTGTGCCTTTGCTGACCTTGCATAGAGGATGAAGGGATATAAGGACCTAAGATGGATGGAAGGTATGATGGGGAAGGGATATGTTTGGATTTTGAAGGGATGTTGGATTTAGGAGGGGTACCAATGTCTTGAGAGTGAGTTGTGTAGACATGACCCTTAAGATCTTCTTTGATATGGAGATTTTCTTGCTTGTGGAGATCTATTCCTTTGCCTTTATAAATATATTGACTTGTAGGAGACACTTTTCTTTGGGAAGAAGACGCGAGTCCATTATGAGGTGGATATGATATGAGAGAAATAATGAGATCTTGAAGTGGATCAGATTGCACCAAAGTGGAAGAACCCATTATGCATGTCGAGGGTTCATGAACATCTTGCACTGACACATTAGAATCATGAAGAGGATTAGGATCATGTAGTGGACATGGTTCAATGACAGGTTCTTCAAGAGATGGAATGGAAGAAATAATGGGATCATCAAAAGAAATGCAATCTTGGGGTGTGTATGGAGGATTAAGACAAGGAGGTGGAGGAACAAAAAGATCTTGTGGAGGATTTAAGGGAATAATTTGATCTTGACAAGGAGGTAGATCATTGGAATCCTCTTTAAAGGTGCTTTGCTCTTGACTTTTAATGGGATCATCAGAAAGGATGGAAGGAATATCCAGAATGTCAATGGGATTTGAAAGAACATTGTGTTCATGAAATGGAAGGGGATCGTTTGGGATTGGATGAACTGGGATATCTTGATCTTGCCCAGGGAATGGAGTATCAATAGGGCTTTGGATAGGATGGACAAGAATAGGGGAATCATCATGAGTGTCTAGGAAGATGGGGTCCTGGTCAACAATTGGATGGGCTGATAAGGTTTCAGGATCTTGATCTTGATTTTTTGTAGGACTCATTTCTTCATGCTCTAAATTATCCTCTTGACATGGGGTTGGACTTTGGATATGCATGGGGGATTCTCATAAGGGATCAATGTTTTGGCATGAAGGAAGTGCACTTTGAACATTTGTGATGGATTCTGGCAAGGAATCAATGCTTGAACATGTGGAAGAGGGACTTCGAATGGGGTCCTCTAAAATAGGTAATGGCAATAAAGTGCATGGTTGCATTGGGTCTTGTATTTCTGAAACATGACAAGGATGTGCATCATGAATTGAATTATCTTGGCAATAAATTATGGATAGCCCTTGGGTGTATTATTTGATGAGGACAATATGGAAGGTTCTTGTGAAACTTCAAAAGGTGTAGGGATAGATGCCACTGGAGAGTCAATTTGTTTGCGGGGGGATGAGGCATTGCTAGACATAAGTGTATTATTTTGATCTTCCTCAAAGAACTCACTTGGTAGTTTCCTTAAGATCATTGCAATAAAGCCACCTTTCTTTTGAGGTTTTGACATGGTTGTATTTGGAATTTGAACTTGTTTGGCAAGAATTTGGTTCTGATCTGATGTCATGTTTTGATATTGGACTTGGTTCAATTGTTTTGACATGTTTGAAACTTGGGTTGGTGTGTGCTGCAACCTTTGTTTTTGAATGTTTGGTTGTGGTTGTTGATATTGATATTCCACCATTGGTTGAACCATTTGTTGACATTATATAGTTGGTTGGACGTATTGTTGAAATTGGACCATTGGTTGTGTTGGTTGTATATGTTGAACAATTGGTTGAACCATTGGTTGTATTGGTTGAAAATCTAATTGATAGTAAACACCTGCTTGTTCTTGTTGTGGAGGCACATAATGTTGAAATTGATGTTGTCTCTATTCTTGAAATTGTTTCATCATCTCTATTTGGGAGAGGAGAGTTGGTATGTCTGATCGTTCAAGAAGAGATATTACATCAATTGGCTCAATCTTTGGATTTCGACCTGGAAATTTTTGAAACATTTTGGACATTTGTGATCTATTCTTCTCAATGTTTTTCACTCTTTGTTCCAATATCTCCTCTTCTTGAGCTAGTTTCTTCTCTAGTTTTTGTATTTGGACATTTACATCATCATGATAAGTTTGATCCAAGTTCTGAGACATGTAGAGGTTGGATTGACATGATTGATTGCTCAATTGTGATGACATGGCTTCATAAGAAGGTTGAGACCTCATTTAACCAAACATGTCACTATGAAATGCAACTAATGGGATTGACAAATGCAATATTTTTTTTTTGAAATTTTTCAAGGATGATATATGATATGCAACTAAATGCAAACTAAACTGATGAAAATGCAATCTATGGCAAGAATGCAACCTATGTTTTTGTTCTTTTTTCAAGATTTTGACAAACTCATGAATGCAATTCTAAAAATGAGACCCTTAGGAAATTGAAATGATGTCTAGACCTGAAAGGACAAAAGGACCAAGTGACAATAGGACAAATTGACAATGTCTCACCTATATGCTTGGATACTAAGCTAGGTTTGACAAAAATGATATTGATGACAAAAAGACAAAAGTTTGATAAGGTCTAGACTTCCCAACAATGACTTAGGGTTTATCAAAGATTTGGATTACTCAAGTATGACAAAACCTAGCTTTGACACTATATGCAAAGGGACAATTAGTATGCAAATGACCTAAGCTTAATGAAGAGACCTAGGGTATGCAAATGCAAATGTATGACAATGGTATTACTCTAATGCAAGAGGACATATGCAAATGGATGACCCTTATTGATATGCAAAGGAGTATGACTTAGATGAAACTTAACCTTGACAATAATTCTTGTAAAATGCAAACCTAGGATGAACCTAAATATAAGTGACATGAATGTTGAGACAAGGTTTTGACAAATGTTTGACAACCATGTTTGAAGGTGTTTTGAAATTTGTTGGATGAAATGCTCTTGTGTTTAACCTTTTTTTGAATCAATTTGTCTTTCTTTTGAAATGAGATGCAATTCAACTTTTGACAAGCAAAGAAGACAAGATATTTCTACTTAGACTCAAGACAATCATGCTCATTCACACATTTCTTGGGGTAGGCAAGGACACTAGGTACTTGAGAGGTAGACTCATTATGGGATTCAAGGAGAATACATAGATGCTTGACCCCATGGGCTCCCCTCCATGACACTCACTTCTCAGGGCAGCCAAGCATCAGTCCCCATGGAAATCTCACCATGGCGAACTTAGTATCTCTTCCAAGTATCCGAACTTGTCCTTCTCAAGCAACTAGAAGGGTTTTTGGCCTCTAAAAACAAGGTGTTTAGTAAGGATTTCTGTTAAGCGTTACTCCTTGATGTCACACAAGCATGATTGAGACATTAAGCTCACCAAGATACCAAATAAATGTAGTTGCGCAAGCATGATTCAGACCATGAGGTCCTACTTAGATGTTGATATGAGAAAGAGTTCAAGGGTCATCACTTCCCAAGTAACTACAATTCCCACGTAACCCTTCCTTCAAAGCTTTCGCACATCAGGTATTTGTTTATAGTGAGTTAGAATGCCAAGGTATTCTAGTCGTACTCACTTTGGGTCATTCCCTTCTCACGATTGTCACTTGCTTGCAAAAGCAAATGGTCAGGAAGGTAGGCCCTCTAAAGGTGACACACAATCAAAACAATGAGCATGGTATCGAAGATCTGGATTTCTGATCACCCTAAGAAGGATGAGAGCATACTCTCCTACTCCAATGTCAATACTCAACAATCAAAAAAAACATAGATTCATTCCATCCTATTTAGAAATCATACTAGGTGCCTAAATATTAATTGCAAACACAAAGTTTAGTTGTAATCCAAGGCAACCTCCAAAAACCCAAGTCAGGAGTTTGATATGCTTATTCTTTGGCTATCGATTCTGCATAAAACATGTTAGTAGTTTCATTTTTTGTCTTTGCCATGCGTAATGCCAAGGTGCTGCATAGATAATCAGTACCAAAAACCAAAAAAGCAGAAACATAATGCAAAACAAACCAATTTTTAAGCAATACACTGCCTTTTTACCTCTGTTTCTGGACTTTACATAGGCATAGAACTCATGACACAGGCACAGAATTCATGACACAAGCGTAGAATGTCTTTAACACAAGCACATAATGCATTACACAAGCGCAGGTTGTCTTACATAGGCGCAGAAGTCCCCAGAAAGCCCTGCATTACCCTGTTTCTTGGGTTTTTGACCTGCAAATCAACTCAAAAGCACTCAAAAGCATGATTAGAGGGTTAGTTCATGTTGGGTTCACCAATTAATGTGAGGTAGGAATTCAGAAATCATCAAAGCATATCAAAACTAATCTAGCTCAATCACAAAAAACTAAAATGCAATGATCTATCCTAAACACACTCAATAGAGACATGAAATCAAAACATTCAATACTAAAGATTATGCAAACCAAATGTAGATTTGAATGCTCCTTCATGCGGCTCCATTGTCCTTCTTTCTTCTCCAAATAGCCTTTGTTTGTGGATCTCACCTTCAAGTGCATAAACCTAATGTGAAAGCAAGATTGACATTGGCACAAGAGTACTCAAAGCGTGATTGACTCGAAAAAGTGATTATTCTCATTATCTGATTCTGTGATTAGATTGGGATTGAAGAAATTCATCCAATTTATAGAGAAATTGGAGAAAAAGATCAAATTAGCATGATTCAATTCGAATGGAAATTGCAAATCAAACATGTCAATTATGACAAATTATGACAAATTATGCACTTTCTATGCAAAATTTGATTGATTGATAATTCATGACAATTTATGACAAATTTCTATGTCAAAATTGATTGATTGTCAATTATGACAAATTATGACAAATTGAAATGCCATTCCCATGAAATTAGGAGAAAAATAGGAGGGAATAGAAATTAGATGAATTAGAAATTAGGTAAATTAATTAATAATTTGTCATTTATTAATTAATTCACAAAAAGAGGAATAATTAGCCAATTAAATGAACATTTAATTTCCATGAGAAGACTTAGGATAAATAAATAAATAATTTAACCTAGAGGAATAAATGACAAATTAGGTTAAATGAATAAATCATAAAACCTTAGAAGATGAATTAGCAATGCGAGAATGACAATTAGGTCTTGACAAAAGATAATTGATATCGATTCGATTTGATCATGATTTTGAATTAAATGACCAATGTGATAAACGATTTGATTGACAAATGCACCAATTGATGAAGAACAATGACTAATTGATCCAATATTGACATAATTGAGACAGACAACGATCGATGGAAAATTGACTGCAAAATTGACGAGATTGACAAGAGGACAAGGATCGATGAAAAAATGGATTGCAAAATGACAAAAATGACCACGATCAATGACAAAATTGATCGCAAGATGACAAGATCGAACATGATAATGATCGATGACAAATCGATCGCCAGATGACAAAATTGAACATGATAACGATCAATGACAAATCGATCGCAAGATGACAAGATTGAAAAGAGGACAAAACCCTAATTAGGATTGACGATGTCCAAAATGATGACAAATGAACATGCACATTGATGCGACAGGATAAGATTGACCAAAATCATGACTGAAAGATTGTTGTTGACAAGACCAATTTCGGAAGCGAGACAAATGAAGAATGTAGAAGAATGACTCGATGCTTGCAAATGATAAAGATCAAGTGCGAATCATAGGAGAAATGTTAATGTGATGTAAAAACCTAAAATGAGGCAATGCGCAAATGTTAAAGTATGATTCCGCAAGCGTTGACCATTTTTAGGTGTCTACAACATATCTTCTTTTTACTACTCCATGAAACAAGCCTTCCTCCAAGAAAAAATGCTCCATCGGTTGTGCTTTTCTGGTCATCAACATTTCCTGCCCAATCATCATCTGTGTATACCTTCAAATAAAAGTTTCCTCCATATGGATACCATAATCCATAGTCAACAGTACCTTTCAGGTATCTAAAAATTCTCTTAGTTGCTATCATATGTGTTTCCTTAGGATTCTTTTGGAATCTAGCAACTATGCCAACTGCATGAGCTATGTCTGGTCTGCTATGAACAACATAGTGCAATTTGCCAATCATTGACCCGTATTCCTTCCCATCAACAGACTTAGATTCATCTTCCTTAGATAACTTGCAACCTATAACCATTGGTGTCCCAACTGGTTTACAGTCACTCATGCCAAATGTCTTCAAAACCTCTTTCACATACTGAAACTATCTAATGAAAATACCATTCTTCATTTGTTGTATCTGCAAGCCTATGAAATTTTTTATTTCCCATACTAAAGACATTTGAAACTCATTTTTCATTTCATCTGCAAAATTGTTGCTCATGACATCATTACAGGTTCCAAATATGATATCATCAACAAATACTTCACTGACCAGTATTTCATCTCCTTCAAACTTGAGATATATGTTACTATCATCACTGGTTCTCAGAAAGCCTATCTTCATTAGATGTGTATGAAGCCTTTCATACCATGCTCTGGGTGCTTGCTTTAATCCATATAAATCCTTATGCAATTTGCATACCATGTCTTTCTCATCAGTCAAAGCATAACCATCTGGCTGCTTTATGTATACTTGTTCTTCCAATATCCCATTCAAAAATGCAAACTTAACATCCATCTGATATACCTTGAACTTCTTATGGGCTGCAAATGCAAGTAAAGTTCTGACACCTTCCAGTCTTGCTACTGGTACAATTTTTTTGCCATAATCTTCCCCTTCTTCTTGCACATAACCCTTGCAAACCAATCTTGCCTTGTTGCGAACTACAACACCATCTTCATTCAACTTGTTCCTGTATACCCATTTAGTACCTATAACATTCTTATTTACCAGTCGGGGTACTAGGGTCCAAGTGTTGTTCTTCTCAATTTGATCCAATTCCTCCTCCATAGCTTTAACCCAATGATCATCACCAAATGCCTCCTTAGCAGTTCTTGGTTCAATGGTGGAGATCATGCAAGAATTCTCTCTGATTGTTCTTCTGGTTAGTACTCCAACATCCTTATCTCCAATAATCTACTCAGGATTGTGATTCAGTTTCACATATCTAGGAATAACATGATCATTATCTTTAGGTTCATCTTCTTTGTTATCATCATCTTCTTCTAAATTTATCTGTTCTGGTTGAACAAGTGCATCAAAATTTGCTTTGCCGGTTTCAGTTTTCATAGTTTATGGTTCCAAAAACAAAATGCATGGATCTTCATCCTTTTTCTTTGAACTGGTTCCTTCTGAGACTTCAAGAAATTCATCCACTCAAACATCAACACTCTCAACAATTCTCTGTGTCCAGTTGTTAAAACATTTGTAGGCCTTACTCTTGGTGGAATAACCAAGAAATATACCTTCATCACTCTCAACCTCAAATTTTCTAATGTAATCACCTTTCTTAATAAAACATTTGCTTCCAAATATCTTAAAATAGCTAACATTAGGTGAACTTCCATACCAATATTCATAAGGAGTATTTTCCTTACCTCTCTTTAACAAAATCCAGTTCATAGTGTAGACAGTTGTGCTAATAGCTTCTCTCCAAAAGGTTTTCGCCACACCTTCTTGTATCAACATTGTCCTAGCAGCTTCAAAAACTAACTAGGTGTTCCTCTCTGCGATACCATTATGTTGTGGCATCCTTGGTGCAGAAAGTTGCCATTTGATACGATTCTCTTCACAATACCTAGTGAATTCCTCAGAAGTAAATTCACCGCCTTGATTTGTTCTTGGATATTTTATCTTCTTACCAATCTCTTTCTCAGCTAAGGCCCTGAATGCCTTGAACTTACCAAAAGCTTGAATCTTGTCCTTCAAGAATGTGACCCCACATCATCCTTGAGCAATCATTAGTGAGGATCATAAAATATCTGTCACCTTGAATGCTTTTTGTTCTTATTGGTCCACAAAGATCTGTATGAACCAAATCTAACAAGTGCTCCGCTGAAAATGATTTCTTTTGAAAGTTGAAGAAGTCATCTGTCCTAACTGACATTCTTTGGAAAAAGCATTAACCGGTTTGTCTAACTGAGGCAAACCTCTCACTGTCTTGGACTTACTTTAATAATGTTATCAAAGTTTATAAGACAAAATCTCCTATGCCAAAGCCAACTATCATCTATTTTTGCAATAAAATAGTTGCTAACTTTAGAATTAAGGTGAAACAGGCTACCTCTAGTTTATTTCTTGGTTGCAATCAATTCATCTTTGTTGTCAAAGATTTTGCACATACCATTTTTAGACTCCAATGGGTATCCTTTGTCACTGAGTTGTGCCACACTCAAAAGATTGTGCTTTAGACCTTCAACCCAGTAGACATCATTTGCATTGCTCTTCCCATTAAGAAAAATAACTCCCTTACCTTTAACCATGCAGGGCGAGTCATTTCCAAATCTAACAACACCACCATCAAATTTCTTCAAGGAAATAAATTTTCTCTTATCACCGGTCATATGATGTGAACAACCACTATCAATGATCCAATCATCAGAGTTATCCATCCTGGATACTAATGCCTTCTAGTCCGATATCTCTTCCTTAATAGCTACAAACACAATATATTCACTAGCATCAACATCAAATTCTTCATCAGTGATACCACTATCAAAAGAAATAAGATAATATCTCTTGCCTTTACCCTTATACTTCTTGAATTTATCTCTCTTGTGTTCATTTTCACCATTAGGACAATTAGCAACAATGTGTTCAATCTTGTTGCATGCAAAATATTTTAAAGGTAATTTACCTCTATATTTACTAGGGCCTCTAGGCAATCACTTTGCCAACAATGCTTCAAGCTCTACTAAACTATCTTCATCACTAGCATCTCTACTGGATTTGGATTCATTACCATGACTAGTATCTCTACTTTTTCTCACAGATGGGTTAGAAACAAAATCTCTAAATGCAGACTCACATTTTTGTACACTACCATCATAACCTTTTAATTCAAAAGTAGTAAGCTTTCCAATGAAGGAGTCAAGAGTTACCCTAGTTTTGTCAATGGACTTCAGCTCCTGAATAGTTGCAACTCAAATAGCATAGACTGGTAGCAGGGTTCTCAGTACCTTACTGATCACTATGGCATCTTCCACTTTCCCTCTTGCACTTTTAATTTCATCGACTATCTCTTTTATCCTTTCACCATACTGTTGGATGTTCCCACCTTCAGTCATCCTCATGTCATCAAACTTTCCTCTTAGGCTCTCCTCTTTAGCAATATTAACATGTTCATCACCGCTATAAATCTCTTCAAGTTGTTTCCATACCTCATATGCAGTTTCAAGACCATGAACATCTACATATTCAACATCAGACAGGGAACTGATAATGGCCTCCAATGTTTTATGATTTTCTTGTTGCTCTTTCTTTTGATTATCAGTTAGAGTCCCAGTAGGTGCAATATACTTAGTATCTACATGATCCCAATACTGGCTTCCCAGACTCTTGATGTAAATCTTCATTCTGTCACTCCATATCCTATAGTTTTCTCTGTTGAACTTCGGACCTTCCTTCTTCATCATGATCTAGCAGATCTTTTCCTCAAGTTGTTAGGCTTATATCTTAGAGGACCTGAGATGCTCTGATACCAATTGATGGTATGATGAAAGAATAAGTATCTGACATATTACTAAGAGGGAGGGGGGGTGAATCAATAAATAGAAAAAATGATACAAACTTTCCCAAACTCAATCTCAATCACACAAAGTAAACTTATCAATGAAATACCACTATCAAGATAAATAATCATAATAAAACCGATTGACTGTTACAACAACTTAATAGTAAACAACATTAACCTTGTAAATATCCAAATACTTTATCATATGTCAACATACTTCATTTCTTAATGCTTCCGGTTATCATGCCTTATTAGAAATAATTAAGTAGTTAATCAAATTAACCATAAGGTCATAACCACAAAAACATTCACCACATAACACAAGTATTTTTGACGTGCAAACCCAAATAGGTAAAAACCTTGGTGAGATGGGACCCACAAGATAATATCCAAACTCTTCTAAAGTTTGCCCCATTAGGAGCCAAGCCTGTTAAAGATTTTACAAAAGTCTTGTTAAGAACTGATCCTGTTAGGAATCACCTGATTAAGGGACTGACTACAAATGCCTTGTTAGAAGCAAATACCCTGTAAGGAGTAACCTCAATAGAGGATTTGAAAATCCAATCTAATGGAACACCTTGTTAGAGGATTTAATAAGTAACCAAGCTTGTTAGAGCCTACTCGGTTAGGGGATTTCAATTCTGTTGTAATTGTTAGAAAACAACTAGATTTTGCTTGGTCTGTCTGAGTAGAACTATATTTGCTTGATCAGATCCTTTTAAGTTACTATCTACCTTTACTCAAACCACAGACTCATCATCCAGTTAGGCGATCACACACTCAACTAATCTCTATCAACACTCTCAACTAGACAACATCATCGACCTTATAAACAAATCAATTAGGTTGGTAACACAACAAAGACGTAATTCTCTCATTGAGATTACAACCAAGCCCGTACAAGTATAACCGTTGGATTACATAGCAATCTCTACACATCAATCAAGAAAACCTCAACTGCTCCTTCATTAGCGGTTCATCAAGCTTAGTAACTCATCACACACTTTGCATTAGATGCAATATAGTTTGCTAATTCCCTAGACAAACAAACATGTATCAACACTTGATTTGTGATGAGTTACTAAGCTTGATTTGTAAGTTTGTGGTTTTCCTCTTAAAATTTTCCTACCAGTTACAAGACAATATCAACACTAACAACAATATCAACAATATCATTACCAGTTAGTTGACACCAATGACAACATAACATATCATTAATGCAATCTTCATACAAATGCCAATAGATGTAAAGGACAATTGAGTGCCCAACTTCTTCTACAAAGTTTGCCAAAAATGACCCACAAACTTACAGTCCCTGCAAATCACAATGTTAAGAGGAAAACCATGTATCCTAACAATTTCTTTGAAGAACAAACCACCAATATAGGAAGCATCATTAGTGCATTTACATGGTAATAAGTGAGCCATCTTACTAAATCTATCTACCAGAACAAAAATTCTATCAAAACCCCTTTGAGTCCTTGGAAGACCTAAAAAAAAATCCATATTGATACTCTCCCATGGTTTATTAGGAATAGGAAGTGGTTGGTGTACACCTGCATTTGATGATGTCCCCTTAGCCCTTTGGCATATGCTACAACATTCAACAAACTTTCTAACATATGATTGCATCTTTGGCAAAAAATAATACCTCTTCACCTGTTCAAGTTTTTTATCCAACCCAAAGTGACCTCCCAAATTGCCACTATGTTTCTCCTTTATAATGTTCTCCCTTATGGAGCATTTAGGAACACACAATTAGCTCCCTTTGAAAAACAACCCCTACTGCATCAAAAACTCATAAAAATCAGAATGATAAGCATCTGAAAATTGAGTACAAACCTCATATATTTCACTAAAATCTTCATCATCCTTGTACATATGCTTGAGGGAATCAATCCCCACACTTTGTAACTGAATATCTTGTACCATACACACCCTCCTACTCAATGCATCTACCATCTTATTGGCCTACCCCTTCTTGTGTTTAATGGTGAAAGTATAGGATTGAAGATGTTCAACCAACTTCATGTGTTTATGACTAAGTTTCTTCTGTCCATTCAAAAAACTAAGAGCATGATTGTCAGTATAAACAATGAACTCTTTAGGTAAAAAGTAATGCCTCCATTTCTTTAGGGCTTGTACCATTGCATACAACTCCAAATCATAGGTAGAATACTTTTGTTTAGCATCATTTAACTTCTCACTAAAGAAGGCCCCCGGTCCGCCCTCTTGACTCAAAACAACCCCTATGGCAAGATTGCTAGCATCACACTCCACTGTGAACAACTTGTTAAAATTAGGCAAAACAAGAATGGGCTGCTGGTCTACTCTTTTTTTCAGATATTCAAAGGATTCATTTGCTTCATGTGTCCAATAAAACTTACATTTTTTACCTCCCTTGATTGTGTCTAGGATGGGTGCACATATGTGACTGAAATTTTAATGAATTTCCTATAAAATGTTGCCAATCCATGGAAGCTCCTCACATCACGTACTGTCTTAGGTGTTGGCCATGATAAGATAGCCTCCACCTTTTCTGGATCCATCTTCAAATCACCCTTGGAAATTACAAAACTAAGGCAGACAAGCTCTTCCTTCATGAACACACTCTTTTCCATGTTGATCATCAACTTTTCATCATGTAGCTTCCTCAAAACCCGGTTTAAGTGCTCCAAATGCTCTTCCTTTCTCCTGCTAAACACAATAATATGATCAAGGTAAACCACAACAAATTTCCAATGAAGTCTTTCAATATATCATTCATGAGGCACATAAAGGTACTTGGGGCATTGGATAGGCCAAATGGCATCACCATCCACTCATAGAGACCTTCATTTGTTTTGAAGTCTATCTTCCATTCATCCCCTTTCCTTATTCTTATTTGATGATACCCACTCTTGAGGTCAATCTTGGAATAGTAACAAGCTCCTCCCAAACAATCGATTAGATATTCTATGCTAGGCATAGTAAACATATATCTTATGGTAATCCTATTGATGGCCCTAGAATCAGTAAAAACCCCCCATTTACCATTTTTTTAGGTGCTAGGATTGTTGGGACAACACATGGACTGAGACTCTTCCTCACCAAACCCTTCTCTAACAACTCTTGCACTTGGCAATTTCTTCATTCTGAGAAGGGGTCATCTTGTAAGATGGTTTATTTGGCAATATAGACCCTAGTATAAAGTCAATCTGATGGCTTGTGTCCTTAATAGGTGGAAAGTTATTGGGCATTTCTTCCACCATTATGCCCTTATACTTGTCCAACATTTGCTGCACTTCCCTGGGAATTTCCTCCTTACAGTGACTAGGTTCATTAGGACTATTTTTAGGCTTCAAAATTAGAGCATAACCAGGGTTTCTCTCCTCCTTTAGGATGTCTATGAAGTCCTTTGCACTCACCACCATAACACTTGACCCAACATTCTTCTCTGCACCCCCATCTGGTAAAGGATCCATCTTATACTTCCTCCCATTTTTGGTTATGAGAAAAGAGTTTGTTTTTTCATCATTTTGGGATTAGACATCATATTGCCATGGATTCCCTAACAACAAATGATAAGAATCCATGGGGATTATGTCACACAAAATTCTATCCTTGTACTCTCCTATCTCAAAATCCACCCAAGATTGTTCATCTACTAGGACTTGCTGCCCTTTGTTCAACCATGACACTTTATAGGGTTTAGCATGAGGTAATCTCTTCAATTTCAGTTTGTCTACCATCTCTAAGGAAACCAAATTTTCAGTAGAACCTGAGTCAACTATGTTGGGATCTGAGAACAGTGAGAAGGGGGGGGGGGTTGAATCGGTGTTCTACCAGAATAAACTGTTTTTAACTGTCTAAACCATGCATGTATGTACTGGTAAACAACTAAGCATATAATAAGAAGCAAATAAACCATCCACATAAATGAACACCATAACACAAAATTTATACATGGAAAACCTCAATGAGGAAAAACCATGGTGGGATTTGTGACCCACGATATCAGTTCACTGGCCATATGGAAAGATATTACATATAATAGGGGCCTGCACTTGCAGGAAGGTACACTGCCTAGAGCAAACTGCTCATCACTAAAGAGACTCACTGACTACAACCTTTATGCCAAAGTAAATTACTGAAAATGAACTCAAGAATGCATTTGCTATGCCATATAGAGTTCTATTTCTAGTTTTTCTCTGTACCAGTTCACAAACTTGAACTATTACCGGTATTACTTATCATCCAAGAATGATTTCCAAGCTATCTATAGATAATTGCATGATATAATATTCACAAACAAAAATGATCTTCATACATATATTTTGCATCATACAGTTTTGCTATATTCTCCTATATCCACACATCATCACATCATATCACTTCTTAAAAAACAACCTAGCAGACTGACCTATATATCTATTACATATGATATGCCTTATGTTGGCTTACAATGTATTTACAAAAGTTATTCAATGTTGGCCTCGACAATAATTACAAAATGATTTACTAAATAAATCTTCCTTGATGTCAGCTTCCTTGAAGTATTGATGCTAGCGCCGGTGTCAGTGTAGGCCTGAATGCTCCCAATGTCGATATCTTTTTGTATATGCCTCCTAGTGTAGGTTTGTGACTTCCACCATATCTTGTTTCCATCAATGACAAAAAAATGAATCCAATGAGTGTCAATTGCCAACAATCTCCCCCTTTGGCATTGATGGAAAGACTCATGTGAAAAATGGATTCCCTGCTAGTGTGCTCCCCCTGAGTAATACACTCCATATACTCCATCTCATAATATTTTCTTTGATATTTTTCACATATGTACATACTCCCCCTTTGACATTAATGCCAAAGACCGGTGAAAGAATAAAAGAATGAAAGAATATTATTAGTGTCACTCGAGCTTAGTCATCTTCAAGATTTCTGGGTATGCCTTTTGTAGCAACTAAAGATATGTGTCCCAGCCTAATTTGAAAGTATCAGATACCGATGCAAGTCCACTGAGTAAGTGGGAAAATGATTCCTTCTCCTGGGTATCTACCAGTGTGGGTTTTGCTAGCATATCCATGCATTCTTTCTTGTGAGTACCCAATGAATCAAGTCTAGGGCTTACCAATCCTTTTAAATTTCTTGCTCTCCTTGTTATTTTATCTTTCTCCTTCTCAAAAACAAAAACTTGGTTCTCCAAGGAAAACATTTGTCCATCTACAGATGTACTTAGTGCAGTCAGTCCATCAAAAGAGTTAGCAATATTAGCCATTTTGTCATATAACTCTTTCAATCTACTATCTACATTGGCTGTAAGATTTCCCAAATTTCAACATACTCTATAGATATTAGTACATTATTTTAAACAAATTTCAATGGGAATAAGCTTGTCTTCTATTTTCTTCTTCCTAGTTTCTATGAGTTGATCAAAAGTTGCTCTTTTAGCTACAACAAAACTATCCAAAGCCTATCGGTCTGCAATTTGTCTCAAAGATTGATAATTATTTCATATGTGCTTTGTTAAAGTCTTGAGCTTATTGAAAGGGCTTGCTCCATCTTCAATATGATAGTCAGGCATTATTCTATGTAGTACAGAGACCGATTGATAAATTAACCCTTTGTTTATAGTTCCTTCGTTAGCAATTTTTGAGTGGCCATCATCATTAATTCTATTGGACTTAACTTAGAGACTGATTTCTTCTCGACCTAAGAAGTGTCAGTTGCCAAAACTCTTTTTGGGGAATCAATTTTACCTATCGGTATGGACTCAGTTGATTTTACCTTGTCCATCTCAATCTCTATTGCACCGGTGGCTTCGTCACTTGGTGCAGTATCAATTATTGCTAGTGGAGTATCATCGATAGTGTTTCCAGTGTCCTATATATTCTCTTGCTCAAAAATTGTCTATGCCAGTACAGACTGTACACTCTCTTTAACTTCCAGTTGTGGTTGTGCCAAAACTAGAGTTGAACTGCCCAAAATACCCTTTCCTTTTGATTTGTCAGGAATGGTGGGGGATGTTGCCTTTGCAAATTCTTCTTGAGATGTGAGAAAGTTTGGGTTTTTCAGAAAGAATTTATTCCATCTCTTACTTGTCTCGTTTATCACCTCATTTACTCTTCCCATCATAAGGCTTATCTACCGGTTTTTACTACTGAAAATTGTCCTATTAGTAGTATCTATACATCTTTTCATCTCTTCATTATTTATAGTACCACATTCTTCCAAAAGTGCAACTTCCTTGATTTCCATATCCCTCTTGATAGCATCAAGTCTTCTAGCCTCAAGTTTATTATACATGGATAAAGGTATTTCCTTCAAAATTTCAACTAAGGCTTTCTTGTAGATGTCTATATACAGTAAAATAGCCTCTTCTAACTAATTTTGCTCATTTTCTTCAAAATATTCATAATACTTTGATATATCCTTTAATATTCCATCTTTTGTAACTTCATCAATAATTTCAGCATAGGTCATTGTTATCTTACCATTTTAGTATCATCACCTTTCTACTTTTTGCTTGTGGATGTCGGTGTGATTGGTTTCTTCTTCTGCATAGGCTTCCTTACCAGTGGTGGAGCTATAGTAGGCTGAGCTGCCTTTCTAACAAGTTTCCTCCTAGGTTCTGCATTCTGTTGCTCTACCAGTGGTTTTACCACATTCTTCCTTTGCACCCTTCTGAAAGCCAGAGGTTTATTATCCTCAGGATCAGAGTCAAAAGTGATTGAGGAAATGTGTACATGTGGCTTCTTCACTTCTTTAGTAGCAACCACTACTAGTTTAGCAGCTTGTTTTGATTTGGAGCCTAGTTGAGTGTCTATCTTATCTAGCACATCTTGTACATATGCAGACATCTTTTCTATTTTATTTTCTCTTCTCTTCTTGTTAAAGCTTGTTTTCACTTCAAAAGCCTTCTCTCCCACTATACCAAAATGTTCTGTCTTATCATCTAATGAGGCATCTAACAACATCTTTGCATAAAGATCAAAAATGCTATCATCTACCTCATATCCAAGCTCAGTTATCCAGATTTTCCTGGGTTCAACTACTTCCATGAGAGTCATCAGTTTTTACCATGAAAAATATGTCAGTGGAATACTTCTCCACAATATTATTTGAAATTCTCTCCCTTTTCCTCATGTTCTCTTGAAAATACTCTCTCAATGCTTTGCTCACCCTTTAATTTGCTCTAAATGCTTCAATACTCAGTGAGTGAAAATGAATTCACTTACCCTCTTTTATCAGTGAATAAAACCCTAACTTTCTTTAATTAATGCTTCACCAACAAACCTATGGATGCCAGTTTCATAGTTATGTGACAGGGTAACCTTTATCGATGATGAACACATTTCTCCAGATCTCTTCCAGGGTAATATGAAAAATTTAGCAGTGACTTTGCCAACCCCTAAGGCTTATGCCTCAGTTACCGGTGGAGGAATACCCTGTTCTATAGGTGGATTTGCTAGTATAGATCCATCTCCACTTTGTTCTTTTGAATTGCTTTGACATATCTAGTATTATTATTATTATTTCTTGACCTACAATGATTAGAAAAATGTCCAAACTTTCCACATGCATGACATTTAACATTCATTCTGCAATCTTCTGATCTATGACCATATTTCTTACAATTTGTGCATTGATCGAGAACAAAATTGTAGTTCTAATTTGCCTTATTTCTACATTGTTTAGCCATATGCCCAAATTTATTACAAACAAAACATCTACCATTGAATTTATAAGCATTAGATTGCCTTACCGGTTTCCTCTGTTCTGTTGAGTTCTGCATACTGGTTGTCTGATCTTCTTAGCAGTACCAGAGCTTTCACCTTGTACAAATCCAAGTCCTCTAGAGTCATCAATCTGTCTTTGTCTTTTCAGTAAATCATCCAACTATGCAGAACTGATCCTAAACTTCTCTTTATACTCACTTGCAGTAGTCAGATCATCTCTTAGGGTAGTTACTTACCTTTCATGTTCTTGTTCATTATTCTGGGAGTGTGCCAAATCAGTCCTCAACAGATTATTCTCATGAGTCAATCTTCCACATTCATCAAACTTGTTCTTTAGAGATAAAGTAAGATTATCTTCATTCTTCTTTCTATCCTCAATATCTTTTGATAAACTCATGGTCAGATCTTTCATTTCATTCTTCATTAGCATGTTTGCTTGACTTAGTTTTTGACATTGTTCCTTAAGAGATTTCTTCTCCTCCTCATCTGGTTGTTGCAGAAGTTCTTTTCTCTTGGCTTGAGCACATGATAACATTTCTTGCAGGATAAGAATGAATTCATTTGCAAAATTCAATTCTTCTTGCAATTTCAAGTTCTTCATCCTTTCAGCATCATATTCCTCAAGAGCCATCTCAAGTTGCTTCTCCATAGCCATGTTCAAAGATTCCAGTTTCAGGATCTTCCTCAAGCTGTTAAACTTCTTCCGAGGTACCAAGCTTTGATACCAATTGTTGGGATCTGAGAACACTAAGAGGGGGGGGGCGTGAATCGGTATTCTATCAGAATAAACTATTTTTAACTTTCTAAACAATGCATGTATGTACCGGTAAACAACTAAGCATATAACAAGAAGCAAATAAACCATCCACATAAATGAACACCATAACACACATAATTTATACGTGGAAAACCTCAATGAGGAAAAACCATGATTGGATTTTTGACCCACAATATCAGTTCACTAGCCATATGAAAAGATATTACATATAATAGGGGCCTACACTTGCAGGAAGGCACATTGCCTAGAGCATACTGCTCATCACTAAAGAGCCTCATTGACTACAAGCTTTCTACCAAAGTAAATTACTAAAAATGAACTCAAGAATGCATCTACTATGCTAGATAGAGTTCCAAATCTAGTTCTTCTCTGTACCGGTTCACAAACTTGAACTATTATCAGTATTACTTCTCCTCCAAGAATGCTTTGCAATCTATCTGTAGATCATTGCATGATATAATGTTCACAAACAAAATTGATCTCCATACATATATTTTGCATCATATAGTTCTGCTATATTCTCCTATATCCACACATCATCACATCATATCACTTCTTAAAAAACAACCTAGTAGACTAACCTATATATCTATTACATATGATATGCCTTATGTCATCTTACAATGCATTTACAAAAGATATTCAATATCATCCTCAACAATAATTACAAAATGATTTACTAAATAAATCTTCCTTGATGTTGACTTCCTTGAAGTATTGATGTCAGTGCCGGTGTTGGTGCCAGTATAGGCCTGAATGCTTCCAATGCTAGTATCTGCCGGTATACGCCTCCTAGTGCTGGTTTGTGACTTCCATCATATCTTGTTGCCATCAATGACAACACAATAAATCCAATGAGTGTCAATTGCCAACAAACTATTACCTTGCATAGCTTACCATGAGACTTGCACATGGCTCTAAACAATGTCTTCCTTTGAGGGGGCTCTTGCACTTGAGGTACCTTCAACATGGCTCTCCTCATCATCAAGATTTCTTTATCATGGGCTAGTGCTTCACTCCCAATTGGGGAGTCGACACTTTGACAATCATCTTCTTGAATCAATTGGTTCCTTCTCTCTCATCCATCAGATCTTGAGGCCTTCTTAGGACACTTATTTGTAGTGTGTCCTACTTGGTTACAATTAAAGCATCTCCTTGTGAAGACACTAGGACCTCTCCCCAGTCCTCCAAACCTACCCCTTCCATTGGGTCTTCTCCCTCTAAAGCCTCCTGTAGAACCAGAGTCCCCACTTTTCTCTTGTTGGTTAGACTCACCTTGGGATTTTTGTGACTGTGCTCTACCCCAAAACTGCTTCTTCCTCTAAAGTTCTTGCCTCCTCTCCTCCTATTATGTTCCTCACCTTTCCTTCTTATCTTCTCCTCTTCTCTCAAGGCCAATTGAAAGCATTTGTGCACTATCTCAGGTTCCATGGTATTGATTTCATCTTGTATGTTTTGTCTTAGACCATTAAGCTATCTTGCCACTTTCTCTGCTTCACTTTCTTGCTTCCTTGATCTGAGACTTAACTTGTGAAACTCCTCCATGTATACACCTACATCTAGGTCTCTTTGTCTGAGATTCTGCAATTTCATGAACATCTGTACTTCATAGTCAATAGGCATGAATTGGGCCTTGATTCTAATTTTCATTCTCTCCCATGAGACTATCTTTCTTTTTCCATCATTCACTCTTTCCTCTTGTAGGTAATTCCACCAAGCCAAGGCTATCCCTTTCAACTTTGACTTAGCCAACTTGACCCTTTTATCATCAGGGGTCTCCTTGTATTCAAAATAGTTGTCAAGTACCTCTATCCAAGCAAACAACACTTCTGCATCCATACTTCCACCATATACCGACAATCCTTTTGTATTGTCTCTACCCACTGATTTGAGAGCAATTGCAAATGCCTTTTGATCTATAGGTATCTCTTTTTCCTTCTTAGGAGGTTCTTCTTCATCACCATCACCCCCTTCTTCCTCAGAGTTGAACTCCCATTCCTTGTCCTTACCTTTAGACTTCTTTGTCTCCTTCAATTTCTCTGCTAGCATTTCTTCTACCATCTTCTTGATGGCTTCTTAACTCATTGTCTTGGGAGGAAATGTAATAGCCTCAAGTACTATCTCTTCCTCTAACATACACTACTGTAACACCAAAATATTGGCTCTGATACCAATATGATGCAGAGCCTTATGAGAGTTTGAGTCAACTAGGCAACCACTAGGTTCAACCACCAAAAGCAAGAACATACTTTGACACACTTACCAAGTTCTTAGATACAAATTGGATAGTAAACAACAAACTCCAAACCTCTCACAAGACTCAACACATCAGTGACCGAACACCAAACATGATGGATCAATTCAACGTGCCATCATTAACCAAACTTTTCAAGATTTCCCTACTCATTCACAAGACCAAAGTGAGTAGGACATGGAAAAGTTTAGGGAAGAATTTAATAAAAATGGAACATGTTTATGAAAACATTTTAGACCCCAAATGAAACCTCTTTTTAGTCATTAACCCTTCAAGTGTAGTTTGACACCCTACACCCCTATTAGGCCTAGTAAGCCTTCACAATGGCACAATACCAATACACACCAACAACAAGGTGACAATGCCAATGTTAATACATATTATGAAGTTTTTCCACAAGGCCTAAAACTCACCACAATTTTAGACCTTGACACTTTGTATTGCTCCTTGGAAAATGGTCTGTCCTACTAGGCCTAGAGCCCCTTTTAGGCCTATTTTACAAAGAGACTATGGTCAAATTCACTCAAATAACTTTACCACTAGTTGGAACACCTCTACACCAACTCCAAAACACCAAATCCACCAACATTTGGGGTCTGTACTCTCAAGATTCTTCCCAACACACAAATTTGTAGTCAAAGAGTAACCTGTCACATTGAGATCCCAGATTAAATCTACTTGGTTTTCATACCTCCTTATACGACCTTCCTTGCTACCAAAATAATCTTAAAATTAATCCTTGGAAATGACATTCCCCCAAGTTTCATTAACTTTGGGTGAGGGAATGTTAGGTTATTATATTTTTTATTCAAAACCCTAGGTTTGTGGGTTTTCTTGACCCAGTTGGACAAATTTGAGTGTTTCTCCTTCAAATAAGCACCAAAAATCCTCAAACCAGTTCCATAGGAAATTTAACTCAAATTACTAACACCCCACACACATATTTTGCAAGCCCCAATCCGCACAAGCAAGAAAAAATGTCTGAAACATGTGATTTGCAGTCAAATTCAGGGAAAATAGTGATTTTTTCCTTGCTTTCAACAACCAACCTTACAAATTAGACCCAAAGGGTCTTATAGACCATGAAAAACCTTCCTCAAACTTCCCCAACCTAAAATAGGATTGGTTAGAAGTTGGAAACATGATTTACACAATACTGGTATGTTTTGACAACAAAAAGTTGCAAAGTTGCTCAAGCAACTTTTGCAAAATTTGTCAATCTTCACATAAATGAACAAAAAAAATCTAAATACCCTAAAACCATTACATATAGGGCCCATGTGCCTCAAAAAAATTATTTCCATAGGTGGCACCCTATTTCCACATTTGGGTGACTTTTGACCTTAGTTGACCAACTAGGTCCTAATGGACTACAAAGAGGTAAAAGTGGCATCAAGCCTTACATCATGAAACAAATCCATATGATATGGCATACATGAAATTATTATAACAAAACAAAAAACCAAAACATTGGATCCTCAAAAATTGCAAGGTGCTCCTGCACCAATCATGGGAGTTAAGTCATTTTGCCAATATTGTAAAAAAAAGTTGTAACACATGGAATTTGAAGAGTCCTAGGTTGTACATGAGGGAAAGTTGAATGGTTGGAAATTAAAAATTAGTTGGTAATCTATTTTAATTACCTTAAAAATTCTTTTTATGGTCAAATTTGATGGTGGGAGATGTTTGGAGATTGTGAAGAAGAAGAAACCCTTATTTTTGTGCATTATTTTAGAACTTTTCTCATGTTGCAGAATTTTCTCTTGTCTTGTATGAATTTTATCTTTAATGTAATGATATAAAAACATAATGGTCTAAAACTGGTTGGAAAATTTATTTATGTGAACTTACTTCCATTTTCAATTGGTATCATCAATTTTCATGGGGATATGTAAAAGTTATGCCATTTCTGGTACAGGCTATCTTGAATGATTGATTTTCCTGTATTAGTCAGAAAGAAATGTATGGTATGGATTGGTATGGTATAATAAGAGTATAAAGCTAATGATAAAAGGTGGAGAAATGATTCTATTTTCATTTCATTTTTGTTTGATCCAATTTCATAAAGTTTTGAAAGAGTTATGACATTTTGTTGTGAGAGAAGGTTTGTGATAAAACTAGGGTTTCCAACAAGCATTAAGAAAACTATACCTTTGTATTGCATCATCCCAAAGGGCTCAAAATTAGTGAGAGTCTTCTTTACATTTTTCCACAAGGCTCCTACAAAGTAATTGGGATTATTTGATCATTTGGGAAAGATATGGATGTTTTTGTGTGTCTTTTCATAGTAAATATTATCTCGAGGGTTTAACAAAATAATACAATGTTGAGTTGTTTGATGTAATGAGGACTTATATGCCATTATAATACATAGTAAAAGGCCATGATCAGGCCAATATTATATGTCCTTTCTGAATTTTAAGATGATATATGTGAAATAGACCAAAGAAGCAATGTATCCAAGTGGTATAATTGGAATGCATCATGAATTTACTTTACTATATCTTGTATGTTGATTAATGTTAGTCCTTTATCTACATCATAATGGGTTGAAGCTGAATTGATTTTGACTGGAGGTATGAACTAGTCAAGTCACATTTGTGAGGGGCCTCATCCTTAGATTTTTTCAAAATTAACACCCTTATATCTCCTTGTGTCATCCTATCTATCCTCTCCTCCAGATTTGACTGGATATTCTTCACTAGCTAGAACTTATTATCTCTCCATCCTCCACATCAACACATACTTCTTTTCATTCTATTGTGCTGGTGCTATTTCCCTCACCATATCACTCCAAACACCTAGCATCTCTTCTCACATAGGCTGAAGGGGTAGTATAGTTGTGGGGGATATGTTCCTTGAGTCTTCAGAGCCCTTCCATTCACTAGCTGTCCACCTACATATGACCATACTCACATGTATTTTTGTCATGGTGTTGACCCTTTTTTTAGAATCTCCACCATGCTCTTTGTTAATTGATCACCACAACTTGACGATCATGAAACAAATAGGCAAGGACAATTGGCATGGATCATTAAACACAAGGGTTCGAGGCAACATGAGTGCTGAGTTTCAAAACCAAGACCTTGCTCTTGCAAGGCTCACAACATATCATTGCATTATGGGGGCATCCCCCAAAGTAGTTTCAAATATTATTATAATATATAGGAAAATATTATTATCTCATTTTAATTTTACCTCATTTCATTTTTTTTGTTTTGAATAAAGGGGTACAAACTTTATTAATTCTCCAACAAGAACATTACAAAGACCATCCAGAGCCCCAGGCTCCAAAAGAAAAAACTCAACATTACCCAGCCTCATAACCATTCATATCCTCCACCAAGATTCTCTTAAGATTCTGGTGATAGTTGGGAGAAAGGTTCCCCCATCCCTCCACCTTCCATTTACCATCCTTCTCAGAGGTCCACTTAGCCAAACAATCAACGGCCTTATTCCACTCGCATGGAATGTGGACAAACTCACATGTTCCATCATAGAACTAATCTGCAATATTTACCGAATAACTAAAGCAAGCTAACAGTTCACACCAATCACCTTCTTGATAATTAGCACATTGAAAATAATATAGGAATCCTATTCATAGACAACCTTAAGCCACCCCGAAGAAAAAACCCGTTCAAGAGTGTGAAGAATAGAAAGAACCTCCATAAAATGATTAGCCTGTTGCCCTTGATAAATAGAAAAGAAGAACACAACCTTACCCATCCAATCTCTTGCTACTCTACCAATCCCCGCTAGACCAGGATTACCACACAAAGAACCATCAGTATTGATCTTAAAAATATCTTTAGGAGGAGGCAACCATCTACCCTCCCTTTGAACCTTCTTCTTTGCTCTTCTACTTCTTCTAACACACACAGAAGATGAAGACAAACCCTTGAGGCCCAATCTTTCCACAATATCAACATCCTCTCTATCCAAAGGAAACATCACCTCACACTTTTCTTCCACTGTCTCCTGAATCATGCCCATAATTCTATGCCAAACTTGGGAGGCAACAAGGTTTTCTCCCCAAAAAGTTCTTCTATTTCTCTCTAGCCATATTTGCCACAAAATGAATGTAGGTCCAATACCCCATACAATCTGAAGGAAAGGAACTGAAGTAGGAGGCTTACCTCATCTGATCCAAAAGTCCACTAGGGATGAAGCATGGACACAAGGATGTTTCCATACACTCCACCACAAATGCGAAAGCTGGGAGGAGAAAGGGTACTTGAAAAACAAATGTAAACATTCCTCCTCACCTGTACCACATAGAACACACTTAGAAGGATCTTGAAAACCATGCTTCTGAATATTGTAACAGGTTAAAGATATGTTCAAGGCAAGTGTCCACATAAAGAAATTGCACTTAGGCCAAGAAAACTTATTCCAAACATATTTCCACCACTGAACCTCCCCCTTGGTTAGTCGTTGAGATAGAAGTTTCTGATACCCACTAGCAACAATAAAAGTGCCCTTGGGAGTTGGAAGCCAAGCCATAGTATCCTTCTCCTTGATGGAGTTACAATACCTACTAGTTAAAATACCATATAGCTCATCACATTCCTCTTGAATACCAACCGTAGGCCAAGCTCCAAGATCCTTCCACTTTTCCATCTCCAACTGCACATCTTGATAATAAGACTTGAAATCACTAACTCTAGACCAACCTACCTCCTAGAAATGTTGACATAAATTTGTCAAATTGGGGTACTGTGAGATAATGGGAGGAAAGCCATCCCAAGAATTAGACCAGAAAAGAGCCTCCTCCCCCTTTTTATCAACCTAGAAAAGGCCTTCCTTAATAAGAGCAACTCCCTTCTTAAGCATATTCAATATCATGAACCCCTTCCCTGTCACAAGGTATCTAGGGATGTCTTCCTTTGGATCCCTTAGAAGACACTTATGGGTCAAGATCATATCCCAGACTTGGTCCTATTCCACACACCATCTCCAATACAACTTTGCAACCAACACCTGCCTAGATAGAGTAGCCTACCTTAAACCCTATCCCCCCAACTACTTCGAACTACACATTGTTTCCCATTTAACAAGGCTCCACTTTGAGCCTGAAAAATTACCGGCCCATAGGAATTTCCTTGCCAAAGCATCCAAATCCTTACAAATCCCATAGGAGCCATGTGATGGTGAAAAGTGGATAATGGAAACAATAATATTGAAAGACTAAAATGAATCCAAACCAAAAAACCCTAGCCTAAATAAAAGCAATCCACCATACAAAATGAAGATACCTAAGATCATGCAAAAATCAACAAAAACAAATCAAATATACCATTGACATGTCTAGTAGGATTTCAATCTCCATCTCTTCCTATCTCCATTGATCTTTCTTGATATAATTTCTCTACGATTTTATGTGTGCACAAGAGCTCAACAAATAACAAAAAATGTGGTTGATAGATTGGTTGCAAAAAGGATTGACTGCATCATCAATGTGCTCATTAGGGTAGATAATGAAGGAAGAATCCTCTTATATAGAAGACACTACAAGAAATGGAGGGATAAGATTAAGAAGTGTAAACGATAAATGGTCAGCTAAGATTAAAGCATAGGTAGAGGAAATAAGAAAATAATGAAAGGGTAGGTAAGAGAAGAATTAAGTGATGAATGACATGTGTCATGGGTAGAAAAGGCTAATGAATTAATTAAATAAATAAAAATTTATTTAATTAACAGAAGAAGCCGGATCAATTAAATAAATAAAATATATATTTAATTTAGAAAAAGGATTATTTAAATAAAAAAGTATTTATTTAAATGAGGAAAGGCTTAGAAGAAGATTAATGAATTAATTAAATAAATAAGAATTTATTTAATTGATAGAAGACTTAGGATAAAATAATTATATAAATAATTTTTTTTATTTAATTAGACAGGACAATTAGGTGTCTACATTTTGCCTCTTTGAGACAATACAACTTGTCGTATTGGCTCAAAGAAGATAAGATAAACTGATACAAAGTTGTCCTAAGACAAGGATGATATGCCACCTTGAGAGATTGGATGACAAGACTGAAACGGGTTACAAACAATCTCTTGATAAGAAATAAAGGCTAAAAAGGACCAACAAGATAAGGTGACAAGGTCACGTGGGAAAAAGACTCACTCGGGGAAGAAAAAATGATAGACAAGACTAGGGCGAGACAACCTATAAGATAGGGCCACAAGGAAAACATCCTCATTTGCATCCACACACTATAGAGATTAGAGTGGGTAGAGAGCTTAGAGAATTCAAAGCACTCAACAACAATGGATAGAGTTCACAGGTTTGATTAGGTCTGACGATATTAGAGACTAGATGACATGGGTGAGCCAATAAGTATCTTGAAGCCAATTTGTACATTTTTGCATTTATTATTGTCATTGTATATGGTGAAAATGGATAACAATAATAACAAAATTGAAAGGCTAAATGAATTCAACCACCAAACCCTAGCCTAACAACAACAAAAATCCACCATAACATATGAAGATTACCTAAGACAATGCAAATCAAATGAAATCACAAAGATTATACCATCACATGTCCAATAGGGTTTTGATCTCCATTCTTCCTATCTCCATTGATCTTGCTTGATATATTTGCTCTCAGATTTTATGTGCACAAGAGCTCAACAAAGAATGGAATGTGGTTGCAAGTAGGATCGTAGTATAGTCAAATGATCAAAATAGTTCATTAGCTCATTAGGGTTTGATAATGAAAGAAGCATCTCCTTAAATAGAAGACACTATATGAAATGGAGGGATAAGATTGAGAGGTGTAAAAGGAGGTTGGCTATGATTAGAGGGTAGGTAAAAGAAATAATAAAATAATGAAAGGGGTAGGTAGTGTAGGAATTAAGAGATGAATGACATGTGTCATGGGTAGAAAAAGGCTAATGAATTAATTAAATAAATAAAGATTTATTTAATTAATAGAAGAAATGAGATCAATTAAATAAATAAAATATTTATTTAATTTAGGAAAAGGATAATTTAAATAAATAAATGTATTTATTTAAATGAGAAGTAAGGCTAGAAGAGGATAAATGAATTAATTAAATAAATAAAGATTTATTTAATTAATAGAAGAATTAAGCTTAGATAATTAAATAAATAAAATATTTATTTAATTAGACTAGACAATTTTGAGTGTCTACAGTCATTAATGCATTGTAGGGTAGATGGATGAAAAATGCAAAATCGGTAGTTTATGATAAAACCGCGTCTAGGTTGATTTTGGTCACATCTAAGATGAAGAGTTGTGTCCAGGTCACGTTTGGTCGCGTCTATGATTATGATCATGTCTATGTTAGGTAAAGACACGTTTGTGTCATGATGGAATGTCTATGTTAGAAAGGTGCATTTAGGTTGAGCAGTGACACATCTATGTTGTTCAAGCGCGTTTATGTCTTATGGGGCATAAGTTGATAGTTTTGTGATGAACATATGTTGTCAATTGGATAAGATACTAAGAGGATTCACTCAGGTAGGTGCCCTAGGGAAGAAAAAACTGAGAGATAGGATCGAATTGACAATTCTATGATGAACATACATTGCTAATTGGATAAGCTGCTAAGGGGATTCACTCAAGCAGGGCCTCTAAATAAGATCAAGTGCAATGTGATGAACATATACACTAGGATGTAGTGCTATGTGATAGACATAAACACTAGGATATGAGTAGCACTATATGATAAAGATGAGTACCACTAGGATTGAAATGATTGGTTTGATTGAATGAAGGAGTACTTGCCCATGATAGAGTCTAAAGAGAGATTCCCTGTGACATAGAGGTTGCAACTAGAGTTGACCTTTGAGGAGAGAGCAGTTGTCGAGGGTATGGGATTGAGATACACCATGTATTTTCTCAAGATTCAGGCGAACAAAGGATTATTGACTTCTCTAGCAGAGAGATGGCACTCAGAGACGTGTTTATTTCATTTGCCGACTACTGAAATGTTAGTTACATTAGAGGATATGTATAGGATATTAAGGACACTGATTCATGATGAGCTAGTGCCATATGACAGAGAGGGACAAAGGGATGCACTCAAATGAGTCTTTGGATACCCCAAGATGGAGATGAGATTGGGTCATGTCAGCTAGGACGTCATGCTAGCTATTGGATGTAGACTACCAACAATAGTTAGAGGGGTGATCAGTGGATACTTATGTTCGGACAGGGTGACACGAGGTATGTCTATTGGCTAGGGACGAACAGTGGAGACATTAGTGACACAACATGCTAGATATGTGTAGGATTTTGCCAAGATCAAGGGCACAATGAAAAGCATAAAAGAGACAATAGAATGACAAGAACAAACTATATTCTCATCAATATGCAAAATGATCAACTGGATTAACCAATACAATGAATAGAGGCCTGCTTATATAGGCAAGGCCATATGGATGTATGAGCACACAAATATAACATGTGGCTCAATGAGAAACAAGGGTAGGTAAGAAATACTAAGGGTAGGTAGGAGAAATAATATAATATTCCACAAGGGTGGATGACCCACCGAATGTGGAGTGTAATAGCAAAATAAGACTACAAAAGGTGGAATTTCTCCTACAAGCTCTATATCCCTATGTGCACACTTCCCTAAGTGTCTCAAATCCAAACTATGAAGAGATGGATTATCCTAAGTTAACTTAAGTAAAGTGTAATAATATCCATAATGAATATTTATTTACACCAACACCCCCTCTTAAGTGCAACTTAGGGGAATGAAGACTCAAGTCAACAATGCAAGATGGGTCCCGACTACGAGGCCATGATAGGTACCCATGTACAATATGCAAATGCAAGCAAAACAATGCAATGCAATCTCTCACAAATGGAGAAAGGGAGAAAACCCAGTGGGAAAAAACTCCCCCCCAAAAGAGAGAAGAATGTACAAAAGACTCTCAAAGAAAAGGACAAAACCTCAAAGAGGAAAAGTCCCCCCCATAAGAGAGGAAGGAAAAGTCAGCTGACCCCCCCTAATGACACATCCCGCACCCCCAAGAGAGCTCGCAACTGCTAGAACTTACTCTCGGTGAAAGGTTTGGTGAATATGTCAGGAACCTGCTCTGCTGTAGGACAAAACTGCAAATCAATAACCTGCTCCTAGATGAGCTCTCGAATATAGTGGATATGGATCTCAATGTGTTTGGTCTGCTTGTGCTGGACCAGGTTCTTCGAGATGGCAATAGCACTCTGATTGTCACAATGTAGAACTGTTGGCCGAGGAGTGGTGAATCCAAGCTCTGTGAGAATCTGCTAGAGCCAAATGGTCTCAGTCGCTGTGTTAACAACACCTCAATACTCAGCCTCAGTCGAAGAGAGAGAAATAGCATGTTGCTTCTTGCTCTGCCAACAAATGGGGCCCAAACCAAGGTGAAAACTATAACCAGAAGTAGACTTAAATAAATAAAATATTTATTTAATTAGACTGGACAATTTTGAGTGTCTTCATTTTGCCCCTCTTTGAGACAATGCGGCTTGTCGCGTTGTTTCAAAGAAGATAAGATGAACTGATACAGAGTTGCCCCAAGATGGGAATGATATGCCCCCTTGAGAGATTGGATGAAAATGTCTAAAAAGATCACAGACAATCTCTCGATAAGAAAGCGGGATAGAATGGACTAATCGGATAAAGTGACAAAGTCACAGGATAAAGAAGACTGACTCGGGAAATGAGGGCGAGGGCTAGGGTAGGCTATAAGATAGACCATGGGAAAAAGACATCCTCATTGTCATCCACACATCCACAAGAGCAGAGTGCAGAGCGAGAAAAGAGTAGTAGCAGTCAGCAGCGATGGCTTTCATTCACAGATTCGACCACGTTTGTCGATTCCAGAGGCCAGTAGAGGCAGGAGAGCCGGTAAGTACCACAAAACCTCCTCGCATTTCGATGCATTTATTATTGTCATTAATGCATGGTAGATAGGGCAATAAATGCACTTTAGGTTAGGGTCCAAAAATGTCAAAAAATGTCTAAGCGTGTCTGCATTGGTGCCAGGCACGTCTATGTCCGCCAGGCACGTCTGGGTTTGTGCCAGGCGCATCTGTGTTTTTCAGGCGCGTTTGTGCAGAGAATAGGCACATTTGTGTCTTTCAGGCACGTCTGTGTTTTTCAGACGTGTCTGTGTAGTCTTTAAGCATGTTTGTGTCAGGAAAGCACGTTTATGTCCAAAAAATGTGAATTTTCATCTTCCAGGTCAAATTGACAGTTTTGTGATGAACATACGCTGTCGATTGGATAAGCTGCTGAGAGGATAAACTCAAGCAGGTCCTCTAGGAAAGACTAGGATAGATCAAGGCACTTTGTGATGAATAGTGAGTACCAAGATAGAGTACTTTGTGATGAACAGGGAGTACTTAAAGTATGAGCAACACTTTGTGATAAACAGGGAGTGCCAAACACGTAGTACTTTGTGATGAATAGGGAGTACCACTAGGATAGAAGCAACAATTTGTGATGAACAGTGAGTGTCACTAGGATTGAGATGATTGATTTTCTTGACTACAAGAGTATTTGCCTATGCTGGAGTCACGGGAGAGATTCCCATCGACTCAGAGGTTGCGACCTAAGCTGACCTTCGAGGACCGAGCGGCTATTGAGGCTATGGGATTGAGACATATTCTGTATGTGCTTGAGTTTCAGGCAAACATGGGACTATTGACTGCACTAGCAGAGAGGTGGCACTCCGAGACATGTACTTTTCATTTGCCGATGGGGGAGATGATAGTCACCTTGGAGGATGTATACAGGATTCTGTGGATACCGATCGATGGGGAGTTAGTACTTGTAGCGTCCTAAAATTGTGACACTTGCAATTTCGACTGCATTTCGGTCTTCACGATGGCGACGCAACACGCAACCTGAATGGAGACCCCAAAACTCACTCATGACACCAAAAACTGCATTTTTCATGCACCCTGGCCTGAACCTCCTTGCACCCTGCTGCCCCGGGAGGTGGGACCAGAGCGCCCAGCGCCCTGGTCCCTGGGTCCTATTTTGGGCCTGGTTTCCTAAGTGGTATCGGGTCTTTTCGTTTGCAATTTGGAAAATTACATTCCCTGGTCGGCCTAAGGTCGGGAAAATCAGTCTATCAGCCCTAATTGACAAGTATATAAACTACATTTTTCTCTCTCATTTGCATATGAAGAGGATATGTGCAAAAGCGTGGAAACTATACTCAAACATTCAAGCATTCAAGCATTCAAGCAATTGATCATTTCAAGTCTCCATTCAAGGCTAAGTGTTGCATTCAAGTCAAGGATTCAACCATTGAAGAGGAGATCACTTATTACATGTTACATACTACAACATACAACATCTAAACCTTCGCACATAAGGATACCAACATCCTTAGAACAAGGTATTAGTACTTGTTTTACATTACAGTCATTTACATTTACAACACTTGCTCATTTCTTGGTTAATTCCAAAATCGGGGTTTGACCTAAAGGCAAACCCCTAATCCCTAACCCCCCAATCGTCTTCGCTTTTCTGTGTGTAGGTTGCAGGTACGCGGCTGAGATTGAAGATCTGGAATCCTTGTACCGAGACGAACAGATCACCCTTCGTTTCACGGATTTTTCGGAGGACCGTGGCGCCGGGCGCCATCGTCCCGACAACTTTTTCTCAAATTTGCAGGACAGCGCCGTATCGACATTCTACTGCTAATTCCAGGTCCGCAGCTTCATCCTATAACCTAAACTCAATTTATAAGCGAATCTTTATGACTTTCTATGCATCCTTAGCTTAATTTCCTTAATCAACATTCTTTACAAAAGAGGGTAGCTTTGCTTTCCAAACCCTTGAAATTCATTTAGCATCCAATCTTGCATTGCGTGGGATTGGATCTTATGAGTTTCAACCCCTCTTTTGAATGTAAAGTCTCTCCCCTAAGTGAAAACCCATCGAATCCTAGCGAACCTCCCTTCTCTCTCCTCGGAGTTAGAAGAGGGGAGACCAACTAGGGTTCGACCGCGATTTTCCGCTTTACATTTTGGTGAACCCGACGTGAACATCCTTTCTGATTATTCATGATTAGATCTGAAAATTGATTCCTTGATTACATTTCCATGTTTGATCTTTTGCAAAATTTTAGAGGTGATTGCATAAAAACCCTAAATTTTCTTTTTTTGAATATTGAACTTGCGAAATGTTTAATTATTAATGCTTGCTTCAGATCTGCTTTTCTATTATAAATTATCAATTCATATTTGTACTTTAATTTTGAAAATTAAGTGGTTAAATGTCAAAACCCTAATTTTTGAAACCCTCTTAATTCAACCTTTATCTGACAATTTGACCGATCAAAACATCTCCAAATCAGCTGTAACTTTGGATTCTGCAATAAAATCACAATATCTTTCATCCCTAAAAATTTGGAAAAAAGTTGCGAGGACCGTGTTGCACTCCGAGCGCCATCCTCCCCGACATTTTTTTCAAAATTTCGGGAGCGAGATCTTGCTGTATTTTCCTGCTAAAATCCAGAATTTTGGCTGATTTTGTCAATTATAACACTTTCAAAATTACGGTCAAAGTTGGTCTTGTGATTGCTTGGTTTAAGGCTCCTAATCATTCAAAAAATTGTTGAAATTGAAATTTTGTGTCAAAATTGTGTTCTTACTGTCCTAAATCTGAAAATTGTGTTTGCATTCATTCAAAATTTCAGTGCTTTATTCAAATTCTTGCATTTTGTGACTTTTGAAATTAGGTGCCTAATTACAACAACTTTAATTTCCGCTTTCAAAATTGAATTTTGCGTGAAATTGAGTCAATTTTTGAATTTCAAAATTTGCATTGCTTTTGACATTCCCTCTAAAATCATAAAATTCAAAATTTCAGTTTCCCTCTCTTTTTCAAAATTCAAATTTTGCATTTTTCGACAATCTTGATAGGGTTCAATTTTGAGATTGCAACTTTAATTTGGCCTATCTACAGATCGTAAAATCCCTCAAATTTTTCAGATTAGCTCTAAAATCATCATACCTTTTATCCCTGCAAATTTCGAAAAAATTTGCAAGGACCGTGTTGCACTCCGAGCGCCACGGTCCCGGACATTTTTTCCAAAATTTCGGGAGACTGTTGTGATTGCATTTAACAGCTTAAATCTGGAAGATTGGCTGGTTTTACTGAAAATTGCTACCTCTAAAATCAAAATCTTCTCTCTCTCTCTAGTGCATGAGTTTTACAATAGTAAGCCCTACTTACACTATTCCCGTTAGACGAAGCCGTAGAATTAAGTCCTTCCGAGGTTTAACTACCGAGGAGATGGAACCTAATTTGAGTAGCCTTTTTAACGAGGACGTGGGTAATTCCTCTAATCCTCCGAATGATGCAGGAGCTCTCCATGAAGTTTCTGTTGAACAACTTTCCAAATTGGATAACCAATTTGACGATTTTCACCAATGGATGTCTCATGAGTATCCCGATAGTCAAGCTCTTCCTTTAATTGAGGGTCTAAAACGTATGCTTCAAAGTGATAAGAATGGAATTGATGTTTTACGTGGTATCGCACACATTGTGGATTCGAATGTGATGCCTATGAAGAGTTGTGCTGAATCTTTAGGTTATACACAACCTCCTACACAAGTCAATCATTCTATTCCTTTGACCACTTCTATTGCTAGTTTACCTACCTTTACATCAAACATCATGGCTACCTCTATACAAGACATTCCTCCTGTGATCACTAGTCATGGGGGCAATCCTCCTTCTTCAATTAACCCTATTCCTTCATTCAATCCGACTTCTTCATTCATTCCTTCAATAAGTGTTCCTATTACATCTTCACAAATGAACATGACGCAAGGGGGCAATTCATTTAACCATTCCATTCCTCCTTGTAGTGTTCCTCCTATCCAATCATCCCCTATGGTTGACTATCATAGGGTCCCACCACCTTACTCTTTACCTTCTTTCAATAACATCACACCTCCATCTCAATCTAACACACCTAATATGAACTCTTCGACTGAAGCTACCATTAATAATCTTGCACAAACTGTCTCTTCTTTACAGCAACAAATTGCCTCTATGAATCGATCCAAGTTTAGTGTGTCTACATTTGATGTTGCGAGCCCACTTTCTCTTGACATTGTTCGAGCTATCCCTCCTAAACATGTTGAAATCCCGCATTTGGAACTTTATAATGGTAAAGGAAATCCTCTAACACATGTTAAGACTTTTCAAACAATATGTACTGATTTTGCTTATGACCAAAGGTTGCTTGCAAAACTATTCACCAGAACATTAAGAGACAAAGCCCTACAATGGTATTGCTTGTTGCCTTCTTATTCTATTACTTCTTTCGAACAACTTGCAAATGCTTTCATTCAACAATTTCAAAACAATATAAGTCCTAAAGTTACTTTGATTGATTTAATGCATTGTAAACAAGGTGTTAAAGAAAAAGTGACTGATTTCATTGGTAGATATAAGCATTTGTATGCTCAAATTTCTTTTCCAGTGCCTGATAATGATATTCAAAGAATCTTTATTTCTAATTTGCAAAAAGATATTCGAGACAAACTTCTATTTTCTGAGTTTACTTCTTTCCAACAGTTGTGTGCCACTCTTCACAATTATCAACTGACTGTGAGTCAAATGGAACAATCACATCCTATGGCTCCGAGTGATAAGGGTGATAGCAGTCAACAACCATTTGGGAAGTTTAAACCGAACAGAGATTCCATCAAATTCAATGAAAACATCATCAACAACAATGTGAATGCAGCATCAGGTGTGCCTCCTATTTCTAAATTTTTCAGGAAAGAAAGAAAGTATACTCCTTTGAATGAATCATTGCATGATATTATGAATAAGTTATTGGGACAAAATGTGCTTACTCTTCCTCCTGTACGACAAATTGATCCTGCAAAGATTACTTCGCCTTATTTTGATCATAAAGCTTTTTGTCATTTTCATCGTCAGCCTGGTCATGATACTGAAAAATGCTTTTCTTTAAAGGGTAAAATTCAAGATTTGATTGATAATAATACTATTTCTGTTTCTGGAGTGAATGATAAAGGCAACACATCTGTAGCTCCTCCTAACCAAAATCTTCAAATTTTTACTGATCCATTACCTTCTCATACCTCTCATACCTCTAATGCGATTGAGGCTAATGATTCCTCTTTCTCATCTGATGGTCTTGTGTCTATGACTCCGAATGTGATTAACTTTGTAGAGCAGCAAGAAATCCCTGAAGAACCTTCCATCACATTTGATTCTAGTGAAACCATTAGAGCACCTGATGGTCCTTTATACGTAGTTGCAAAAGTTAAGAATACACCTTTCCGTGGAGTGCTTATTGATCCTTCGTGCATGGTTAATGTTATTACTGAAGAATTTCTTTTTACTTTGCAATTGAATCAAGTGATCTATGACAAAACAGATGTGATTGTGAAACTATTTGATGCATTTTCTTCTCCTGCGATTGGTTCTATTAAATTGCCTATTGAGGTCCATAATAAATCTCTTGATGTGAACTTTGCTATTATTCCTTCTTCCGAACAATTTCGTGTGAAGCTTGGCTATCCTTGGCTATCTTCCATGAAAGCTATTGCTTCTCCTATTCATAAGTGTTTAAAATTTCCCCATAATGGTGAAGTTGTTACTGTCAATCATAGTCTCTTTAAACCAGCCGAAAGAACCTCTAGTGTTCCTATTGATTATTTTTGGCCCAAACAATTCCAATCTCTTCCTCCGCGAAGTGATCATCTTTTTAAATCTTATCAAAAGTGGAAAATAGATATGATCCTATCTCTAAGTGAACCTAGAACACCTAAACTTGACATTCCTATCATTCTTGAGAAGGAAATTCTTCCTTTGAAAGACAAAACTAATGTCTTTCCCCAAGAAGATTCCCAACCCATCCCCATGGATGTGACTATGTCTATGCCTAATAAATCTTCTAAAAATAGACCTATACCTCCTCGTCATGATGGACTTGGTCTTCTTCCTAAACCAAAAATTCTTCCCTTATATGGAGCAGTTCCTCCTCCTACCTTCTATAGAGAGAAGAGACCTTCTTCTTCTCCTATTATCCAGCCTAAGAGACCACAACCTAAACATCCAAGTGATAAGGATGAGAACATTCCTCCTCCTCTATCTTCTACACTTCCTACTAAGACTAGACGTAATCGTTCTGCACGGGAACGCCGACGAAAGCGTCGTCTTAGGGCTCAAGCAGCTGCTTCTCAAACTTTACAATCTCCAAAAACACCTTCAACAAGCATTATTCCATTTTCTCCTCAGCCGGATATTGAGCCTAAATTTCCTAAACATAAGATGCATGATGGTCTTGATCCTATGCGAGTTAAAGATCCTATTTTTATAAATCTTGATGATGATATAGATGAAAATGTTATGCATGATGAAAATGTTACTCCTCTTGCTTCTAATAGTGAATATGAACTTGTTGATGTTGATAACCATTTATCTAATGAATTTTCTAAAGCACTTATCCTAGCTCCTAGACAAGAACAATGTGGCTTGGAACATGAACATAGCCCTTGTTTGGATCTTGTGATAGCTCCATCTACTGTGTTGGATGTTCCTCCTCTAGCGTGTTCCCTGCCTTCCCGAAACATTGATCAGCAAGATCGGGGGGTAGATGACGTGCTAGACTAGTTACATTAGCATGGCAGATTCTCTCCCCCTCCCTTTTGTTACTTCTTCTATATGTTATTCTCATTCTTCTATTTGTCGTCCTTAGTGTTGTCTACTTGAGGACGATGCAAAGCATTGAGATCTCTTTGGTCTCTTTCATGTTGACTCAAAAGACACATGTGTTCCCTTCTTCTAGGTGACCTTCCTTGATTGGGGAATGAAGAACAATTATGCATACATACATATGATATATATACATGACTTATCATACAGCATACTGACCCCGAGGAAAGCGAAGTCACCTCGTGCTTTGTGTTTTGTGTCTATTATCCTTGGGTTTATCTCACACTTGGGGGCTAAATCTTTGCGATAACGTGCTCCTTTTCCTTTCTCATTTCTTATGTGTATCACTACGTTAAAACAATCACCCCCGTTGAGGCGTGTGCGATCGCTTTAACGTAGGGGGGCATACACCCTGTCTATCCTTTCAAAGATACTTGAAAATTTCTTGGCAAACTTAGCTTTGTCTTGAAGATTTTTGGTATTTCTTTTGCATGACTCATAGTGAGGGAACCTTACTACTGACAGTCATGGTTCTCCCTCGTGATCTTCCCTTTTACTTTGTCAATCGAAGTCGTAAGATCCTTAGTCCACTGGGGGCTTGGTGTATCTTGCCTCCTTGACGTGGTGAAAGTCTTTCAACGTTGTTTCCTTGTACTTTACCGGAAGTATGAGCATACATACTCCCGCTAAAGTGGGGGCTAAATGTAGCGTCCTAAAATTGCGACACTTGCAATTTCGACTGCATTTCGGTCTTCACGATGGCGACGCAACATGCAACCTGAATGGAGACCCCAAAACTCGCTCACGACACCAAAAACTGGATTTTTCATGCACCCTGGCCTGAACCTCCTTGCACCCTGCTGCCCCGGGAGGTGGGACCAGAGCGCCCAGCGCCCTGGTCCTCCAGGACCATGGCGCCCAGCGCCCTGGTCCCTGGGTCCTATTTTGGGCCCGGTTTCCTAAGTGGTATCGGGTCTTTTCGTTTGCAATTTGGAAAATTACATTCCCTGGTCGGCCTAAGGTCAGGAAAATCAGTCTATCAGCCCTAATTGACAAGTATATAAACTACATTTTTCTCTCTCATTTGCATATGAAGAGGATATGTGCAAAAGCATGGAAACTATACTCAAACATTCAAGCATTCAAGCATTCAAGCAATTGATCATTTCAAGTCTCCATTCAAGGCTAAGTGTTGCATTCAAGTCAAGGATTCAACCATTGAAGAGGAGATCACTTATTACATGTTACATACTACAACATACAACATCTAAACCTTCGCACATAAGGATACCAACATCCTTAGAACAAGGTATTAGTACTTGTTTTACATTACAGTCATTTACATTTACAGCACTTGCTCATTTCTTGGTTAATTCCAAAACTGGGGTTTGACCTAAAGGCAAACCCCTAATCCCTAACCCCCCAATCGCCTTCGCTTTTCTGTGTGTAGGTTGCAGGTACGCGGCTGAGATTGAAGATTTGGAATCCTTGTACCGAGATGAACAGATCCCCCTTTGTTTCGCGGATTTTTCGGAGGACCGTGGCGCCGGGCGCCATCGTCCCGACAACTTTTTCTCAAATTTGCAGGACAGCGCCGTATCGACATTCTATTGCTAATTCCAGGTCCGCAGCTTCATCCTATAACCTAAACTCAGTTTATAAGTGAATCTTTATGACTTTCTATGCATCCTTAGCTTAATTTCCTTAATCAACATTCTTTACAAAAGAGGGTAGCTTTGCTTTCCAAACCCTTGAAATTCATTTAGCATCCAATCTTGCATTGCGTGGGATTGGATCTTATGAGTTTCAACCCCTCTTTTGAATGTAAAGTCTCTCCCCTAAGTGAAAACCCATCGAATCCTAGCGAACCTCCCTTCTCTCTCCTCGAAGTTAGAAGAGGGGAGACCAACTAGGGTTCGATCGCGATTTTCCACTTTACAGTACCCTACGATCGAGATGGAGACAGGGATGCACTGAGATGAGTGTTCTAGGATCTGGGATTGGAGATGAGGGTGGGACATGTGGCATGGGATACCATGACATGGATAGGATTAGTACTACCAACAGTGTTGGTAGGAGTTATCAGTGGGTTCCTCTATCCGGATAGGGCAACACGACGAGTGGTTGCAGGGGACACAGGGGCCAGGAGAGATGATCTTGGGGTAGGTCCTTCTAGGGCTCAGACTCCGTCGAGGCGAGCCGGCTCTAAGGAAGGGAATTCATCATAGCCGTAGAGGGCTCCCTATGTATCGGTATTGTACCATTTTGTATGATGATGTAGACACCTACGGGTGATTGTAGCCATATGATTTTGACATCATTGTATCATGACACTTTATATATATATGAGATGATTCATCTTTGTGGAAGCTATATGCATGCATACCTATGTGATGTATGTTTCTATGTGATGCTTATGATATGGATGCAAATATGTATATGATGCAATGCAATATTTTTTTTTGTTCTTTTATGTTTTATATGTGTATGCATGATGCAAATGTGAATGTATATAATGCAGATGAATATGATAATGCAAATGTAAATTGTGCTAACAGGTGTTGTGTGCAGGATGTGATGCAGTTGTGATATCTATATGTATGTATGAAATGCTTATATGTGGTAATGCAGGTGCAACTACATGAAATGCAAATGTTTTTGGTGTGTCATTATACTCAGTCATGTGATAGTAGGCTACACGGACTCAAGAAGGATGATGGAAGTCAATCAAGAAAGGGGGATGAAAGATAGAAGATATGAACGTGAAAGAGCTTCTTGTGCATTATCATCATTGAGCTTTATTATGGCAAGTAGGTTATGACAATCATGGCATATGTTCAACCCAGAAAGTCATTGTACCTGTTTGCATGGAGATAGGACAATCACAAATAAGGAATGCCCCAGTTCACACTAGACTCCTAGTGTCCTCATATCCTTGGACAAGTCATAGTATTACTAAGAGACAATCCACAGACAACAAAAGAAAATAGGTGACGATACCCCATCCTCGCCTTTCTAGTCAAAGACATCCTAGAGATAGAATCTCTAGTCAGAGACATCCTGGAAAAGCTAAAAGACATGTCACCAAAAGATAAAATCAAAAGAAAACCAAGACTCGACACCAACATCCACTGTAGTCTTCAAGTTTTGTGTCTCTTGTCACTTGTATAAGTCTTATTTGATTGTAGTCACAATGTTTACTTTCACAAAATGGATAGATAGCACTGAACCATAATGTTGTCTGAGTCTGTTGAAAGATTTGATTTGTTGAAGCCCATTGTTGCTGCTGTGTCTCATCTGAAATTGACTGAATCCATGAAATTGATATTTTATTGCGAAGAAGATGAAACTTTATTGTGGATTGGTGATGCAGATGTTGCTTTATTGTGGATTATGCACGAATAGACTCAAGGAAGCTGGAAGAAACTGTACTCCTCGAAACATGTGATGTTCTTAGTTCCACACCCATCACTAGACATAGGATTTGCCGTAGCCACAGATAGGATTTGATTTATTATGAATGGAAAGGGATGAAAAGGGAGGTTTATTATGAATGGCGAACCAATCTTGGGTAGATCAATAACAAGCCATGATGGGAATGGGTAAATTTATTATGGATGATTTGGTCGTGAGTGTGTGCAAAGTGAAAGGACGAAAGTGGATCCTGAAGGAGGGAGGAGCAATGTCTCTACGCATGGCGCTAGTGACCTAGTTTTCACCATGGTACTTGCCCAGGGTGCCACCAAAGTGGTTTTCACCATTGGATTAAATTATTTCTCTTTGCTTTTTTCGATTTTTTGATTTTTTTTGTTGTCACAAGGCGCCTGTTGCCAGGTTTTCACCAAGTAACGATTTTTTTTGTTTTTATAATTTTTTTTTGTTTTTATAATTTTTTTTTGTATTTTTGAAATTTTTTGATTTTTTTGTATTTTTGAATTAGGATATTCCAAAGAGCTATGTGTAAAACCTGCGAAGGTGCATGCTGTTGATAGAATCCTCCAAAGGTTCACCTTTTGTAGTTGAGAGCTGATATGCCCCAAATCCATATATTGCTATAATGATGTAAGGACCAAGCCAATTTGGTTCGAACTTGCCCTTCTTCTCTCTATCTTGCTGATTTTTGGGGTTTTCTTTGAGAACTAAGTCACCCACCTCAAATGTGCGAGGCTTGACCTTGTGATTGTAGCTGCAACGTTCCTTGAGTGAATGATGTGTATCTTGAGTGTCTGTCTTCCTTGATAAGGGAACTAAGATAGAATTACTAGTGTGTGGACTACACATGCCTGTATGCGTGTCACCTAAAGAAGTTTGGGCATCCCTGATAACAAAGTCCTTTGAGGAAGCTCCATTAAAGGTCCATGATGTATCACTAGAAGGGAAAGGATGTGTGGAACAAGTGGATGAGTGATGAAGGCTTATGATTGCAAAAAGAAATGAAAGTAGGATAGCATGATGGAGACTTAGGATCAACAAGTGTGCTTTTTGACTTAAAATTTTAGAAGTTTTGCCCCCAGTTATTTTGATATTAGGGGAGATCAACTCTTGCTCTTTTGGCTTCATAGGATTTTTATCCTTGACTTTGATTTTTGCAGAGTCCAATAGCTTTTGATTTTGATTTGGACTGAAGGACTTTTCTTTATTTTTGACTTTTAGATTTTTCTTTTCAAAGCTTGATTTTTAATCCCTAATAAGTAAGGGCTTTTGTGATTCTTGTTGATCCAAGTCTGGAAGTGGAGCGGAAATGGAAGTAGTGGATGATATGGTAAAGCTATGTGAGTTCTCAAGAGGGTTGGTGATATGCTCAATAGATTCTTCGTTGGAACCACTCTTAGGACTATTGATATCAAGAGATGCTTGCACCACTAGAGAAGATTTGCATTCAGACTTAGTAGCCACAACACTAGGTGGTTCACACCCAATTCCTTGGCATTGCAAATTGTTTGTAGTTTGTTCCCGTCGACAAAATGTGTTAGCAGATAGTGGGAGTTGATCAACATGAAAGATATACTCACCACATCCCATGTCTTTAATCTTGAAATTTTCTTTGATCTCTGATTGTTTGGATGTAGAAGCTTTTAATGATTCTGGATCCACATATGCTGATGATGGAATTGCTTCTTGATTGACTGGGATTGTTATTTCTGATCGAGGTTGCAGATTGTTGCAATATATGAATGGATTTGGATCCGCTTTGACAGTCACTTCAACTCCATTGTGTGGAAACTTGATGCATCGATGATATGTTGATGGTACTGCACTCATCTCATGAATCCATGGGCATCCCAAGAGTATGTTGTATGTGAGATCTAGATCAAGGACTTGACAAACCACATCCTTTGTAACCAGTCCAACTCTGAGAGGTAAGGTGACTGTGCCTTTGGATGAACGCTCTTCATCATCATATGCTTTGATGGTAATTTTATTTGTAGAATTCACAGCTTTATCAGAATATCCCAATTGTTTAATTGTGCTCAATGTACAAATATTTAGATCTTCTCCTCCATCTATCAGGACTCATTTTATGTGGTGTTTGTGTATGAAGGCTTCAATGTGTAAAGGTGCGTTATGCGGCTAACTTATGGAGGCATCATCGGCTTCTATGAATGTAAGGGAGTGTGGAATAGAAAGGTAACCCACCATGACTTGAAACTGGTCCATGTTTAGATCAGTAGGAACAATGGTGTCTCTCAAGATTTTGTCAAGAATAGCTTTATGCGCAGGGGATATGTGTAAGAGCTCAAGTATGGAGATGAGCGTGGGTGTCTTCCCTAACTGTTCTACAAGGTCATACTCAGGTTTGGTTGATGAAGAAGTGGTGTTTTTAGTTGAAGCACCTGGCAAAGTAATTTTACCTCGACGGGTTGCAACATGACATTCAGAAGTAGGTTCGGAAGAAGATCCAACACCTTTTAGGAGAATCTTGGGTCTCTGAGTAGCATTCTTAGGTTTTTTGTCCTTGATGATAATAGTAGAGACATAATTGTCCATCGAGATGTGATTGATAATTGAATCATAGTTTTAAGATGCTCTGGTATAGTTGGTTTGATCATCTATGGATTTAGCTTTTCCCTTGTCATGTTTTGGGAATGGTTCCTTAAACATCTCATGCTCTTGATTAGATGAGTGCCCCTCAATCTCAATATCACCTCTATCAATGAGATCCTGTACGATGTTCTTCAGTCGAGGAAAATTTCCTATCTTATGACCCTTGCTCTTATGAAATTCACAATACTCATCATCATTCCACCAATTTGGTTTAACCTTTGGTTCATATGGAGGAATATCTGGAACTGTGATTACCTTGTTTGCCACTAACTTTTTGAAGACTGACTCAAGTGGTTCTCCTAATGGTGTGTACTTCCTTCGTGATCTAGAAGTTGTTTGAGTATTCACTTGATTGTTTGTAGAACTTGATCCCGAAAAGATGAATTTGGGTCGCATTGTATTGGCATCAACAACACCATCATTGATTGTGTTCTTGTTTTTATTCCAAAATCTTGGCTTGTCTTTTCCTTTAAAGTCATCTTTGTTCTCCTTGAATATCTTAATGACTCCTTGTTCAATTAGGACCTTTTCTGTTGCTAAGCCTTTTTCAATGACGTCCTTGAAGGTGGACAAACAAGCTTTCCTTAGATCATAGCCAATGTCTTTGTTAACATTTTGTGTGAAGATCTCTACCATTTGTTTTTGTGGAATTTCACAAGAGCATCTGCTAGCTAGATTCCTCCATCTTTGTAAAAATGATGCAAAAGACTCTCCCTCTTTTTGTTTGGTGTTGCATAAAGTAGTGACTGATATGTCTGTCTCTATGTTATAGGATAAATGTTGAATAAATGCCTTTGCTAAGTCACCCCATGACTTAATACCAGGTGGAAGTTGGGAGAACCATTCCATAGCTTGATCACCTAAGCTTTGTGCGAATAATCTCATCAAATATGTCTCTTCTGAAGCTACTTCAATGCAAGCTGTGAAAAATTGTCTTATGTGTGCCTTAGGATCCCCTTTTCCTCTATACTTATCAAATTTAGGCGTCACAAAGTGTGTAGGAAATGGAGGCATTGGAATGCTCTTGTCAAATGGATAAGGACATATGTCTCTCATTGTGTATGTTGGCTTCGGTGTATTTATGTCCTCCATTTTCTTTTGTAAGTCCCTGATTTGTTGTTCCAAATTGCTCTTAGGTGGAGATCGACTTCTTGGACCATACCTCATGCTTGAGGCACCCATTGGAAGAGGAGCATGTTGCATATATGGATGATATTGATCATACACATGTTCATATGGAGGAGGTCTATAGTGATGCTGCATATATGGAGCACTTGGTATATATTCATTTTGAGGAACACCGTATCTATTTTGTCCATGTATACCATATTCTACAGGCATGTCATGTTCTATTGTGTTTCCCCCAAATTTGACACGGGGTTTCCTTGTGTCCAAATTTTGAGCATGCCTTTGAATATCTAATTGTTTTGGTTGATCCGTAGCTTGAGTATGTGATTGAGCATATCTGTCTGCATAAGACTTCCATAATGGTCTGCAAAGGTGAGTATCATATACTTGACCATGTGTATGTGGGACCTCTGGTTTTTGAAGCAAAGACGATGGTGATTCAGGCACAAGATGTGGTCCTCTATTTCCTCCACTATTAGGCCTCCTTTGATCCATGTTAGAGTGAGTTTGTTGCAAAGGTCGATTTTCCATTATTTGAGACATGTCAAAATCATGAGGTATCTTGGCTCCACTTTGTGCCATCATTTGTAAGAAGTATTGTCTATCTCTCCTCATTGTTTCCTCAATCAGTCGATTGAAGCGGGGGTCCATAATGGATTCTTCCACATCTGCTGAATGTACTGAAAAGTTGTCCATATTGTCATTGTGTGTATCATTGTTGTTTGTAGTGTCCATTTTCTCAACATTTGGAATGTTTCTATAGGCATCCATGTCAGGTAATGTGTTATGACCAGTATTGAAAAAGACATCATTGTCATACTCATAAGAACTCATGTTTGCAGACTCTTGAGCCTCTTTAGTTTCTCTCCTAGATTTTTGAAGATGAGTTTCAACCATGAACTAGTTATTGACCAAGATGTGTGAGACTAGATGAAAATGGAAAAATTATGGAAGACCAAGAGTTGGATGGAGTGTAAATGAATCTAAGGTGTACTTGCAATGTCCAAAGTGTAAGACCAAGTATGTATGTAGTAGAGTAGGTGTGACTTCCAAAGAGAAGATAGTTTCTCTTGATGAGGTAAGTTGACCTTGACTCTAAGTAAGACCAAATGAGACCCAAAGGTGATAGACCTTGATGAGGGACCACTTAGCAAAGTGTTGTTGTATGTACTGTGTTGACAAAGTATGATGAGGACAAGCAAGTGACCTTTTGATTCAAGTTTAGACAAGTGTGAATGTAAAGCAAGATGTGAAGCAATGATGGACTGTGTGAGACCCAAAGACAAGTTGAATGCTAAATGAAACCTGGAGAAATGACCTAGGAAGCTCAAGAATTCCGAAACTGATTGCTCTTGTGTGCTGGACTGTAAAATTTTTCCAATTTGTGAAGTTGTTTGCTGTGACCAAATCTGAATGTCTGACTATTTTTCGTGACAAGAGGACACAATGTTGATGAGGACTCAATGTTTGCAAGTGTTTAGACTAACAATGACTCCAAGAAAAGTGTATTTTTTGATGTAAAATTGTTTTGCATACACTTGAAGACACAAAAGACACAATGTTTTTCTGTTTGGTCTTGAATGTTTGAATGTTTAAAATAAGTCAAGCACAATTCTTATGGCTGGCCAAGACAATAGTTGTTGATCCCACATAGGGTTTTATCCCCGAGGCTATGCTATTCAGAGTGGATACTTAGATGCTTGACCTCACTGGCTCCACCCTCGACACTCACTTCTCGCGTTAGCCAAGCATCAGTCCCCATGAAAACTGCCCGTGGCGAACTTTGTATCTCTACTAAGAACCGTATGTGTGTGGGCCGCTACTAGAGGTCTGACATCCTGCCCCAACAACTAGAAGGATTTGGGCTTCTAAAAAAAAAAGGTGCTAGTAAGGGCATCCGCTCATGTGGCCATACATGTGACACTTTCAACTCTGTAAATACAGAAGGCTCCCAGGCGGCAGGGGTTACACCCTATAATTGATCAAACGGGTTTATGGGGAGACATAGTGTCGGTATGAACTAATCAGCACATGTTATTCATAGTTTTCACCATGAATACATTTGTTTATAGTGGTTCGGAAGAGATGGGTTTTCCTCGCTACCAATTGGGTCGTTCTCTTCTCACCAGTAGTCCTAATGACCACACGGGAAGACAGGCCCTCTAAAGATTAAACAAAAAGAGCCTATTGCTCAAGATACAAAAGACAATGATTCAATTTTAGTGCACCAATGGAAGTGTTTGATAGTCTATGAAAACAAGGCACACAATAAAAATCCAAAAAAACCCTTGCCAAGGACCTGCAACAAAGAGTTGTTAGTAGTTTGAATTGTTTCAAATGATCACCCCTTCCCGCAAGCACACAAGTTAGGTAAATTTTAGATCCAAAAGACTTTGTGAAATAGGGGCCTTCAACAATGCATTTTGTTGACCAATTCAAAGATCTGATTCATCATAAAAAAAGACCACCTGTAAAATTTCAAGAGATTTCCAGAAATGTAAGAAAATCCAAAAAATTTGCTAATTTGCTCCAAAAATTAATTTTTTATGAAAAATCATAAAAAATTCATATAAAATGCAAAATCAATCCAAAAAATCTGAAATTATACTGGAGAGTCTTGATGGTCTTCCAAACCTGCATAAAAAAATTTCTGCAACAAATCCAAGCAGTTTGTGAGATATGAGTAAAATAATGCAAAACCCTAATTTTCAAAGATCTGATTTTTGAGGAACTATTTTGCATCAAATTTAAAATCACAAAGATCAGATCCTATGTATAATTCTAAGATATTTTCAAAAATGTAAGAAAATCCAAAAAATTTGTTAATTTTCTCTCAAAATTATTTTTTTATGAAAAATCATAAAAAATTAATATAAATTGCAAAATAGATCCAAAAAATCTGAAATTTGTACTGGATTTTTCTAATACATTTCCTGACCTGCACAAAAATTTTTATGCCAAAATTCAAATCCGTTTGTGAGATATGATCAAAATAAGGAAAAAACCTAATTTTTAAAGATCCGATTTTTAGGGAAATATTTTGCATCAAAATTAAAATAAAAAACAAGAGATCTTGTGTATAATTATGAGAGATTTTCAAAAATGTAAGAAAATCTGAAAAATTCTCTCATTTGCTCTCAAAATTAATTTTTGGTCCAAGACCCTAGCTGCACAAGGTTATTCTCCAAATTGTTTTATGAAACAACAATATAGGGTTAGAGAAATCTGCAAAAAACATAGATCTAAGAAAAATCCATGTCCCACAGGGCATGCCAAAGTGTATATGGTGAAAATGGATAACAATAATAACAAAATTGAAAGGCTAAATGAATTCAACCACCAAACCCTAGCCTAACAACAACAAAGATCCACCATAACATATGAAGATTACCTAAGACAATGCAAATCAAATGAAATCACAAAGATTATACCATCACATGTCCAATAGGGTTTTGATCTCCATTCTTCCTATCTCCATTGATCTTGCTTGATATATTTGCTCTCAGATTTTATGTGCACAAGAGCTCAACAAAGAATGGAATGTGGTTGCAAGTAGGATCGTAGTATAGTCAAATGATCAAAATAGTTCATTAGCTCATTAGGGTTTGATAATGAAAGAAGCATCTCCTTAAATAGAAGACACTATATGAAATGAAGGGATAAGATTGAGAGGTGTAAAAGGAGGTCGGCTATGATTAGAGGGTAGGTAAAAGAAATAATAAAATAATGAAAGGGGTAGGTAGTGTAGGAATTAAGAGATGAATGACATGTGTCATGGGTAGAAAAAGGCTAATGAATTAATTAAATAAATAAAGATTTATTTAATTAATAGAATAAATGAGATCAATTAAATAAATAAAATATTTATTTAATTTAGGAAAAGGATAATTTAAATAAATAAATGTATTTATTTAAATGAGAAGTAAGGCTAGAAGAGGATAAATGAATTAATTAAATAAATAAAGATTTATTTAATTAATAGAAGAATTGAGCTTAGATAATTAAATAAATAAAATATTTATTTAATTAGACTGGACAATTTTGAGTGTCTATAGTCATTAATGCATTGTAGGGTAGATGGATGAAAAATGCAAAATCGGTAGTTTACGATAAAACCACGTCTAGGTTGATTTTGGTCACATCTAAGATGAAGAGTTGTGTCCAGGTCACGTTTGGTCGCGTCTATGATTATGATCATGTCTATGTTAGGTAAAGACACGTTTGTGTCATGATGGAATGTCTATGTTAGAAAGGTGCATTTAGGTTGAGCAGTGACACATCTATGTTGTTCAAGCGCGTTTATGTCTTATGGGGCATAGGTTGATAGTTTTGTGATGAACATATGTTGTCAATTGGATAAGATACTAAGAGGATTCACTTAGGTAGGTGCCCTAGGGAAGAAAAAACTGAGAGATAGGATTGAATTGACAATTCTATGATGAACATACATTGCTAATTGGATAAGCTGCTAAGGGGATTCACTCAAGCATGGCCTCTAAATAAGATCAAGTGCAATGTGATGAACATATACACTAGGATGCAGTGCTATGTGATAGACATAAGCACTAGGATATGAGTAGCACTATATGATAAAGATGAGTACCACTAGGATTGAAATGATTGGTTTGATTGAATGAAGGAGTACTTGCCCATGATAGAGTCTAAAGAGAGATTCCCTGTGACATAGAGGTTGCAACTAGAGTTGACCTTTGAGGAGCGAGCAGTTGTCGAGGGTATGGGATTGAGATACACCATGTATTTTCTTGAGATTCAGGTGAACAAAGGATTATTGACTTCTCTAGCAGAGAGATGGCACTCAGAGATGTGTTTATTTCATTTGCCGACTGCTGAAATGTTAGTTACATTAGAGGATGTGTATAGGATATTGAGGACATTGATTCATGATGAGCTAGTGCCATATGACAAAGAGAGAGATAGGGATGCACTCAAATGAGTCTTTGGAGACCCCAAGATGGAGATGAGATTGGGTCATGTCAGCTAGGACGTCATGCTAGCTATTGGATGTAGACTACTAACAATAGTCAGAGGGGTGATCGGTGGATACTTATGTTCGGACAGGGTGACACGAGGTATGTCTATTGGCTAGGGACAAACACTGGAGACATTAGTGACACAACATACTAGATATGTGTAGGATTTTGCCAAGATCAAGGGCACAATGAAAAGCATAAAAGAGACAATAGAATGACAAGAACAAACTATATTCTCATCAATATGCAAAATGATCAACTGGATTAACCAATACAATGAATAGAGGCCTGCTTATATAGGCAAGGCCATATGGATGTATGAGCACACAAATATAACATGTGGCTCAATGAGAAACAAGGGTAGGTAAGAAATACTAAGGGTAGGTAGGAGAAATAATATAATATTCCACAAGAGGTGGATGACCCATCGAATGTGGAGTGTAACAACAAAATAAGACTACAAAAGATGAAATTTCTCCTACAAGCTCTATATCCCTATGTGCACACTTCCCTAAGTGTCTCAAATCCAAACTATGAAGAGATGCATTATCCTAAGTTAACTTAAGTAAAGTGTAATAATATCCATAATGAATATTTATTTACACCAACACCCCCTCTTAAGTGCAACTTAGGGGAATGAAGACTCAAGTCAACAATGCAAGATGGGTCCCAACTACGAGGCCATGATAGGTACCCATGTACAATATGCAAATGCAAGCAAAAAAATGCAATGCAATCTCTCACAAATGGAGAAAGGGAGAAAACCCAGTGGAAAAAAACTCCCCCCCAAAAGAGAGAAGAATGTACAAAAGACTCTCAAAGAAGAAGGACAAAACCTCAAAGAGGAAAAGTCCCCCCCATAAGAGAGGAAGGAAAAGTCAGCTGACCCCCCCTAATGACACATCCCGCACCCCCAAGAGAGTTGGCAACTGCTGGAACTTACTCTCAGTGAAAGGTTTGGTGAATATGTCAGCAACCTGCTCTGCTGTAGGACAAAACTGCAAATCAATAACCTGCTCCTAGATGAGCTCTCGAATATAGTGTATATGGATCTCAATGTGTTTGGTCTGCTTGTGCCAGACCAGGTTCTTTGAGATGGCAATAGTACTCTGATTATCGCAATGTAGAACTGTTGGCCAGGGAGTGGTGAATCCAAACTCTGTGAGAATCTGCTAGAGCCAAATGGTCTTAGTCGCTATGTTAACAGTGCCTCAATACTCAGCCTCAGTCGAAGAGAGAGAAATAGCATGTTGCTTCTTGCTCTGCCAACAAATGGGGCCCGAACCAAGGTGAAAACTATAACCAGAAGTAGACTTACAATCAACTAGATCGCCAGCCCAATTGGAGTCTGTGTAACCAACCAAGTGAAGTCCTATGCCTGCTGCATAGTGAATCCCATAGTGATGTGTACCCTGGATGTAATGAAGGATGCATTTGGCGGCTTTCCAATGAAGCTCATGTGGTTCCTGCATGAAGCGGGAAACCATGCCAACTGCAAATGAAATATCAGGGTGTGTATGAGTCAAGTAGATGAGACTACCCACAAGCTAACGATACAAAGTGGCATCAACTAGTGGGAAAGAATAGTGAGCCTCAAGCTTGACTCCTGAAGGAAATGGAGTTGGGGCAGGCTTATAGTCAGCCATATGAAAGTGTGCAAGTAGATCAAGAGCATACTTGGGCTGCGATAGGGCTGCGATAGTGTAATCCCGGAAGGTGACTATGAAATCTCTATCCTGAGAAAGTAGTGCAAAAGACCCAAGTTAGTCATAGCAAATCTATCATGCAAAGTAGATTTGACCCTGCTAATGATGGATGAAGTACTCCCTGTAATGATCAAGTCATCAACATAGAGCACAAGTATCAAGTGAGAGTCATCCTATCACAAAATGTAGACATTCAGATTGGAATGACACCTGGTGAACCCTACGGAGAGAAGAAAGGAATCCATCTTGGCATACCAAGCCCTGGGTGCCTACTTAAGGCCATAGAGAGATTTCCTTAGTCTGCAAACCAAGGAAGTATCCTAGATGAAACCTTGTGGCTGCTCCATATAAATCTCCTCATCAAGATCACCATGAAGAAAAGCACTCTTCACATCCATCTGATGTACAACCCAACCATGAGCTGCAGCCTGCGAGAAACCTTTCGCAACAATCCAAGCCTTATACTTATCCACATTACCATCCGCTGCAAACTTGGTCCAATAGATCCACTTACATCGAACCATCTTTCTCCCCTTAGGGAGATGGACTAGATCCCATGTGTTGTTCCTCATCAAGGAACTATACTTTTCCTCCATAGCTTGGTCCCACTCAAGAACCCCTGATGTTTCCCTAAATGTCAATGGATCGGAAACGGCAACAATGAATGCATGTGGAAGATCCTGATGTTGTGATCGAGTTCTTTGTGTATCTGAAGGATCCCCAACAAGAGAACCTGCAGACTCAAGTGTCTATCGAGCCCAACGAGGTCTAGGTGGAGGTGGAGAACGAGGCTCTTCAACTAAAAGTGGACCCTACGGAGGTTGAACCCTATGAGTCAAAGTTGTAGGAGTCTCATCATCTGAATCACTAACATCACTATCCACAATGGAGGAAGATGGAGGAGGTAGAGAGGCTAAGCTAGGAGAGCTTTCCTCAAAGTGAACACTCCTCTCAATGAATACCTGATGTGTCTCTGGATCCATCAATCTGTATGCCTTAACACCCTTAGGATATCCAACAAATATGCAAGGCCGACTCTGCGGTTCCAATGCCTTGCATTTCTGCGGAGGTATGCGAGCCATGCTGGACACCCAAAGACTCTGAAATGTCTCACAACTAGTTTCCTACCAGCCCAAGCTTCAAAAGGAGTAATACCTTGCAAAGCTTTGTGAGGAACCCAGTTCTGAATGTGTGTGGCACAACTAATAGCCTCTGCCCAAAAAGCGAGATCAAGAGAACCTGCATGTATCATACAGCTAGCCATTTCTTTGAGAGTTCTATTCTTGCATTTTGCAACCCCGTTCTACTATGGAGTGTATGTGATAGAATGCTGAAGATCAATCCCCTCAAATGTACAAAAATCCTCAAGTCTTTTGTTCGCATATTCCCTTCCATTATCTATGCAAAAAATCTTAACAACTTTCCCTGATTGCTTCTCCACACAAGTCTTGAAGTCCTGAAATCTATCAAATACTTCACTCTTATGAATGAGAAAGTAGACCCAAGTGAAGCGGGAGTAGTCATCAATGAAGGTGAGAACATAGTGGGCCTTACTAAATGAAGGTGCTGGAAATGGACCTGCTACATCACTGTGAACAAGTTGAAGAACTTCCAAAGCTCTCCAAGCTTTCCCCTTATCAAACTTGTCTTCGAGATGCTTGCCCATGGAACAACCTGAACATACACCCTTTGAAAAAATGATTCGAGGTAGACCTGTGACCATGTCTTTAGTGCTGAGCTACTAAAGATAGCGGTAGTTGAGGTGACCAAACCGCTCATGCCATAGCTTACTTTCTGAATTTGAATGAGTAAGCAAGGCCCTAGAAGGTGAACTTAGCACAAAGTGGGAGAATGAATAAAGCCTTGAGTTGTCATTTACTTGTCCCACTGCTACCAAGGCATCATCATCAAGTTCCTTTACCACAACTAAATCTGGTGTAAACTCAACCTTTTTCCCATTCCCATAGTGAGTGATTTGGTAGATGGAGAGAAGGCTGGTAGACAAGTTAGGAACATAGAGAACATTCTCAAATGTTCCATCATCCATGTCAACTGAACCTTTCCCTTCAACCTCTACTTGTGTATCATCACCTATGTAAATGTGAGGAACCTTAGATGGCTCCAATGAAGAAAACTGCTCCTTTGTAGAACCCATGTGATATGAGGCACCCGAGTCAAGTATCCATTGCTGTGAAGAACCTATTGTGGCCACAAATGCTTGCCCTTTTCCCTTAGACTATGAGGAAGAGGAAGGAGATGAATCCTTCTTTGTGTAGGTGGATGGCAAGTTGATGTTGTTTTTCTTGAGAAGATTGGTTAACTCATCAACTTGCTTTGCATGGCATCGATGCTCATCATGACCATACTTCTTGCAATATGCACAAGTTGGTTTATCCTTCTTAGGTGGTTTCCCCTTCTTGGAAGAGGATGAAAAATTGCCTTGTGATGGAGATGATGATTGTCCTTTTTCCTGGTGTGGCTTAGACTTAGAGTGCTTCTTCTTCTTGTTGGAATCTTTGCCTTGACTTCCTTGATTCCCTTGATTAGCCACCAAAGCCTTGGACTTTGAAGACTTGAGAAACCCCATGTTCAACAACTTAGGTTGTTCGAATATCAACATTTCTGTGAAAGCATCAAATGAAGGCATAACATAAGAACTCCCCACTGTCAAACAATGAGTTTGGAAGCTAGACACAAATGCTGCATATTCTGGTGTAAGCTTATCCAACAAGTTGAATATCAATTGAGCATCCTTTTTGTCAATTCCACAATCCTTAAGCTTTGCTCTTAGCTCATTTTCTTTGGTGACATAATCTTGGATTGTATCAAAACTCTTGGGATCCAATTTGGTGAGCTCATTGTCAATTTGATAGCCTTTGATTTCATCAACTTGTCCATACAATTTTTGAAACATATCCCAAGCCTCTTTGATTATTTTACACTTCTCAATGTGAAAAATGAGGTCATCTGATACATACTTGCGTAAAATTCCAAGAGCCATGCAATTCTTTGTGAGCCATTCTAATTGAGCATTTGGATCAACCTTAGGATCAGGTGGTGCTGTTATTGTTCCATCTATGTAGTGTGTGAGACCCTTTTCCATTAATTTACTCCATACTTTAATTTTCCATGATGCATAATTATGTGGAGTTAGAGGTGGAAATTTATTAGGACTCATTGCAACAAGAATGGAAAGAGCACAAAGAGAGGCACAATCACACAAGACACCCCCCCAAATTCACTCAATCAAAGAACCCCCCCCCCCCCCAATGTGATGATTTTGGCACTTTATAAGTAGTGCATATACAATGGGCCACTTGCAAAAAATGGCAAAGTGGACTTCTGATTTACAATTTTACAACTACCTCAATAAGGCCAAAAGAGTTTCAAATTAATAATGCAAGAGATCTAACTAAGATCCAAGCAATTTACAAGTACCTAATAGGCCAAATAAGACCAATATCTGAAAGTACAATTTTCACTCAAAATCTCTGAAATCTGATCATAGATTATGAAAGTAGATGAAAAAATAAGCACTTTAAAAAAAAACGGCACCTGAAAAGGAGGTTGTATGAGCTCAAACGAGGCCTTTGAAGTTGCAGAATTGAGGATTGGATAGGTACAGCTGAGAGAATCTGAAAATTCCAAAAAACCTGTGCACCAAAATCATAAAATAACCACACCACTATGAAGATCATGAAATTTTAGCCCATTTCAAAAAAAAATTGCACAAAAAAAGGAGCAAAAATGAGCAAGATATGGCCTTTCAAAGTTGGACTGCAAAACTGAAAAGCCCAATGGAGAGGGGTCAAAATTTTTTAAAAAAATGATGATGTGGCATTGACGTCAGCAATTCACTGTGTTAAATTTGATGGCTGTATGATTGTCACAAAAACCTCGCCTCCCTGCTAATTGGGCGTCCATACTGTACGGACTGCTGACTCGATAGGTGACTGTGTAGGTGACTATGTAGTACGGCTGCTGACATGGCACTGTACAGTGCATACGGATGGACTGTGTGGCATAGGTGATGTGGCATATGGAAGTCGACCGCGGGCCAGGGGCCGCCTGCCACGTGGCAAACACGGGGCCGCTTGTTTTGGTGGTCACCGGTGGAGGGAGCAGCCGGAGGCGGAAGAGACTGGTGGCGGATTGAGAGCTGCATGCTATTGGCGGTGGTGGCTGAGGGGGCTGGCAAGAGCGAGCGTGATAGTGACATGCGGAGCCGGGAGGATGGGACAGCCGGCGGTGGCGGGAGTAAGCGGCGTCCGGAGCGGTCGGCGGGAGGGATCACGACGGCGGCGACAGGTACAGGTACGCGGCCTGGTCTCGACCTGCAGAAAGGGTATGGCGCTGCACGCAAGGTACAGCCAAATACGAGGGGGTCTGCGGACCCCCAAAAACAGCCAAAAACATTTTTTTTTTTTAATTTTCAATTTTTTGAAATTTTTGATTTTTTTTTTCGAAAAAATTAATAAATTTTTTTTGAAATTCGTACGATAATAGTCAAAATGGGAAAAAAAAATTTCTCACCAAAATAGGTTGACTTTATAGTCAAAATTTATGGAAACGGCCTCCCGGATTCAACGGTGATGTCCAAATCACTGTATGATGCCCCCAAAAAATGAAGATCCCCAAATCCAAAAATAGAAGCCTTCCACGATGTCTCCAAAGATCAATCAATGAAGCCCCAATGGCTTTGATACCATGTAGGATTTTGCCAAGATCAAGGGCACAATGAAAAGCATAAAAGAGACAATAGAATGACAAGAATAAACTGTATTCTCATCAATATGCAAAATGTTCAACTAGATTAACCAATACAATGAATAGAGGCCTGCTTATATAGGCAAGGCCATATGGATGTATGAGCACACAAATATGACATGTGGCTCAATGAGAAACAAGGGTAGGTAGGAGAAATAATATAATATTCCACAAGAGGTGGATGACCCACCAAATGTGGAGTGTAATAACAAAATAAGACCACAAAAGGTGGAATTTCTCCTACAAGCTCTATATCCCTATGTGCACACTTCCCTAAGTGTCTCAAATCCAAACTACGAAGAGATGCATTATCCTAAGTTAACTTAAGTAAAGTGTAATACTATCCATAATGAATATTTATTTACACCAACAATATGCATGGGGTCTATGTGTACTAGCACATTTGTATCATGAGCTTCACAAGTTTGTGTATCTTGGTGGTTGTGGTTTAGGATGCGAGGTGACTCTTTTATAGGTATGGTCCTATTAGCATATCATAATGATGAGGTCGGTTCACTTCAGGGGGATAGGACATGGACACATTTTTTTTCATTTGTAAAACATGATCACTTCCTAGCCACATATTGGGAAGGTGGGTTATGATGAATACTAAGAGGGGGGGTGAATTAGTATACCCAAAAAATTAAACAAACTCTTAAGTAGTTTAATTGTAGACTAGTGTAATAGATTAAACAATAAACCGGTTAAAATATAAACAAGCCAAATAGAAAACAAAGCATTCACCCACAGAAGCACAATCATCATAACACAAGATGTTTTGATGTGGAAACCCGAATGAGAAAAAATCATGGTGAGTAAAACTCACAAGTCAACTATCTGCAGAATAGTAACCAGACCAGTTAAGGCCTTACAATGTTCTTCACCAGAATAGATCCTGTTAGGAATCTAGATCTTTGTTAGGAGATAAGTCCTATTAAAGACTACCCTATTAGAGGATTTCAGATCCGCAACTGTGAACCACCTTGTTAGAGGATTTACAAAAGGCTTGGCTGGGCCTACCCGGTTAAGGGTTTCTGACTCGTCGAAGATATTAGTAATCAACAAGTGAATGATCTAGACAGTAGCACATAATGCTTGATTAGATCCTTGACAACTCCTTGTTAATTCATTCTAGCATTACTTTAGTCTTCTATGTTTTGCACTCAATTTCTATCGTGAGATGCCTTTGCTTGCACAGACCTAATCCTTACAACACTCGCACATTTCATCAACTTCAAAAACCCTAGACATGATGTCCTCATATAGGAATCTGATTTCATGTCAGTCCAATAAGATTAGACTACAATTTCCTAGGTACAGTGTATCTAGACACATTTGGTAACATGGAACAAAAACACTGCCAAAGTGTCAGTGGATGATAACTGATCACACATTACAATTATAGCGATTAACAAAATATACCGATTACCGATTAACAAATGAAGATTGGAAAATTGGAACATAGTATTCGGATCAAAATATTAACTACCGCTTGGGGTCTTCATTCCTCTTGAGGTCTTCGGTCATGCTTTGACTAGTAAGCATCTTCTGCAAAAAAAGACTATACATTTAATGACATACAATATCGGTTGAAAATGACTACCGGTTGAGAATAACTCATACATCAAATAAGTGTGTGTCCATCAATGACAATCACAACTAAACATCATCAAAATACCAACAATCTCCCCCTTTGGCATTGATGTCAACACTAAGGAAAATTTTGACATCTAAGTGCTTACAAAACAAAAATAGATGCCATAATCAAAATTACTCCCCCTAAGCATATACACTACTCCCTTTGCAAAAAATACAAGTATGTGCATGAAATGTTAATACTTCGCCAAAATTTTGATACACTACTCCCCCTTTGCCAACAATGACAAAGTAATGCAAAATATTCTCTTTTTGCATAACATAAAAACCGAGTATATGTTCATGACAATAAAGAGTAAAACTTCTCAAAAAGAGATTTAAAGTTTTGCATAAAATTCTTCATGTCTAAAGACCATGACTCAAGAAGTGAGGCAGAAATTTCACTCTCGGTCTTCATCTAGAAGGCTAATTCTTCCATTGCATCAATGGTGCTCATCTCCTATATCACAATAATAGCCTCCAAGTTTAGGAAGCACTTCTGAAGAACCTAGAATTTTGGCAATAGGAGCAATTGGAGCTCTTGCAGATCTCGAGTCCGATTGTAGATCTCTAAGTCAAGCTTTGCAATTTGATGCTGGTGAGTATGAACAATTTGTCCATACACTATGAACAAATCATAGGGCTGTTTGAAGTTGCCGATATATTTTTGTAACTCTGATTGGAGTTGAGTCTTCTGTTTCAGAGCATCTTCACAAAATAGGTGAGGTTGGCATATTTTACTCAAGAGTAGATTACCTTCACCCATAGCTGAACTTATAACATGTTTTTTCTTAAGCAATCATGTCCTGTCTTCATCCATTTTCTTTACTAAGGCAAATTTGAGTGCCTTTTCATGGGTTTTCTTTGTAGTGGCCTGGGCAACATCTTCCAAACATTGTACCTAATCATCCACTACTGTGCAAAGAAGTTTGAGCTTGGTTAGCAAGGAATCGACTCTAGGGAGGTTAGTACCAGGGATTAGATTAGAAAGGGTGTCAAGAGAAAATTGAATGACATCTTGTTCTTTATTTTTTCTTAGTTCTTCCAATCTCTCATGTGCTAGTTGAATGCTTTGCAGTAGCTCAGTCTCATCAATCGATTGAGTTAGACAGGCAAGAGTCAAAGCGGTGGGATTGGTGGAATCAACTTGCTTGGCTTGATCTCTGGTTGCCTTAGGAGTCTTTCCTCCTTCCTTTTACTTGATCTTCACTTATCTTTCGTCCTCTACTTCTTCTTTGTCTTGGGCTACCTTGGCAGCCTTCACTTTCTCCTCTTCCACTCTCCTCTTCTCCTCTTCTTTCTTCCGCTCTTCTTCTTTCTTTTTCTCTTCTTCCTTTTTCTTCTCCGCTTCCTCCTTTTTCTCTTCTTCCTTCCTCTTCTCTTCTTCCTTCTTCTTCTCTTATTCCTTCCTCTTTTCTTCTTGTCTCACTTTCTCCACTTGCTCTTTCTCTTGCTTTTCTTTCTTCGCTTTCTCTTGTTCCTGTTTCTCTTTTTCCACTTTCTCTATTTTGGCTTTCTTAATCTTTTCTTTCTCCATTCTCTCCTTTTCAGCTTTTTCCATGTTTGGGGTGATATCCTCAATATCCAGTGCATTAACATCAATAGGATCATTTTGTTCTACTGATCTTTCACCCAGACTATCAACGACTTCATCCAGTTTGGCTGAAGATAGGTCAGGCTCTTGCTTAGCCAGTCGATTAGCTTCAGATACTTTTTGCATTTTGATAGCTACCTTAACCTATAGATGGGTGTCTTTTTCCACTTCAAAAGTTTTTCCTCTGAGTAGCTGAATTCTTCTTCTTCGCATGAAGAAAATTCCTTTGTACTTATCAATAATTTCAAACAATTCTGAATTAGAGGCATCTGGAAAATATTGAGCAAAATTTTTTTCCCTGTTGTCTTGCTCCTTTTCAATGGCAATGCACCATTTTTTGTCCAAAGAATCATACAAAGATTTAGAAGTAACTGATTTAATTTCGAAAGGTGACCGATCATTAATACATAAATATTTAATAAGTTATTGTTCAACATCCTCCTTTTCACTATCATTGAAATCATCAAAATATTCTTTTAAATAATCAAGAACTTTTCTTCTAATATTCTTTATGGTCCTTTGACAATGTATCATAGGTTTGTAAGAGGAAATATCTAAATTTACCGATGCAGAGGTTGTTGGTACATTACCGGTTGACTTCGTCTTCTTGCTTGATTGCCTTGTCTTCTTCATTTCTACCTCCTGTTCAGTGCTTTCTAATTCCAGTGAGTTATTCCTGTTTTTTCTTTTCCTTTCGAATACCTTTGGTGGAATAGCCTCCAGTTTCTTTTTAGTTGGTGACCTCTTGGTCACTTTAGGACTGGTAGCCGATGTAACTGGTGTCGATGCTGATGGCACTGCTTTACTCTTTTTCTGCTTAGGTACCTCAATAGATCTGATCCTTTCTAAGTAAGTACCGGTCCTCTTCATCTTGGGATCTAGTGGCAAAGCAAGTAGGGTAGAGGCATACCCTGTCAGTATATCATTTACCACTTCATACCCCATAGGCTCAACTACATCTTCTCTTGGTTTGACCGCTTCCATTATGCAATGATCTGTTTTGATTGTAAAACATATATCCTCTTCATATTTCTTAACTAGAGATCACCAAATATTTTCATTCTCTGGTTCATCTTTAGTTTGAACTCATCAAAATATATGTTCAGAGTCTCTGGATATGCAGTTCCCACTACTTGAAGACTCTCCTTTATTTGTCTAGAAATCGGTAGGTTAGTTGACCATTGAACATCACCAACTCCAGGAAAATATCCTTGAAAGTAGAAAAATAAACTGACAAGTAGTTGACCAAACTTAAACTTGAAGGTTTTGTCCAATTTGATCGACTTCAGTTTATCTATGAGTTGTTTCTACATGCAAGTACATAAGTCACATTCTGCATTCTCCTTGATCACCCTGTAAGCAGTATGCACTGCAGCTGTAGGAACAAAATTCATTCTGCTAGCATAGAATATTCTATACCCAATTATCATACATGCATATTTCACCAAATCATCTTTAATAGTGTTGACAGTCATTTCCCGTTGGTCACTCATAGAACCAGTGAGCTCTATCACTTTGATTTTGGTGATCTTTCAAAGAACGGGGACTTCCCCAATATTGCAGAAATTGGTCACGACATGAATTACCTCTGGTGTAATATCATGGGTTCGCTCAAGGTACATCTTATCACCATGAACCTGACTAAGAATAATCCCGATGTGTTCTTCTATAAATTCTTCAAGAAAATATACTGCATTATGTAATTCCTTCTTCTCTATTATGTTGTGTTCGGGTTTAATCTTCTTATCGTCTCCACAGAACAGACTCAGCTAGGAGTGAATCACTAGGGACCCTAGGTCTTCTAGTTTGCAATCAATATATCCTCAAACATTGCCTTCGATAATGACTCCATGGGAATTTGAGATAGGGCATTATATTTCATTTTCTTTTGAGGAAACTCAGATGATTCCTCAAGTTTAGTAGAACTAGAAGGAATTTTGGATGCAAAAGCCATACTTAGAAGATTCCAAATAACAAGAATGTTTCAATGAGAAATACCTTCACACTTTGAACTTAGGGTTTGCCGATGTCGAGCACAAAACACTTCTTCGGAAGCTTGTTTACCACTTTGACTTCTACACTGATAGCTTGAAGTGGCTACAAAATTTTGAGCAAGATTCCTTTCTGAATTCTTTCGAATGTAAGATGAATCGCTCTAGTTGCGCTGCTCAAGCTTAGAAAAATTCTTCTTTTGAAAATAGGTAAGTAAAAATGATGACAAAAGTTACTTTAAACATGATCCCACCTATCATAATAAATGCATGACCATTAGTGCTCAAACCCTAATTTTACCTTTTACCACTTCATTTCTTATGTTGGTTGACAGGTAACAAATACTGATAAAGGTACTTTACCGATATACTCCGGGGGTTCGAAACATTTTATCGATATATTCTCCTAAGCTTTTCAAAGCTCAGTTTTCTAGTTCAGGGATTTCCACACTGGGTGCAAAAACTGGTAAATCTTGTGGCTTCTCTTCAGATTTCTTTTTCCAAGTTTTATCCATGTCCGCATGAACGGTTTCAACATCAATCTTCCCTTTTGGGTTGATCGGTATGTCTCCTGGTGAAAATGGATAACAATAATAATCAAGATTGAAAGGCTAAATGAATCCAACCACTAAACCCTAGCCTAACAATGAACAAAGATCCACCATAACATATGAAGATTACCTAAGACAATGCAAATAACTCAAAATCACAAAGATTATACCATCACATGTCCAATAGGGTTTTGATCTCCATTCTTCCTATCTCCATTGATCTTGCTTGATATATTTGCTCTCAGATTTTTGTATGCACAAGAGCTCAACAAAGAATGGAAAGTGGTTGCAAGTAGGATCGTAGTGTAGCCAAGTATTCAAGATTAGTCATTAGGGTTTGACAATGAAGAAAGCATCTTCTTAAATAGAAGACACAATAAGAAATGGAGGGTTAAGATTGAGAGGTGTAAAAAGAGAGGTCGGCTAGGATTAGAGGGTAGGTAGAAGAAATAGTAAAATAATGAAAGAGGTAGGTAGTGTAGGAATTAAGAGATGAATGACATGTGTCATGTATAGAGAAAGATAATGAATTAATTAAATAAATAAAGATTTATTTAATTAATAGAAGAAGTAGGACAATTAAATAAATAAAATATTTATTTAATTTAGGAAAGGGATAATTTAAATAAATAAATGTATTTATTTAAATGAGAAATAAGGCTAGAAGAGGATAAATGAATTAATTAAATAAATAAAAATTTATTTAATTAATAGAAGAATTAGGCTTAGATAATTAAATAAATAAAATATTTATTTAATTAGACATGACAATTTTAGGTGTCTACATTTTGCCCCTCTTTGAGACAATGTGGCTTGTCGTGTTGTTTCAAAGAAGATAAGATGAACTGATACAGAGTTGCCCCAAGATGGGAATTATATGCCCCCTTGAGAGATTGGATGAAAATGTCTGAAAAGATTGCAGACAATCTCTCGATAAGAAAGACGGGATAGAATAGACTGACTGAATAAAGTGACAAAGTCACAGGATGAAAAATACTGACTCGGGAAATGAAGGCGAGGGCTAGGGTAGGCTATAAGATAGACCACGGGCAAAAGACATCCTCATTGTCATCCACACCCTTACGAGATCACAGTGCAGAGCGAGAAAAGAGCAGCAGCAGTCAGCAGCGATGGCCTTCACTCATAGATTTGACCGCGTTCGCCGATTCCAGAGGCCAACAGAGGCAGGAGAGCCGGTAAGTACCACCAAACCTCCTCGTACTTTCACGCATTTCAATTTTTGTCATTAATGCTCAGTAGGTAGCAATAAATGCGCTAGGAATAGGGTACCAAGAAATGCCAAAAATGCGCAACCGCGTCTGTGTCGGTGCCAGGCGCGTCTGTGTCCAACAGGCGCGTCTGTGTCGGTTCCAGGCGCATCTATGCCTGGGACCACGTTTGTGTTGAATGCGGGCGCGTCTGCGAATTTTAAAGGCGTCTATGTTCGGAAGTCGCGTTTAGGTTCCATAGGCGCGTTTGTGCAGGATGTAGGCACGTTTGTGTTCAAAAAGCGTGTCTGTGTTGCAGAAGCGTGTTTGTGCAGTCAATAAACGCGTTTGTGTGTCAAAATGCATGGTTTTTGGTCTTCTAGGTCAAATCGGCAGTTCTGTGATGAACATACGTTGTCGATTGGATAAGCTGCTGAGAGAATACACTCAAGCAGGTCCTCTTGAAGGCTAGGATAGATCAAGGCACTTTGTGATGAACAGGGAGCACCAGGATAGAGTACTTTGTGATGAACAGGGAGTACTCAAAGGATGAACAACACTTTGTGATGAACAGGGAGTGCTAAATGTGAGTAACACTTTGTGATGAACAGGGAATGTCACACACGTAGTACTTTGTGATGAACAACAAGCACCACTAGGATAGATAGCAACACTTTGTGATGAATAGGGAGTGTCACTAGGATAGACAACCATATGCATTTAGATATCAAGTAGCATTTTGTGATAAACAGTGAATGCCACAATAACTGAAATGATTCGATTGTTTAACTGCAGGAGTATCTGCCTATGTTGGAGTCACGGGAGAGATTCCTGTCCACACAGAGATTGCAACCAGAGTTGTCGATTCAGGACAGGATTTCTATTGAGGAGATGGGATTGAGACACGTATTATATGTGCTTGAGTTTTGGGCAAACATGGGTTTGTTGACTGCGCTGGCGGAGAGATGGCACTCCGAGACTTGCACGTTTCACTTGCCTATGGGGGAGATGACAGTGACGCTCGAGGATGTCTATAGGATACTGCATATACCGATCGATGGAGAGCTGATCCCATATGATCATGACGGAGACAGAGAGGTGCTGAGATGGGTATTCCAGGATCTCGGGTTGGAGATGAGAGCAGGACACGTGGCATGGGATACCATGACCGTGACAGGGTTAGCCTTACCAGCTGTGATTGGAGGAGCCATCAGTGGGTTCCTATGTCCTGACAGAGCTACACGGGGGTCGACAGTGGGCTGGGGAGGAGCACTAGAGATACTGGTGACTGAGCACACCAGATATGCATGGGGGCCATGTGTCTTGGCACATCTGTACTATGAGCTACATTAGTTCGTTTACCATGGATCAGTGGGCTTGGGCTGCGGAGTGACACTGTTACAGGTATGGGCTTATGAGCACCTTCTGATCACACGGCCTATCCACTTCAGAGGCAGAGGACATGGACGGAGTTTTGTACACCTGTACGATATGATTACGTCACAGCCTCGGATTGGCCGGCTGGAGCACTGGAGACGTGTTATAGATGATATCGATGTAGTCATCTGGAGGCCATACCTGGGGTGCGAGGAGTGGGAGGATGACACCTTGGAGCTGCCATATACATTCAGGAGCAGATATTTGATTGGGCGGACGCCCTACATTTTGGAGAGACAGCTGGTTGACAGGGTAGGCAGACAGTTCGGTAGGATCCAGCGGATGCCACGAGGCTCGAGTATGTATGCCCGTACAGTGAGGGATCAGGCACAGTTTGGGCCATTGTTATCGTATGATCAGGCCGTCACACAGATGATAGAGATGATGCCATTACTTGGGATATGTGGCCGGAGGTTGAAGATGCAGGTATGGACGCAGAGTACTCCGCGTATTGGGCAGAGCATCTGTTTCCACGGTTGACAGATCCGGGAGAGCTGCTGGAGGGAGAGGTTGGAGGGGATGATGATGATGATGGTGGAGGGGATGGAGGCCGAGGCCGACGGAGATGGAGGGGAGTAGTGGGGGAGAGGCGGGTAGCACCTCAGAGGAAGGGAGGTCAGGAGGGAGCAGCCCAGGTGGTGAGGGGTCGAGGTGGATTGCCCCTGCAGGTACCAGTAGCACAGGGTCCTAGAGCACAGGGACCTAGACAGGGACAGGTGCAGAGACAGGTGCCAGTACAGGTATAGATATAGGGACAGGTACAGGTTCCCCGGCATGGTCAGAGATAGGTACCTATTCAGGCACCGAGACAGGTACAGGGGGAGGTACAGGTACAGGCACCCGCAGAGGGAGAGCCGCAGGTAGAGGCTGAGGGTGGGGATCCCGAGGAGGATGAGCTGCTAGAGCTGAGGGAGATCTACCAGGGCCAGGAAGATGAGATCCAGGAGTTGGAGTGAGAGAGGGATCGCTTCAGGATCAGACTCAGGGACACAGAGCGGGAGAGAGACCAGGCCATCCAGCGTTATACGGAGGTCGAGACAGCTCTGAGGGCAGGGAGGCAGGCGGCAGAGGACGCAGGGGCGGGCTACACATATGTGTTGCGAGCCGGAGAGGAGATTGGTTACTGGAGGGACCTGTACTATGGTGCCATGCCAGCAGATCAGCGGGCGAGGAGCTTCCATCGACCATCGCGTACAACGATGGCTATGGGAGGGAGTCGAAGGAGGCAGGCATCTAGCGGTGGGGTCATGGGTCCTCCACCACCACCAGACAGGCAGGGTGATCCCGGAGCAGGTCCATTTATAGCTCAGCGTCCGTTGAGGCCAGGCGGCTTCGAGGGAGGGAGTTCATCATAGCCATAGAGGGCTCCCCTTTGTATCAGTATATGTACCATTTTTTGTATTGTAGACACCTGCGGGTGATTGTGCAGCCATATGATTCTTTTGACATCATTGTATCATGACACTTTTGATTATATATGAGAGATGATCCATTTTTGCGGCAGCTATATGCATGTGTACCTTAAGTGATGAAATGTTCTTATGATGTATATTTTATGTGATGGATGCAAATATGTATATGATGCAATATATTTTTGTTCTTTTATGTTTTATATGCGATGCATGATGCAAATGTGAATGTATGTGATGTAGATGAATATGATAATGCAAATGTAAGATGTGCTAACATGTGTTGTATGCAGGATGTGATGCAATTTGTGATATCTATATGTATGTATGAAATGCTTATATGTGGTGATGCAGGTGTAACTACATGAAATGCAAATGTTTTTGGTGTGTCATTATACTCAGTCATGTGATAGCGAGCTACGTAGACTCGAGAAGGACAATGGAAGTCAATCAAGAAAGGGGGATGGAAGACATAAGATATGAATGTGAAAGAGCTTCTTGTGCGTTATCATCATTGAGCTTTATTATGGCAAGTAGGTTATGACAATCGAGGCATATGTTCGACCCAGAAAGTCATTGTACCCGTTTGCATGGAGATAAGACAGTCACAAACAAGGAATGCCCCAGTTCATACTAGACTCACAGTGTCCTCATATCCTTGGACAAGTCATAGCATTACTAAAAGACAATCCACAGATAGCAAACAAAATAGGTGACGATACCCCATCCTCGCCTTTCTAGTCAAAGACATCCTGGAGATAGAATCTCTAGTCAAAGACATCCTGGAAAAGCTAAAAGACATGTCACCAAAAAGCTAAATCAAAAGAAAACCAAGACTCAACACCAACATCCACTGTAGTCTTCAAGTTTAGTGTCTCTTGTCACTTGTTTAAGTCTTATTCGATTGTGGTCACAATGTTCACTTTCACAAAAAGGATAGATAGCACTGAACCATATGTTGTCTGAGTCTGTTGAAAGATTTGATTTTGTTGAAGCTCATTGTTGCTGCTGTATCTCATTTGAAACTGACTGAATCCATGAAACTGATACTTTATTATGGAGAAGATGAAACTTTATTGTGGAGAAGATGCAGATGTTGCTTTATTGCGGATTGTGCGCGGATAGACTTGAAGGAAGCTGGAAGAAACTGTACTCCTCGAAACATGTGATGTTCTCAGTTCCACACCCATTACTAGACGTAGGATTTTCCTTAGCCACAGATAGGATCTGATTTATTATGGATGGAAAGGGAGTGAAAAGGGAGGGTTATGGATGGCTAACCAATCTTAGGTAGATCAATAACAAGCCATGATGGGAATGGGTAAGTTTATTGTGAGTGAATAGGTTGTGAGTGTGTACAAAGTGAAAGATGAAAGAGAATCCTGAAGGAGAGAGGAGCAAAGTCTCTACGCATGGTGCTGGTGACCCAGTTTTCACCATGGTACTTGCCCAGGGCACCACTGAAGTGGTTTTCACCATTGGACGAAATTATTTCTCTTTACTTTTTTTATTTTTTTCAATTTTTTTTGTTGTCACAAGGCGCCTGTTTGCCAGGTTTTCACCAAGTGACGATTTTTTTTGTTTTATAATTTTTTTTTTTTGTATTTTTGAATTAGGATGTTCCGAAGAGCTTATGTGTAGAACCTGCTAAGGTGCATGCTATTGATAGGATCCTCCAAGGGTTCACCTTCTGTAGTTGAGAGCTGATATGCCCTAGATCCATATACTGCTGTGATGATGTAAGGACCAAGCCAGTTTGGTTTGAACTTGCCCTTCTTATCTCTGTCTTGCTGATTCTTGGGGTTCTCTCTGAGTACTAAGTCACCTATCTCAAATGAGCGAGGCTTGACTTTGTGATTGTAACTGCATTGTTCCTTGACTGAATGATGTGTAGCTCGATTGAATGTCTTCCTCAATGAAGGAACTGAGATAGAATTACTAGTGTGTGGACTACACAGGCCTGCATGCATGTCACCTGAAGAAGTTTGGGCATCCCTGATAACAAAGTCCTTCAAGGAAGCTCCATTAAAGGTCCATGATGTATCGCCAGAAGGGAAAGGATGTGCGAAACAAGTGGATGAGTTATGAAGGCTTATGACTGTGAAAAGAAGTAAAAGTAGGATAGCATGATGGAGACTTAAGATCAACAAGTATGCTTTTTGACTTGAAATTTTAGAACTTTTGCCCCCAGTTATTTTGATATTAGGGGAGATCAACTCTTTCTCTTTTTGCTTCATAGGATTTTTATCCTTGACTTTGATTTTTGTAGAGTCCAATAGCTTTTGATTTTGGTTTGGACTAAAGGACTTCTCTTTATTTTTGACTTTTAGATTTTTCTTTTCAAAGCTTGATTTTTGATCCCCAATTAGTAAGGGCTTTTGTAATTCTTGTTCATCCAAGTCTGGGAGTGGAGTGGAAATGGAATGAGTGGATGAAATAGTAAGGCTATGTGAGCTCTCAAGAGGGCTGGCAATACGCTCAATAGATTCTTTGTTGGAACCACTCTTAGGACTATTGATATCAAGAGTTGCTTGCACCACTAGAGGATATTTGCATTCAAACTTAGTAGCCACAACACTAGGTGGTTCACACCCAATTCCTTGGCATTGCAAATTGTTTGTAGGTTGCTCCTGTTGACTGAATGGCTTAGGAGACTGTGGGAGTTGATCAACATGAAAGATATACTCACCACATCCCATGTCTTTAATCTTGAACTTGTCTTTGAGCTCTGCTTGTTTGGATGTAGAAGCTTTCAAGGATTCTGGATCCACATATGCCGATGAAGGAATAGCTTCGCAATTGACTGGGATTGTTATTTCTGATCTAGGTTGTAGATTGTTGCAATATATGAATGGATTTGGATCCGCTTTGATAGTCACTTCAGCTCCATTGTGTGGGAACTTGATACATCGATGATATGTAGATGGTATTGCTCTCATTTCATGAATCCAAGGACGTCCTAGTAATATGTTGTATGTGAGATCAAGATCAAGGACTTGACAAACCACATCCTTTGTAACTGGCCCAACTCTGAGAGGTAAGGTGACCATGCCCTTGGATGAGCGCTCTTCATCATCATATGCCTTGATGGTGATTTGATTTGTTGAATTCACAACTTTATCATAATATCCCAATTGTTTAATGGTCCTCAATGTACAAATGTTTAGACTTGCTCCTCCATCTATCAGGACTCGCTTTATTCGATGTTTATGTATGAAAGCTTCAACGTGTAAAGGTGCATTATGTGGCTGACTTATGGAGGCGTCATCGGCTTCTGTGAACGTAAGGGAATGTGTTATGGAAAGGTATCCCACCATGGCTTGAAACTGGTCCACGTTCAGATCAGTAGGAACGGCAGTGTCTCTCAAGATTTTGTCAAGGATAGCTTTATGAGCGGGGGATATGCGTAAGAGCTCAAGAATAGAGATGAGCGCGGGTGTCTTCCCTAACTGTTCTACAAGGTCGTACTCAGGCTTGGTTGATGAAGGATTGGTATTCTTAGTGGAGGCACCTGGCAATGTGATTTTACCTTGACGAGTTGTAACATGACATTCAGAGGTATGCTCAGAAGAAGATCCCACACCTTTTAGGACAATCTTGGGTCTCTGAGAAGGATTCTCAGGATTTTTGTTCTTGATAGTAATAGTAGAGATATGATTGTCCATTGAGATGTGATTGATAGTAGAATCATAATTGTAAGGTGCTCTAGTGTAATTGGCTTGATCATCTGTGACTTTGCCTTTTCCTTTGTCATGTTTTGGGAATGGTTCCTTAAACACCTCATGTTCTTGATTAGATGAATGTCCCTCAATCTCAATATCACCTCTATCAATGAGATCTTGCACAATGTTTTTCAATCGATGGCAATTACCTGTCTTGTGACCCTTACTCTTATGAAATTCGCAATACTCATCATCATTCCACCATTTTGGTTTGACCTTTGGTTCATATGGAGGAAAATCTGGAACTGTGATCACTTTGTTTGCCACAAGCTTTTTGAATACTGATTCAAGTGGTTCTCCGAATGGAGTGTACTTCCTTCGTGGTTTAGAAGTTGTTTGATTGTTCACTTGATTGTTGGTAGAACTCGATCCAGAAAAGATAAACTTTGGTCTCACTGTATTGGCATCAACAACACCATCATTAACTGTATTCTTGTTCTTGTTCCAAAATTTTGGTTTGTCCTTTCCTTTAAAGTCATCTTTGTTTTCTTTGAATATTTTGATGACTCCTTGCTCAATTAAGACCTTTTCTGTTGCTAGGACCTTTTCAATAACATCCTTGAATGTAGACAAATAAGCTTTTCTGAGATCATAACCAATAGCCTTGTTAACATTTTGTGTGAACATTTTTGCCATTTGTTTCTGTGGGATTTCGCAAGAGCATCTGCTAGCTAGATTTCTCCGTCTTTGTAAAAATGTTGCGAAAGATTCTCCTTCCTTTTGTTTCATATTGCACAAGGTAGTAACTGAGACATCTGTTTCTATGTTGTAAGAGAAATGCCGAATGAATGCCTCTGCTAAGTCACCCCATGACTTAATACCAGGAGGTAATTGAGAAAACCATTCCATAGCTTGATCGCCTAAGCTCTGTGGGAACAACCTCATCAAGTATGTTTCTTCTGCTGCTACCTCAATGCAAGCTGTGAAGAATTGTCTTATGTGTGCCTTGGGGTCTCCTCTCCCTCTATATTTGTCAAATTTTGGCGTCACAAAGTGTGCAGGAAATGGAGGCATTGGAATGCTCTTATCAAAGGGATAAGGACATATATCTCTCATAGTGTATGTAGGTTTTGATGTACTCATGTCCTCCATTTTCTTTTGTAAATATCTTATTTGTTGCTCCAAATTATTGTTGGGAGGAGATGGATTTCTTGTAGCATACCCCATGTTTGAAACACCCATTTGAGGAGGAGCTTGTTGCATGTATGGATGATACTGATCGTAGACATGTCCATATGGAGGTCTATATTGTTGCGGCATATATGGAGCACTTGGCATAACTTCTTGTTGAGGGACCCCATATCTGTTTTGTGCATATATACTATATTCAATAGGTATTTCATTTTCCATTGTGTTGCCCCCAATTTTGACATGAGGTCTCCTTGTGTCAAAATTTTGAGGATGTCTTTGAGTATCCACTTGTTTTGATTGGTCCATACCTTGAGCATGTGATTGAGCATAAGGCTTCCATAATGGTCTTCGAGAGTAAGTATCATATGTTTGAGCTTGTGTATGTGGAATTGTTGGTTTTTGAAGCAAAACTGATGGTGACTCAGGCATCATATTCGGTGCTCTATTTCCTTCACTATTTGGTCTCCTTTGATCCATGTTGGATTGAGTTTGTTGTGAGGGTCGACTTTCCATAAGTTGAGACATATCAAAGTCATGAGGTATTTTAGCTCCACTTTGTGCCATCATGTGTAAGAAGTATTGTCGATCTCTCCTCATTATCTCTTCAACCAATCTATTGAAATGAGGATTCATTATGGATCCTTCTATGTCTGCTGATAATATTGAAGAGTTGTCCACATTGTCATTGTGTGTAGTATTGTTGTTTATAGTGTCTATGTTTTCCACATTTGGATTGTTTCTATAAACATTCATGTCTGGTAATGTAGTGTGCTCAGGATTGTAGAATAAATCATTGTCATACTCATAAGAACTCATGTTTGTGGACTCTTGAGCTTCTTTAGCTATTCTCCTAGATTTTTGAAGGCGGGTTTCAACCATGAACTAGGTGTTTGACCAAGATGTGAGAGAGTAGATGAAAAGTGAAAAGAGTATGGAAGACCAAGAGTTGTATGGAGTGTAAATGAATCTTGAGGTGTACTTGCAATGTCCAAAGTGTAAGACCAAGTATGTAAGTAGTAGAGTAGGTGTGACTTCCAAAGAGAGGATAGTTTCTCTTGATGAGGTAAGCTGACCTTGACTCTAAGTAAGACCAAATGAGACCCAAAGGTAAGAAACCTTGATGAGGGACCACTTAGCAAAGTGTAGTTGTATGTAGTGTATTGAAAGAGTATAGTGAGGACAAGCAAGTGACCTTTTTGACTCAAGTTTAGACAAGTATGAATGTAAAATGAGATGTGAAGCAATGGTGGACTGTATGAGACCTTAGAACAGGCTGAATGCTAGATGAAACTGAAGAGACAACCTAGGAAGCTCAAGTATTTCGAAACCGATTTTCTTTGTTTGTTGGACTGTTAAAGTTTTCAAATCCTGACATAGACGCCTCTGTATACTTCACAGACGCGATTTTCAGACACAGACGCCTCTCTGTTAAACATAGACGCTATTCTGCCCTTCACAGACGCGCTTATATGAGGCAGACGTGATTAGAATAGACATAGACATGTTTCTGTAAACTTAGTGCAATTTTTTCTGATCTGTGAAGTTGTTTTGTTGTGACCAAATCCGACTGTTTGACTGTTTTTCGTGACAAGAGGACACAATGTTGATGAGGACTCAATGTTTGCAAGTGTTTAGACTGACAATGACTCCAAGAAAAGTGTGTTGTTTGATGTAAAGTTGTTTTGCATACACTTGAAGACACAAAAGACACAATGTTTTGTTGTTTTGTCTTGAATGTTTGAGTGTTTAGCATAAGACAAGCACAAATCTTAAGGTTGGCCAAGACAATAGTTGTTGATCCCACATAGGGTTTTACCCCCAAGGCTATGCTATTCAGAGCGGATACTTAGATGCTTGACCTCACTAGCTCCACCCTCGGCACTCACTTCTCGGGTCAGCCAAGCATCAGTCCCCATGAAAACTCCCCATGGCAAACTTTGTATCTCTACTAAGAACCGTATGTGTGTGGGCCGCTACCAGAGGTCCGACCTCCTACCCCAACAACTAGAAGGATTTGGGCTTCTAAAACAAAAAGGTGCTAGTAAGGGCATCCACTCGTGTGGCCATACATGAGGCACTTTCAGCTCTGTAAATACAGAAGGCTCCCAGCCGGTAGGGGTTACGCCCTACAAATGATCTTTGTTCATTGTTAGGCTAGGGTTTAGTGGTTGGATTCATTTAGCCTTTCAATCTTGATTATTATTGTTATCCATTTTCACCATATACATTTTGGCACACCCGGTGGGTCTCTTGTCCCTTTGCATTTAACATTTTTGTTGCAGGTTTTGCATTTTTGAAGTTGCAGATCGGACAATTTTCGACGACATTTTAGGGTTTTCCGCTTCTACGAGCGTTTGGATCGCGTTTTTGTTTCAGAAGCGTCTGCGGGATCAGAAATCGCGCCTGTGTTTTTGTCAAATTTTTATTTTGTAGGTTTTTGGAACAGCATCTGTGTATCCTAAACGCGTCTATGTTCTGGAAGTGCGTCTGCGTTCTCTGAGCGCAACCGCGTCTGTGTCATACAGACGCGTCTGTGTCTGGTATAGAAGCGTCTGTGTTTACTGTTTTGAAATTTTTCAATTTTTGTTTGATTCAATTTTTTGGATTTCGTGCTTAGGGTTTCAGATCTGGTTTATTTTTCGGCTAACCCTTGCAGATCTAGCTAACCAAGTTTGTGCAGCTTGCTTTGGAGGCAAAAACGTCTTTGTTGAAGGCCCCTTTTCACAAAGTCTTTTGGGTTTTCTAAAATTTACCTAACTTGTGTGCTTGCAGGAAGGGGTTATCATTTGAAACAACCCAAACTACTAACAATTTTGTTGCAGGGCCTTGGCTAGGGTTTTTGTAATTTTGTTGTGTGCCTTGTTTTCATAGATTAGCAAACACTTCCATTGGTGCACTAAAATTGAATCATTGTCTTTTGTGTCTTGAGCAATAGGCTCTTTTTGTTTAATCTTTAGAGGGCCTGTCTTCCCGTGTGGTCATTAGGACCACTAGTGAGAAGAGAACGACCCAAGTGGTAGCGAGGAAAACCCACCTCTTCCAAACCACTATAATCAAATGTATTCATGGTGAAAACTATGAATAACGTGTGCTGATTAGTTCATACTGACATTATGTCTCCCCATAAACCCGTTTGATCAAATTTATTTGATCATTTGTAGGGCGTAACCCCTACCTGGCGTGCCAAAATGTATATGGTGAAAATGGATAACAATAATAATCAAGATTGAAAGGCTAAATGAATCCAACCACTAAACCCTAGCCTAACAATGAACAAAGATCCACCATAACATATGAAGATTACCTAAGACAATGCAAATAACTCAAAATCACAAAGATTATACCATCACATGTCCAATAGGGTTTTGATCTCCATTCTTCCTATCTCCATTGATCTTGCTTGATATATTTGCTCTCAGATTTTTGTATGCACAAGAGCTCAACAAAGAATGGAAAGTGGTTGCAAGTAGGATCGTAGTGTAGCCAAGTATTCAAGATTAGTCATTAGGGTTTGACAATGAAGAAAGCATCTTCTTAAATAGAAGACACAATAAGAAATGGAGGGTTAAGATTGAGAGGTGTAAAAAGAGAGGTCGGCTAGGATTAGAGGGTAGGTAGAAGAAATAGTAAAATAATGAAAGAGGTAGGTAGTGTAGGAATTAAGAGATGAATGACATGTGTCATGTATAGAAAAAGATAATGAATTAATTAAATAAATAAAGATTTATTTAATTAATAGAAGAAGTAGGACAATTAAATAGATAAAATATTTATTTAATTTAGGAAAGGGATAATTTAAATAAATAAATGTATTTATTTAAATGAGAAATAAGGCTAGAAGAGGATAAATGAATTAATTAAATAAATAAAAATTTATTTAATTAATAGAAGAATTAGGCTTAGATAATTAAATAAATAAAATATTTATTTAATTAGACATGACAATTTTAGGTGTCTACAAGTATACCCAAAAAAATAAACAAACTCTTAAGCAATTTAACTGTAGACCAGTGTAGCAGATTAAACATTAAACTGGTTAAAACATAAACAAGCCAAATAGCAAATAAAGCATTCACCCATAGAAGCACAATCACCATAGCACAAGATGTTTTGATGTAGAAACCCGAATGTTAAAAAATGACAATGAGTAAAACTCACAAGTCAACTATTTGCAGAATACTAACTAGACCAGTTAAGGCCTTACAATGTTCTTCACCAGAACAGATCCTGTTAGGAATCCAGATCTCTATCAGGAGATAAATCCTGTTAAAGACTACCTTGTTAGAGGATTTTAGATCCATAACTATGAACCAAATTGTTAGAGGATTTACAAAAGGCTTGGTTGGGCCTACCCGGTTAAGGGTATCAGACTTGTTGAAGATATTAGTAATCAACAAGTGAATGATCTAGATAGTAGTATAGAATGCTTAATTAGATCCTTGATAGATCCCTGTTAATGCATTTCAACATTACTTTAGTCTTCTATGTTTTTCACTCTCAATTTCTATTGTGAGATGCCTTTGCTCGCACAGACCTAATCCTTACAACACTCGCACATTTCATCAACTTCTAAAACCCTAAACATGATGTCCTCATATAAGAATCTGATTTCATGTCGGTCCAATAAGATTATACTACAATTTCCTAGGTACAGTGCATCTAGACACATTTGGTAACATGACACAAAAACACTGGCAAAGTGTCGGTGGGTGATAACTCATCACACATTACAATTATACCGGTTAACAAATGAAGACTGGAAAATTGGAACATAGTGTTCTGATCAAAAGATTAACTACCACTTGGGGTCTTTGTTCCGCTTGAGGTCTTTGGTCATGCTTTGACTGGTAAGCATCTCCAACAAAACACTGATAGTCTTCTGCAAACAAAGACTATACATTTAATGACATACAATACCGATCGAAAATGACTACCGGTTGAGAATAACTCATACATAAAATAAGTGTGTGTCCATTAATGACAATCACAACTAAACGTCATCAAAATACCAACAAGTTATTGGAGATGGGTGATCGATGACATAGATAGTGTCATATGGAGACCCTATCTAGATTGTGAGGATTGGGAGGAGGATGCCACATAGCTTCCCTGTGTATTAATGAGAAGGTACTTGATTGGGTGGATGACATATATCTTGGACATGAATTTGATGGATAGGGTATGCAGGTAGTTGAGATGGCAGTAGAGGATGCCTCGACATTTAGGAGAGTTTGCATGCAGAGTGCAAGAAAAGGCTCACTGGGGGCCGATTTTATCTTATGATGATGTAGTTACATAGTTTGAGAAGATGGTTTTGATGCCTTGGGATCTACTAAGAGATGTTATTGATGGAGGGACAAACACAAAGTAAAATACATATTTTGTAGTACATCCAGTACCTCAGTTGACAGATCTGGAGGAGCCTATGCTAGGAGAGGAGGATGATGATGACAGTGGTGGAGGGAGATGGAGGAGGTAGAGGAGAGGAGTAGTGAGGAGAGTGGTGAGGGGTAGAGGTGGACATAGGGATGCTAGGGAGATAGATGCTAGAGAGAAGGCCGAGGAGAGACAAGAGCCACAAGCAAAGAGACAACTGAGACCATCAAGGGGTAGAGGAGGACAAGTATTATAGGTTGGTGGATAGGGAAAGGCTAGATAGGTACCGGGATAGACACACCAGGATAGGTATAGATTGGACATGAGGATTCTCATGGCAGGGATGAGGAGGAGGATGAGTTGCTCGAGCCATTAGAGATTGCAGCAGGACAGGCTGATAAGATCAAGGATATTGAGAGAGATGTGACTCGATTAAGGTGATAGTTAGCAGAGATTCAAAGTGAGAGGGATCAAGCCATCCAATGGTAAATTAAGGCTGAGGAGGCATTGAGGGTAGGAAGGAGAGTAGTAGAGGACACAGGGACTAGCTATGCATATGTCCTGCAAGTAGGAGAGGAGATAGCCTACTGGAGAGAATTGTATTATGCAGTCATTCCTCCAGAGGTGAGGTTTAGGAGCTTCAAGAGAGCATCCTAGAATACCATAGGGGGAGGGTTTAGATGATAGGCTTCCAACTAAGGGGTTATGGGTCCACCCACACCACCAGGAGGGAGAGATAGAGGGGGTGATCTGGGAGTAGGACCTTCGAGAGCTCATACTCCTTCGAAGCCAACTAGATCCGAGAGAGGGTCTTCATCATAGTTCTCTTGGATCCATTTTGTATAAGTTTTTGTATGATGATGTAGACACCTTTGGGTGATTTTGTAGCCATATGTGATATTTTGACATCATTATATTATGACACTTATTATTATTTGATATATATATGAGATGACTCATTCATTTTGACAACTATATGAATGTGTACCTATGTGATGTTGTATATTATTTATGATGATGTTTTTTATGTATACATATTCATATAATGATTCTATGATGCTTATGATGTGGTCACAAATATGTACATGATGAAATGCAATATATTTTTGGCTCTTTTATGTTTTATATGCCATGCATGATGCAAATGTGAATATATGATAGATGGATGTATGATAGTGATATGATATTATTATGTAAAAGATGAGATGCATGATGTGTATATGACATACTAATCAGTGGTGTGTGCAAAATGTGATGCAATTATGATATCTATATGTATGTATATAATGCTAATATGTGGTAATGCAGGTGTAGACTACATGAAATGCAAATATTTTTGGCACGTCATTATACTCAGTCATGTGATAGTGGGCTACATGGACTCAGGGAAGGATGATGGAGGTTAATCATGAAAGGGGGATGGAAGGTAGAAGATATGGAAGTGAAAGAGATTCTTGTGCTTTATCGTCATTGAACTTTATTATGGCAAATAGGCTATGACAATTGAGGTATAGGTTCGACCTAGAAAGTCATTATACCCATTTGCATGGAGATTAGACAGTCACAAACAAGGAACGCCCATACTAGACTCATAGTGTCCTCATGTCCTTGGACAAGTCATAAAATTAGTAAGAGACAATCCATAGACAACAAAACAATAGGTGAACATATCCCATCCTTGTCTTTCTAGTCAAAAACATGCTGGAGATAGAATATCAAGTCAGAGACATCTCGGAAAAACTAAAAGACATGTCACCAAAAGATAAAATCAAAAGAAAACCAAGACTTGACACCAACATATAATGAAATCTTCAAGGTATTTGTGTTTCTTGCCACATATGTTAACATATTTGATTTGGTCACATTGTTGTCATCTTGATAAAGGATAGATAATGCTGAAAACCATGTTGCTACCAAAGTCTTCTGAAAAATTTGATTTGTTGAAAGCCCACTACTGCTTGTGTCTCCTCTAAAATTGATTGAATCCATGAAATTGATACTATATTGTGAAGAAGAATAAAACTTTGTTTCGGATTGGCAATGCAAAGGACCTCTTATTATGGAATGTGTGTGAAAAAGAGGAAATGAACATATGAGACTCCTCAAAACATGTGATGCTCAGGGTACCACTTCCATCACTAGATTTAGGATTTTGCCCTAGTTATAGACTGGATTTGATTTATTATGGAAGGAAAGGGTGAAAATGGACATTTATTATAAATGACTAACCAATCTTAGGTAGATCAATAACAAGCCATGATGGGAATGGGCAAGTTTATTATGGATGTGTAGGCCGCGAGTGTGTGCAAAATGAAAGGATGAGATTGAAACCTGAAGGAGGGAGGAGAAATGTCTCTACACATGGTGCTGGTAACCTAATTTTCGGTATGGTACTTTCCTACGGCGCCATTGAAGTGGTTTTCATCGTTGGATGAATTTATGGTGTAGGAGCACCTAGGATTTAGGCAAATTAGCTTTCAAAATTTTGGATTGTACTGACCCTAGCTAAGTCAGTAGTGAATAAGGACTCCAGGAGGGTCCAAGAGTTAGTATTTTGTGTTAATGTAGGCCTAGGTTGAGTTCATTCTTCTTAGGTTTGCATTTTTGTGTAAATAGTGGGTTTGAGTAGGTAGTAGAACTTCTTGAAGGTCAAAAGTGTCAAAACTTGGTATAAGCATTAGGTAGGATTAAATAGGGCTTAGAAATGTTTGAAAAGTCATATGTGATGACTTGGAATAAGTCTTATAGGTTGGAGAAACCAAAAGTACAAAAATCACAAAGTTGCAAACAGTTGTCATGACAACTTTTGAAAGTTGTCATGACAACTTTTGTCCTGAATTGGTTAGTGGTGGAGTTAGGGATTGTCCAATGCCCTAGGAGGACTCCAACTATGGGAAACATATATATATTCTCTCTTTCATGTTTACCAAGGTTAGAGAAGTGTGTGATGTAAGCTCAACAACTGAAACTACTCATTTTCAGTCTTGTTGGCAGCATTTTGGCTTGATTTTACTCATTTTGCAATTGAATATGGATTGAATCCATTGATCCAGAAATGGATTAAGTTAATCATGTGTGTTATTGTTTGGTTGGTTCAACTTAGAGTCTTGTAAATACTATTCATTGGTGTTTTCTTGTTGAAGTTTGCAAACAACTAGTTTTGGCTTGTATATAGAAGTTTTCTTGTAAATATGGTTTCCCCATGAGTTCCACACGTGCTATCACCACGACTAGTTGGTACATGGTAGGAAACCACCTATAAATTGTACATATGTAGGGTCAAGTGCTGGAGAGGAGTTTAAGTGCTAAGTGCAGGGGTGTGTGCCAAATCACCATTTCAGAGTTTGGAGGGGTCCATGGAGTTGGGGAAAAGTTGTATATATAGGGAGAATATTTGAAAAATCCTTTTGATACCAAAACCCCAACTTGTTCATTCACTGTCGATTAAAGGCCTAGTAAACCCTTCAAAACCCCCATTTTGGGGTTCATACATTGTACGGTGAAACCAGGGGCCAAAACCACAAAAATAATTTAGGGATAGGTGTATCTTTGAAGAAATTCAAAACTTATTTGGGGGTCCTTTGAATTGTTTTCCGTCAAGCCCTAGAAAATTGGATTTGGAGGCCTAATTGGGGCTCGTTCCTTGTAGCCCTTTTCTAGGCAAGATTTTGAAGTCGGTAAGAAACCTAAAGATTGCAAGCCACTAATGGACCCCAAATGCATACAAAAAATCTTAGTAGACACCTCCACACCTCTACATCATCTCACAATAATAGGAGGTTAGTTTGGCACGTTGAAGCCAAGAAGCCATAATTGAGCACCTGAGAAGCACTGGGAATTGGTAGGGTTCCTAACCAAAACACCTGAAGCATAAACCTTAGAAAGGTTAAGAATCAAGCCCTAGAAGAGATTGAGAAGGACTTGGAGGTCTAGAGTGCAACTAGGCCTGGTGAGTTGGTGGAATTCAGCAACACCAGCTAGGTGATGTGTAGAGCAGGCTAGGTAAACCCCATCAAATTGGTATCAAAGCCTATAAGATTTGGGCTAGGTGAGTAGATCTCCTTAGTTGAATCTGTAGGAGACAACAACATGGTGACCAATGCAGAGTTGGCAAAGAAAGTGGATGATTAGGAGGAAGAGAATAGACTCCTGAAGGAGAAGTTGCTAGAATTGGAGAGTAAGCTTGGAGAGGTAGAAACCAAGGCAGATGAAGTGTTGGTAAAAGTGGAAGGAGCAGAAGGGAAGGGTAAAGAAGTGTTAGAGATAGACAAGATACTTGAACCTGATCCTATCCTAGAGAAAGAACCCTTTTGGAAGGCATTGAAGGCATTGACTGGCAAATCACTGGAAGGATTACCATTATTCACTAGTAAGATGGAGGCAAAAGTAGTCCTACAATGGATAGAAGGCATGGAGAACCATTTTGAATGTGAAGCCATAACTAAATCCCAGAGAGTCAAGGTAACCAAGTCAAGGATGAGAGGAGCTACTCTCACATTGTGGAAATTTGTGCAAGATGAAAGGAAGAGAATGGGAAAAGCACCCATCTCTTCTTGGAAAGGGATGTTAGTCAAAATCAAAGAAGTCTATCTCCCTGATGACTATGAAGTGTAAATTCATAGGAAGAGGAAAAAATTAAGATAAAAAGATCTTGATGTCAGTAGATATATGGAGGAGTTTCACAAACTTAGCCTTAGATCTCATGTGGTGGAAGAAGAGAGTTTCAAGGTTGCTAGGTACCTAAATGGTGTAGGGTGGAACATCCAAGAAGAAATCAGCCTAATGAGCCCAAAAACAATCCATCAAACCTTTCAACTTTCCCTTAAGGTGGAGGAAAAACTGAGAAGAAGATATGACTCAAGCAACAATAGGGGAAGGGGTAGAGGAAAAGACAATAGAGGCCATATAGGAGGCTTTGGAGGAAGAAGTTCTGAACAAAGAACACAACGAGAGTCTAAACTCATTGAGCAACAAGATAGTGGTAGCAGTAAAGGAGGATTCAATTGAGGAAGGCGATCCAATAGTGGTTTCCGAGGAAGATCTAGTGGCCAAGGTAGAGACTCCTCATACTTTGCCATAATGAAGTCTTACCATTGTAATCAACTTGGTCATCTAGCATATAGGTGTCCAGAGAAAGGATCATCAACACATGGTGGAGAAAGAAGAGTGAGCTATTATCAAGAAGAGTCTTCAAGCAACAAGACTTTAGAGGTTGCCTTAGAGTCAAAGGTAGGTGACAACTTGATGATAAGGAGAACATTGATCAAAGAACCAGTCAGAGAAGAGCCAATCCAAAGAAGATCCTTATTTAGGATCAAATGCAAGATTATGGACAAAGTGTGCAAGGTGATCATTGATTCAGGGTCTACAAACAATATTGTGTCAGAAGAGGCAGTGAGTAAGCTCAAATTGCAAAGGATACCTCACAAAAATCCCTATAGAGTCACTTGGTTGAACAAAAGCCAACATGTCCTAGTCAATGAGAAAGCATGGGTGGAATTTACCATTGGAAGGTATAAGGACAAGGTGTTATGTGATGTATTACCCATGAGTGCTGGCATATTCTATTAGGAATACCATGGCAATTTGATAGAGAAGCTATCCATGATGGAGTCACATTCAAGATTCAGTCTATCCTTGAAGAAGGTGAAAAGAGGGCACTAGGTCCTAATGTTCTTTTGGTGAGTGAAAAATATTTCTTAAAGACACTTGAGGAAGGTGAAGGTATAGGGTTTGCACGTGTGATGAAGCCCAAAGAAGAAGACAAGAAATATCAACAATATTTGCCAATAGAGGTACAAGATTTGTGAAGTATAGCCAACCACCTTACCTCCTAAAAAATTCATAAGCCATCAAATAGACTTCATTCCCAGAGCATCCTTGCCTAATAAGGCAGCCTATAAAATGACTCCTCAACAAAATGTTGAAATTGCCAAGCAAATCCAAGAGCTCTTAGACCAAGGCCTAATTAGGAAAAGTATTAGCCCTTGTGCTATCATCACCGTGTTAGCACCAAAGAAAGGTGGTACTTGGAGATTATGTACTAATTCTAGAGCCATAAATAGGATCACCATCAGATATAGGCTCCCTATTCCTATAATAGAAGACATAATGGATTGTTTAGGGGAAGCCAAGTACTTTACCAAGATTGACCTTAAGAGTGGCTATCATCAAATTAGGATTAAGGAGGGTGATGAATGGAAAACTCCATTTAAGACTACTGAGGGTCTTTATGAGTGGCTTGTAATGCCATTTGGCTTATCCAATGCTCCAAGCACCTTCATGAGACTCATGAATGAGGTGATGAAGGACTTCATAGGTAAATTTGTGGTGGCATATCTTGATGATATTCTCATTTTTCAGTAAAGATGGGGTAGATCACATTAGTCATTTGCAAGATGTATTACAAAGATTGTATGATGAAAAGCTAACCATGAATTTGGATAAGTGTGAGTTTGTCAAGCACGAGTTGGTTTACCTTGGGTTTGTGTTGTCTCAAGGAAACCTCAAGATGGATCCAAGCAAGGTTGAAGCCATTCTAAATTGGCCTACTCCTAAGACAACAATAGAGGTGAAAAGCTTCCATGGACTAGCTCAATACTACAAGAAGTTCATTAGGCAATTTAGTGCTATATGTGCACCAATGCTAGGCACCATTAGAGGTGGAGTAAAAGAAAAGTTTCAGTGGGGTGAAGCAGCAAACAAAGGTTTTGAAACCTTGAAGGAGAAGATAGCTACCCAACCGGTACTAGTGTTTCCTAGTTTTGAGAAACTTTTCATTGTAGAATGTGATGCAAGCAATGTTGCAGTAGGTGCTGTCCTAAGCCAAGAAGAAAGACCAGTAGCTTTCTATAGTGAGAAGCTAAGTGATGCCAAGAGGAAGTACTCCTCTTATGATCTTGAGTTGTATGCTTTAGTGAAAGCATTGAGGAAGTGGAGACACTATCTCCTCCCTAAAGAATTTGTGGTCTATACGAACAACCAAGCATTGAGTTTCCTAAACTCACAAGATAAACTCAGTCATAAACACATGAAATGGGTGGAGTATATGCAGGCCTATACATTAACCATCAAGCACAAGAAAGGGTAGTTAAAATGGGTAGCTGATGCACTGAGTAGAAGACTTTTGACAGTCCAAGAAATTCAATTGAGAAACATAGGTGTGGACACTTTTAGAGACTTGTACCCGGAGGATGAAGACTTCTCAAATGCCTACAAGGTGTGTAAGGAATATCAAAATCACTTCCATAGTGAGTATTCTGATTTTACTTTGTAAAATGGACTACTATTCAGAGGTGGGCAACTTTGTGTGCCTAGAGGCTCAATGAGAGAAAACCTTATTCAAGAGAAGCATAATGGCAACCTTAGTGGACATTTTGGAGTCAATAAGACTCAAGAGTTGGTTCAAAGATAGAATTATTGGCCAAGGATGAATCAAGATGTGAAGAAATATGTGTAGACTTGCATAGTTTGCCAAAAGGCCAAGGGTACTTCTAGAAATGCTGGTTTATACCAAGCTCTTACCATACCAAATAGACCTTGGGAATGCATTAGCATGGACTTTGTAGTAGGTTTACCAAGGACAAAGCACAAATATGATAGAATTTATGTCATTGTGGATAGATTTAGCAAAATGGCTCACTTTGTGCCTTGTAAGACTACTCATGATGCATGCCAAATTGCTCAATTATTCTTCAAAGAGGTGGTGAGGATACATGGTTTACCCATGAGCATTGTTTTAGATAGGGACTCAATGTTCATGAGTCACTTTTGGAAGACACTATGGCAAAATATTGGCACCAACCTCTCTTTTGGATCAGCCTACCATCCTCAAACAAATGGGCAAACCAAAGTGGTGAATAGAAGCTTGGGAAACTTGTTAAGGTGCCTTACTAAGGAATATGGTCAAACATGGGATCAAGCACTCTCACAAGGTGAATATGCATACAATGACACCATAAATAGGACTATCGGCAAGAGCCATTTTGAAGTGATCTATGGTGTGCACCCAAGAGGCATTTTGGAGTTGAGAGACTTAGGAAGTGCAACAGCAAGAAGTGGATATGCAGAGGACTTTTCTCAATCAATGAAGGAAGTCCATGAATCAGTTAAACAAGCATTGATGGAGAATACAAGTAAACTCAAACAAAAAGTTGATGAAAAGAGAAAGAACCTACGATTTCAAGTGGGGTATCTTGTCATGGTGCACTTAAACAAAGAAAGGCTACAACAAGGAGTGCCATACAAGTTGCAAATGAGAAGGATAGGTCCATGTGCCATTCTAGCCAAGTATGGAGAAAATGCATACAAGGTGGATCTACCTAGTGAAATAGGCTTGTCACTGCTTTTCAACATAGCAGACTTAATTGCATACAAGGGAACAGTTCAAGGTTTAGATTACAGTCACTCAGAGGTTTCAAATGATGTGAACCACCTTTAGTTACCAACCAAACAAAATCCAAAGGCCGAGAAGGTGTTGAGTTCAAGTATCACCAAGAAGACAAGGCATCAAGCCTATTAGGAGCACCTCATCAAATGGCAGGGTATGGATGATGCTAAAGCTACATGGATGCTTGAGACAAAGTTTAAGAAGCTTGGGATTGATCATAATTTGATTCCCAAAGAGGTGACATGACCTTCTTTTGTTTGGGAGAATGGTGCAGGAGCACTTAGGACTTAGGCAAATTAGCTTTCACAATTTTGGCTTGTACTAACTCTAGCCAAGTTAGTAGTGAATAAGGACTCTAGGAGGGTCCAAGAGTTATTATTTTGTGTCAATGTAGGCCTAGGTTGAGTTCATTCTTCTTAGGTTTGCATTTTTGTGTAAATAGTGGGTTTGAGTAGGTAGTTGACCTTCTTGAAGGTCAAAAGTGTCAAAACTTGGTATAAGCATTAGGGAGGGTTAAATAGGTCTTAGAAATGTTTGAAAATTCATATGTGATGACTTGGAATAGGTCTTATAGGTTGGAGAAACCAAAAGTGCAAAAATCACAAAGTTGCAAAAAGTTGTCATGACAACTTTTGTCCTGAATTGGTTAGCGGTGGAGTTAGGGATTGTCCAATGCCCTAGGAGGAATCCACACATGGGAAGCCTATATATATTCTCTCTTTCACATTTACCAAGGTTGGATAAGTGTGTGATGTAAGCTCAAGAACTGAAACTACTCATTTTCAGTCTTGTCGGCAGCATTTTGGCTTGATTTTACTCATTTTGTAATTGAATATGGATTGAATCCATTGACCCAGAAATGGATTGAGTTACTCCTATGTGTTATTGTTTTTTTGGTTTAATTTAGAGTCTTGTAAATAATATTCATTGTTGTTTTCTTGTTCAAGTTTACAAACAACCAGTTTTGGCTTGTAAATGGCAGTTTTCTTGTAGCTATGATTGCCCCATGAGTTCCACACGTGCTACCATCACAGCTAGTTGGGACATGGTAGGAAAACACCTTTAAATTGTACATATTTAAGGTCAAGTTTTGAAGAGGAGTTTAAATATGACTGTCACCTTATTCTAGGCGAGTCCAGGAGCAACCCGGTTAGAGGAAATAAGGTGAAAATGAAGTGCTAAGTGTAGGGGTGTGTGCCAAATCACCATTTCAGAGTTTGGAGGGGTCCATGGAGTTGAGGAAGAGTTTTATATGTAGGGAAAATCTTTGAAAAATCCTTTTGATACTAAAAACCCAACTTGTTCATTCACTATAGGTTAAAGGCTTAGTAAACCCTTCAAAACCCTCATTTTGGGGTTCATACATTGTACGGTGAAACCAAGGGCCAAAACCACAAAAATCCTTTAGGGATAGGTGTATCTTTGAATAAAATCCAAACTTATTTGGGGGTACTTTGAATAGTTTTCCTTCAAGCCCTAGAAAACCAGATTTGGAGGCCTAATTGGGGCTCATTCCTTGTAGCCCTTTTCTAGGCAAGATTTTGAAGTTGGTAAGAAACCTAATGATTGCAAGCCACTAATGGACCCAAAATGAATACAAAAAATGTTAGTAGACACCTCCACACCTTTGCATCATCTCAGAATAGCAGAAGGTTAGTTTGACAAGTTGAAGCCAAGAAGCCATAATTGGGCACCTGAGAAGCACTGGGAATTGGTAGGATTCCCAACCAAAACACCTAAAGCATACACCTTAGAAAGGTTAAGAATCAAGCCCTAGAAGATATTGAGAAGTACTTGGAAGTCTAGAGTGCAACTAGGCCTGGTGAGTTGGTGGAATTGAGCAACACCAGCTATGTGATGTGTAGAGCAGGCTAGGTAAACCCCATCAATTTATTTCTCTTTACTTTTTCAATTTTCCATTTTTTTTGCATCACAAGGCGCCTATTTGTCATGTTTTCACCAACTAACAATTTTTTTATTTTTTATTATTTTTTTGTATTTTGTATTTTTTGATATTTTTTAATTTTTAATTTATTTTTGAATTAGGATACTTTGAAGAGATATGTGAAAAACCTATGAAGGTGCATGTTGTTGATAGGATCTTCTAAAGGTTCCCCATCTAGTGTTGAGAGCTATTATGCACTTGATCCATAGACTTCTATGGTGATGTAAGGACCAAGCCAGTTGGGCTCAAAATTTCCTTTCTTTTCTTGATTCTATTGATTTCTTGGATTCTCTCTTTGAACTAAGTCACCCACCTCAAATGTGCGAGGCTTTAGCTTATGATTTTAGCTTTGACTCATTCTCTATTGATAAGCCTTAAGATGATTAAAAGAAGTTTATTGTTGTTCCTCGAATAGTTCTAGTTCCTATAAGCAAGAGACACTGTAGTCTTCATCACTAATTACGGTGTGCAAAGAGACTCGTAAAGATGGTAACTCAAACTCAATAGGCAAGATAGATTTGACACCATAGACAAGTGAATAAGGTTTAGCTCTTGTAGGTGTGCAAACACTTGTGCAATAATCCCAAAGTGCATGATTAGGTTGGATGCACCAATTTCGGCTAGCATCATCAATTATCTTTTTGAGAAGTTTAAGAATGGTTTTATTAGATGCCTCATGTTGACCATTACCTTAGTGGTAGTATGGAGTAGAGAAGTGACGGTTAATGTGGAAGAGAGCACAAAGTTCACAAACATCTTGGTTCTTGAAGGGACATCCATTATCAGTGATGATAGAAAGAGGGATACCTTAGTGATAGATAATGTAGTTAAGAATGAATGTAGCAATCTATTTTTTGGTAACTTGGGTGAGAGGAATAGCTTCAATCCATTTCGTGAAATATTATGTGGTAGTAATAATGAATTTATGGCCACTAGAAGAAGGAGGATGAATCTTGCCTATGAGATTGAGTCCCCACTGACAAAAGAGCCAAGGAGTCACGATCGGTTGAAGTTATTGAGCTGGCGCATGAATAAGGTCTTCATGAATTTGACATTTTTTACATTTCTTGACAAACTGATATGAATATTTTTCCATATTGGGCTAGTAGTATCCAACCCTAATGAGTTTCTTGGCTAAGGTCAGACCACTAGAATGGGCACTGCATATTCCTTCATGAACCTCTCATAATGCAATCCGAGCTTTGTCCTTTTGTAAACATCTAAGAAGAGTTCCATCTAGACCTCAACAATAAAGGCTATTGGCTAAAATAACATATCGGGAAGATTGGCAGATGAAAGTATAACTTTGTTTGTTAGATAGGTCAGGAGGAAGGGTACTATTGTGAAGGTATGTAAAAATGGCACTCTACCAAGGGGAATTGGGACCAATGAAACATATCATCTCAGGATGAGTGATCTCATATGAGGGGACCAAAATTTTGTCCACCAAGAACTCATAGCAGGTTTCATTTTGTGGTAGATCAATGAATGAAACAATAGTAGCCATGGCATCTGCAACTTGATTGTTTTCCCTTGGTATCTGCTTGAAGATTATCTTTGTGAAGTATTGTTTGAAATCATCTACCATTTTCTTGTAAGGCAGTAATTTTTTATCTTTTTTTTTATAATCATCATTTTCTTGATGAATTACAAGTTGAGAGTCCCCAAAAACATGAAGTTCCTGGATCTTCCACTGAACTACAATTCATAATCCCATTGTTAATGCCTCATATTCTGCTATGCTATTAGTGCAAGGAAATGATAATTGATATGATTTAGGAATGGAATCCCCTTGAGGTGTAATAAAGAGGATGCCATCTCATGCACTGTGCTATGTGTATGAACCATCAAAGTATAACTGCCAAGGCTTTGTGTGTGACATTGTTAGAATAGATGCATCTAGAAACTCTGAAGTCATAGGTGTATCATCAACCATGGGTGCATCTTCCAATTGATCTACAATTGCTTGTCCTTTGATTTCTTTTCTATCAACACATTCGATGTCGAACTCACTTAGGATCATAACCCATTTAACTAATCTTCTAGTGAGTGTTACCTTATTAAAAAGATATTTTAGTGGATCTATCCTTGCAACAAGCTTAGTTTATGAGTTAGCATGTAATTCATAATTTATGCGAGGCAAAAACCATAACAAGACATGCATTCTTAATCAATGTATATTTAAGCTCATAGTCTACCAGAGTGCAACTGATATAATATACTACTCTTTTTTTGCTTTCATTGCCTTGTTGTGCCAAGAGTGCCCCAAGTGTTGTTTGTGTAGATGATATGTAAAATAACAGGGGTTTTTTTGGAATTGGCAGCATAAAAACTGGTGGATTTAGAAGATAATATTTGAATGTCTGAAAAGCCTGCTAATAGTTATCATCCCATTTGTATTTGATGTTTTTGTGTAGTAAATGTTGAAAAGGATGACATTTATCTGCAAGTTGAGGTATGAATCTTCGTATAGACTGGAGTCTTCCCTGTAGAGATCGAAGTTGACTAATGTTCCTTTGTGGTGGCAATTCTAATATAGCTTTGAATTTTGCTGGATTGGATTCAATTCCTCTTTTTGAAACAATGCACCCAAGGAGCTTCCCGGAGGTTACTCCAAAGACACACTTCTTAGGATTTAATCTTACTTTGTATTTTTCTAACCAATCGAAGACCACTAAAAGGATGTCGAAATGTGTTTCTCTTTCTAATGATTTTTTAAGGTGGTTGTCAACATAATCTTCCATAATCACATGCATATGATCATGAAAGATGGTAGTCATAGCTCTTTGGTATGTGGCATCTATGCTCTTTAGTCCGAATGTCATGACATTCCAACAAAAAGTTTCCTAGGGACAAGTAAATGTTGTTTTGTGTTGGTCCTCAAGTGCAATTTTTATCTAGTTATAGCCAGAAAATCCATCCATCAAAGATAACATCGCATGACTAGTTGTAAGATCCACCATCAAGTCAATATTTGGTAGGGTAAAAACACAAAGTTGTGTCACACTTTTAGAAATGAAATGACCAATGATGATTCAACTTTTTAAATTGAATCAATAAAAAGTGAAATATATGTTTTGAATTTTGAAATGATGTAAAATAATAAAATGTATATTATTTTGTGTATTTTATGTTTGTAATTTTTCAAAAAAATTTAAAAATTATTTGAATATATACTTTCTTATAAAGTAAACACTATAATTTGGTTGTTGACAAAATACTGAAATTGAGGTTACACGAGGCGTCACCCTTTATATAGTAAATTTTATCTTTTTTTCTTCATTTTTTTGTGTATATTGATAACTTAAAACTTTAGTGCAAAAATATATTTTAAACTATTTTTTATGTATATATCTTTGTCAATAAATTTGAAATGTTGTGTGTGCTGAAATATATCTCTTTCCATTTGGCATCACCTTTTTTCTTAATTATTTATTGAAATTGGAAAATAATTATATCATCTTGATATAGACTCTTTTCTCTAGTGCATTTTTTTTTTTTCAAATTATTAAATAAATTTTAATATTTTTCCTTTACAAGATAATCAACCTTAACTTTTAGTGTTGATACCTACTTTAAATAAAAATAAAATATAAATATAAAAACTAATTAAAATAATAAAAGATATATATTTTTGAAATTTCACTTATAGATCTATAAAAGGGTTTTTTTACATTTCAAAAAAAATATCATTTATAAGAGCAGGAGTTGTGGAAACATCAAGTTTTTCAAAAAATAATTTTTTTTTGGTAATTAGATCCCCAGTGGTATTAAATATACATTTAGTAGACAATTCCAATTGGAAAATTTGTGGCCCATATATAAGATAGCTATAATGAATCTCTATAGACCATATGTTTGACTAAAATTAATTTTTACTTAGAATTACTTAAATTCATTTGTGCTGATAAGTTGGCCTGAAACATGACACAATTTTGTGCTTTTACCCGGTAATGGAAAATCATCTTTAGGACAAACTTTTTGGATGTCTCTGAAATCTGTACATATTTCGATGCTGCGATCTGGCTTGCTGACTGGTACTAGATTAGAGATCCACTCAGGGTAATCAATTGGTCTTATGAACTCGACATCTAGTAGTTTCTCAAGTTCTACCTTTACTAATAATGCTACTTGTGGATGCATTTTCATTAATTTTTGTTTCACTGGCTTTGCTCCTGGTTTAATTGTTCAGACATTTTTGCATATGACCATGCAAAATTGATTTTTCATTCTGTGAAGAAACTTATGAACTTCGGTCTTTCTTTTTCTGTCAGGGATTGTGCCAAGAATATGTTATGAAAAATCTCTTATGTTCCAATGTTTGTTTTGATAGTCTCCTCTACCAACATGGATGATTTATCCTCATATGATATCAGGAGGATGTTGAGCCTTCCATCTTTGGGTTCCTCAGAGAGGTTTTCACCCTCAGATACATCCTTCCTTTTTACCTTTTTAGAGTCAAACAGTGCCACAATGTGGTTTTCACCATAAGACCCATGATTTATTTTTATTTTTATATTTTTGTGACTAGAAAGCCCAACACCCTCACCAAAGTATGCCAAACTATTGAGTTCTAGAGTGTATCCCACCTTATGGTCCCCAAGCGGAAGATCATCTTGTATGCCCAGGTAGTCTATGGAAGCCTCATCATTTTGAAATGTGTTCAGTTGTAAAGGTCCATCGTGGTCCCAATAAATGAGTTGTGGGTAAATGAGGGGAAGGCCATTAATGTTTTTAAAGTTAGTGGGAGTAAGGGTAAAGACATAATTATCTTCAAGCATATCAGGGTAATTGTTTAGGTCATCACTAGCACTCTCCTCTTCTGTCTTGATCATAAATGAATCCAAATTGGCATCACTAGAGGTGCATTCAACAATGGGAGTCCTCACTCTTCATGATTTGGATCTAGAACCTAAAAACAAAGACTGTTTGGGATCCTCAGGACTTTTTCCTTTATTATCCTTCTTTTGAGTTATAGATTCTGAAGTACTTTGACCAACTCTGAATTTTATATAGAATTTCTCTTCATCTATGGGTTCACCTGGTTCTCTGAAAGTTTTGGTGAGATCATAATCACTAGATGGTTTATCTAAATCCCATTCCCACTCATTGAAGTCAGTGGAATAGCATTATTCTTGTTGATCATTGGCATCTTTGATTTGCAATGATTCTTCAATTTTTTTGAGTGCTTAACCTGAAAGGTATGTAACCAAGCCCTTTTGAGCATTGGTTCATGAATTCCAATTCTAGTTGTAAAGGTTGAGTGATGTTAGACACAATGCACCACTGAGAGGGGAAGGGGTTGAATCAGTGGTTCTCTAATATTTTTCTCTTCAACAATCCTATGAGAACATACTAGTTGATAGATCTAACTCAATGCAGACTTACTGGTTGGTTGGGAGACTAACACAAATGCAATCATATAAGGGATATCTCATAACACTAGCATATACAAGGAAAACCCAAGATGGGAAAAAACTGGGTGAGCAATGCTACTGAAGTCTACTACTCCAATCTAGCCTCACAACAAAAAAACATTGCTACAAAGTTTAGGGCACCAACCCAAGGAGAACCAACCCCCGACTTTAGGGCACCAACCCAAGGAGCACCAACCCCTAACTTTATGGACTACAACCTAAAGGAGCACCAACCCTTGCACCGAGCTACAACTCAGTGAACACTAAGAAAACTTCAATTACAAAGGTATTTGTCTTGTTACAAGTGAATCTAGCAACCTTATCATATATCTTACTCTGTTGGTAAGGTACTTTCTCTTTTACACCGACTCACTTCTCTTGCTGCACTTCACCTACTGCTTCTCTATCAACCTTCTCTATAGCCTCCTTCACTTTTTCTCGACTAATATGAACACTACTGATTCTTCTCTCCAATCGGTTGATTGCCTCAATTAGGTTCTCCCTCTCTCTCACTCACTTCTTTTAGATTCTCATTGAACACTTGGTTGTTTTTCCCTTTCTTGCAGAAGTATCCCACTTTGCATTAGCACAATGATCTTCTCTCAAGCAACAACTAACAATCTCTTAGGCCTTCATACTTATAGGCTCATTTTCCCGCCAAAGCCCAATTCAAAAATTGGATGGTTAGGGTTTCCTCACCATCTTTGAGGCAAACTGAATCTAATCAGATCCTGAATGATTTGATCACCTTGATATCCATCTATTCATCTCCGCCATTTTTATGCCTTCTAAAACACGTTTTCCATATATGGGAAACATGATCCTTTATGTGGACCTACATCTATCAAACTACTATTGATACCTCTGATGTTTCCTTTTCGAGGTATTCTTTTAATCCGATCTTCTTGCTTCGATCTAGATGCCAACAACTCCCTGATTGTGCTCTCTCATTCATTCTTCCTCAAGCCACGTGCATCAGATCCAATCCACAAATCACAAAATCCATAATTAATGTAGACATTTTGAGATACCTAACTCAACATTGCACATCTCCAACCTTTGCGAGCTTGCCACTTTGACACCATGTGGCATTCACATCAACCAACTACTAACTTGGCTCTTCAAGTTGGTCCAGATAGGATCACCGACCAAACACCCTACCAGTTCCTTTTGTCTACTAGTTTACTAACCTTGTCGATATCTCTCTTTATACTGGTTACCACTCTTGATGACACCACATCATCAACCTTTACAGGATTCCATCTTCAATTAGGCCACTTACCTTTGTCCAGATCTACTTGGCCTCACCCTCTTCCTGATTAGTTCAAACCATATTTCAACCGGTTTGTCTTAATGGCAAACACATCACTATTCTTCTGTACTGGCATCTCATCATGCCTTCTCTGTCAGTCTAGTGCATAACCCTGATCTTATGAACTCAAGGCATTCCCTCTAATCATTAGTAGATCCGATGGGAGCATACTCACTATCGGTCATGCTTCACATGATGACTGCATCTTCAACCGGTGGGTGTCCTACTATTCTGCAACCTTACAACATACTGGTTCATTCTTCTCTGCCAGTGGTTGATGTGATTCAGATAACATTCTACCTCTTCATCACAAACAAACACTCAACCACCTTGTCCATTTGACATACTCTCCTAACCTTACCGGTGTTCTACAACACAAGGTGATATCCAATGTATCACATCCTGTACTTCTCCATAGCAGGTGTTGCACATACACATCTTCTACTGATCGTCATCCCATACCATTTGACATCAATGACAACACAATGCTAACAATCTCCCCCTTTTGCATTGATGTCAACACTGTAGTATCTGGCATACTACATAATCCTTCTCCCCCTTTGACAATAATGGCAAAGGGAACTATCAGTATATTATTTCTCTTTGCATGCACTAGTCATTGACATAATACTTTCTCCACCTTTGTCTTCATTTGATGTAACACTTTCTTTGATACCATTTGTTGTCTTATCACTGGTTGTTACATCTTCTCAAGTCACAACACTTGAGATGGGGAACTTAATCATCAACTGACACTAGTTGAGTATGCAAGTTTGATGCATACCAATTGTTGATGTGTTAGTGAATACTACTCACCTGTCAGTCAACCTGCAACACCTCTACAATTTCCATCTCCTCTAGTTAGGGTAGTCAGTATCCTTGCAAGTTCAAGCAAGCCGCCTCTTCATTATGAGACTCTTCATGATGAGAACTTGAACTCCCCCTGAGTCATACATCTCAGGTTCTTATCTTCGGTTAGGTGCAATACCGGGACTCCAATATTCTCCATATATCGGTTTAAGTATGCATATGTAATCATCAGAGGATCCTTCAACTCCATTGTATCCATCACAACCTATTCCATGATCTTGGATTTACACAATGCCAGGCAATGTTATCATCATGTCAGAAATCAAACCGGTTAACCCAAAAGCATGCACTCCTTCATAAACAACCACGGGGCTAATATATGTCATTTAGGTCTTTTCCAATACCACCCGAGATATGGAATCCACATTCCATGCTACCGAGATTATTGCATTGACTTCCAACTTCATTGTCTTATATAACCTATTTTGCATTCATGTCGGTAACATCCTGCACATATCGGTTAACATCTGATGCCAATTGTTAATCTCCACTACTTGACACATGCAGTAGTGATCCATCACTGATATGTAGGTGTGTAGTTAAGGCAGCCTCTACACACACTTATCTTTTCATTTCCATCCTTCATACCACCAACATCATATTCTTCCATGTTGCCTTCTTTACTGAGGTGGTGAATGATAATTACAATGCACTACTCCCCCTAAGATCCTGTAGCTCCTTTAGGCCTTAGGAGATATCACCTATGCATTAAATGCACAATGCCGGTCCATGGTCCTATTCACTTACTTCTTTCTCTATGTCTTCCTGGTTTCATTCTTCTTCCCATTTTTAGGCTTGGGAGCAGGTCTCTCCTTTTTCTGCTGATGAATCCTTACATTTCCTAACTCTACATCACAGCCAAAAGTAGTGTTATAGTAGCACACAACATCCATTCCAACTTCATGTTTTGGGAATCTCTTTACATACCGGTTAGCATTTCTTCCTTGGATCATGCCATTTTGGCAGGTTACTGGTTTTTTTGTATTCCTTGATTTTGTAGGATCATTTTTCCTCTTGTTCCAAACCGGTCTATGTTGCTTGTATCTTCTATAACTACTTCCATGTAGAGCATGATTATTCCACCAGTTGTTGTACGATTGCAAGTTCTTCCTCCTGCAATCATAACTTCTATGGCCAGGTTTATTGCAGTTAAAACATACAACATTAGCCATACCAGAAGAGGGGATATGCAAGCTTCTACCTCTAGATGCATTATGCTCATATGCATAAAATCTATAGCCATCTGATTTATCATTCCTAGGAAGAACACTCTGTCTATTCCTAGACCTCATTTTACATTCTTATGCCCTATGGCCATAACCTTTTCATCCAAAAAAATAACTAGAGAGAGGAGGCTTATTACTTACAAACTTATTCTACCAAACATGAGGTATTCTTACTGGTTTGGCATCTACATTTTTCTTTCTCTGGGAATGGATCCAGGGTTGTCCATTCTTTGCAGATCTTTCCTCTGTTCTCTTCTTCCGCCATGCTTGTCTTGACTTGGTGGCAACATCATTTCTTTGTCTTCTACTGATAGGAGGTCTTCTCCTATTCATATTATCAGTAATACTGTCTTCCCACATCTTTCCTTTTCCTTTCAGATCTACATTGTTTCTCCATGCAACACTAGTTTTCCTCTTTATGTCTTCACCGGTTGGTGTTAGGTCAACCTTCTTTCTTGGAGTATCTTTATGGAAGGTTTCCTTTATTGTGGAGCATTCATCGGTATCACATCTTGATCCTCCAGTATCCTTGGAATGTTTTTGCTTGCTTAACATTTTGTCCAAGGCCTCATAACTGCCATCGTACTAGATCCTTATCTTGAGCTCATTTTGATATTTCTCAAGGTCTTTCCTGAGATTCTCCATCTCTTCCTTCAAATTCAGACACTCTTTTTCCTTTGTTTCTACTACTAGTTGGAGATCCTCACATATTATCTCCTTATCATTGAAAACTGATTTCAACTCACCAGTCAATCATTTTGCCTCTTCAAGTTGAGATGTCAATATGCAGACATTTTTATTTGATTCTTCAAGGCATATTCTCAACCAGTTGCATTCATCATGAACTGAATATTTGTAATTCTTAAAATATTTTCTAACACTTTATAGCTCATCTAGTGCACTAATCAGTTCACATTCAAGATCTACTTCAGCTTCATCTTCACCATCACTCCCAAATACATCTTGGCAGTGGGGTCTATCAGCCTTGTCACACTCTGATGTATGTGCATCACTTTATGTATCTTGTGCCATGAAAATATGAGTTTCCTCTTCATCAAAACTACAGTAACTGACAGATCTACTGTCAACACTTCTACATGTGTCAACATTGTTCTTTATGCCTCCACAATTTGATTCAGCAGTGCATGGTGCATTTCCATAAAGCATCTTCAGTCTATCCCATAGACTCTTTGTTGTTTTGCATCTGTTCACCTATGAGGAGACATCATCGGTGAGCCAATTGAGTATAGCCTTCATGGACTCTTCATTACATAAGCATCTTCTTTGTTCTTTAGTGCCAGTGGGGGACATACAATCCTAGGGAGACCATTTACAACTGCCATCTAGACATCATAACCTAGGGTGGACAGGAAGACTTCCATTCTGCAACTCCAAATAGCATAGTTTGAACCATCAAACATTAGAGAAGTGATTGACACTAAACAAGACATTGTGTCCTTAGGCAGAAGTCTACCCAAGGTGGAGAACAGTCTTCTAACTGGGAACCTAGGCTCTGATACCAATTGTTAGACACAATGCATCACTGAGAAGGGGAGGGGGTGAATCAGTGGTTCTCTAATCTTTTTCCCTTCAGCAATCCTATGAGAACATATCGGATGATAGATCTAACTCAATGTAGACTTACCAGTTGGTTGGGAGACTAACACAAATGCAGTCATATAAGGGACATCTCATAACACTAGCATATACGAGGAAAACCCAAGATGGGAAAAACCTTGGTGAGCAATGCTATTGGATTCTAGTGCTCCAATCCAACCTCACAACAAAAAATAGTGCTACAAAGTTTAGGGCACCAACCCAAGGAGCACCAACCCCTGACTTTAGGGCACCAACCCAAGGAGCACCAACCCCTAACTTTATGGGCTACAACCCAAAGGAGCACCAACCCTTGCACCGAGCTACAACTTAGTGAACACTAAGAAAACATTAATTGCAAAGGTATTTGTCTTGTTACAAGTGAATCTTGCAATCTTGTCATATATCTTACTTTGTCGGTGAGGTACTTTCTCTTTTACACCGACTCACTTCTCTTGCTGCTCTTCACTTGCTACTTCTCTACAGCCTCCTTTACTTCTGCTCAACCTGTATGAACACTATCGGTTCTTCTGTCCTACACTGGTTGATTGCTTCAGCCAGGTTCTCCCTCTCTCTCACTCACTTCTTTAAGATTCTTGTTGAGCACTTGGCTATTTAACCCTTACTTGCAAAAGTATCCCACTTCGCATTAGCACAATGATCTTCTCTCAAGCAACAACTAACAATCTCTTAGGCCTTCATACTTATAGGCTCATTTTCTTGCCAAATCCCAATTCAAAAACTAGATGGTTACGGTTTCCTCACCATCTTTGAGGAAAACCGAATCCAATCAGATCCAACATGATCTGATCACCTTGATATCCATCTATTCATCTCCGCCATTTTTCGTGCCTTCTAAAATACATTTTCCAAATATGGGAAACATGATCCTTTATGTGGACCTACATCTGTCAAACTACTATCAATAACTCTATTGTTTCCTTCTCGAGGTATTCTTTCAATCCGATCTTCTTTCTTTGATCCAGATGCCAATAACTCCCAAATTCTGCTCTGTTGTTTGTTCTTCCTCAAGCCACGCACATCAAATCCGATCCACAAATCACAAGATCCATAATTAATACACACCTATGAGATACCTAACTCAACACTGCACATCTCCAACCTTTGCGAGCTTGCCACTTTGATACCATGTGGCATTCACATCAACCAACTACTGACTTGGCTCTTCAAGTCGGTCCAGATAGGATCACCGACCAAACACCCTATCGGTTCCTTTTCTTTGCTAGTTTACTAACCCTGCTGGTATCTCTCATTATACCAATTACCACTCTTGATGACACCACATCATCAACCTTTACAAGATTCCATCTTCAATCAAGCCACTTACCTCTATCTAGATCTACTTGGCCTTGCCCTCTTCCTGATCAGTTCGGACCATATTTCAACCGGTTTGTCTTAATGACAAACACATCACTCTTCTTCTGTATTGGCATCTCATCATGCCTTCTCTATCGGTCCAGTGCATAACCCTGATCTTATGCACTTGAGGCATTCCCTCTGATCATCAGTAGATCTGATGGGAGCATACTCATTGTCAGTCATGCTTCACATGATTACTACATCTTCAACTGGTGGGTAACCTGCTGTTCTATAACCTTATAGCATACCGGTTCATTCTTCTCTTCTAGTGGTTGATGTGATTCAGATAAAATTTTGCCTGTTCATCACAGACAAACACTCAACCACCTTGTTCATTTGACATACTCTCCTAACCTTACCAGTGTTCTACAACACAAGGTGATATCCAAGGTATCACATCCTATACTTCTGCATAGCAGGTGTTGCACATACACATCTTCTACCGGTGTTCATCCCATACTGGTTGACATCAATGACAACACAATGCCAACAAGTGATACATTGTTTTCCTAGGCCAAGAGGGCTTTTACCATCGTACCCAAATTTTTGTAGGATTTTGAATCCTTTGCTATACTTTTCACATGGCATCTTGATGTGATATTATGTATCTTCTTCAGTTTCTTTGTAAAGCATTTTGTATAAGTCCTCTTCTTCCATCTCACCCCACTTTTGAAATATAGTAGGATCCCATTTTTGTGTAATGATAGATACCTTTTTAGAAGGATGTGGTCATCCATACTCTTTTGGAGAATACACTACTTGTCTTAGGTACATAGTTTGATTTAGAGTGTACTCGCCCATGCCTTTATCCTAGTATTTCACTTTAAGCTCACCTTGTTTTGATGTTGAAGGTTTTAGTGAGTCAGGATCAACATATGTGGATGATAGAGTTGCCTCTCTATTGATTGGTATTATTGTTTTTGATTTTGACCATAGATTATTACAATATATGAATGGATTAGGATCACCATTAACAGTCACTTCAACTACATTGTGTGGAAACTTGATGCATTGGTGATATGTTGAGGGGACAACTCTCATTTCATGAATACATAGATTTCCCAAGAGTATATTTTATGTGAGCTCTAAATCAAGGCCTTGACAAACCACATCCTTCATAACTAGCCCAACTCTGAGAGGTAAGGTGACTGTGCCCTTGGATGAGTTCTCTTCATCATCATATACTTTAATGGTGATCACATGTGTAGAATTCATAGCCTTTTCAGAATATCCCAATTGTTTAATAGTGTTTAATGTACAAATATTCAAACCTTCTCCCCCATCTATCAAGACTCGTTTGATATGGTTTTTATTGATAAAGGCTTCAATATGTAGAGGTGCATTATGAGGCTAGCTTATGGATGCGTCATCAACTTCTGTGAATGTAAGGCTATGCAAAACATAAAGGTATCTCACGATGGCTTGAAACTGGTCCACATTCAAATCAATGGGTACGTAGCTCTCTCAAAGTTTTATCAAGGATGACCTTATGTGTGGGGGATATGCATAAAAGCTCAAGAATGGAAATAAGGGCGGGTGTCTTCCCTAGTGATCTACAAGGTCATACTCATTCTTTGTGGATGAAGAGGTTGTGGTCTTGGATGGAACACCTTTCAAGGTGACTTTACATCGAGGGGTCATGACATTACATTCAAAGGTTTCATCTTTAGAAGATGAGGAAGATGGTCCAATGCTTTTCAAAACAACTTAACTCCTTTGTGTAGGACGTTCGAGAGTTTTGTCCTTTGTAATGATAGTAGAAAAATGGTTGTCCATTGAAATGTGATTAATAGTGGAATCATAATCATAGGGCATTTTAGTATAATTGGCTTGATTAACAGTTTTGGCTTTTCTCTTATCTTGTTTGGGAAATGGCTCCTTGAACATCGCATGCTTTTCATTGGAGGTGTGACCATCCACTTCTATGTCACCTTTGTCAATGAGATCTTGTATGATATTCTTTAATCTATGACAATTTCTAGTGAGATTCCCTTTTCTCTTGTGATATTTACAATATTCATCATCATTCCACCAATTTGGTTTAACTTTTGGCTCATATGGTGGATTATCTAGTAGTGTTATGAGTCTGTTTGCCACTAACTTCTTAAATGTTGTTTCAATTGGCTCTCCCAGTAGGGTGTATTTTCTTCGAGGTTTTGATTGCCTTTGATTATTCACTTGATTTGTTTGAGTTAGAAGAACTTGCACCAAGGAAAGTTATCTTAGGTTTCACAACATTTGCATCTATTACCCCATCTTTTTCTATTTTCTTATTCTCATTCCAAAAGCAGGGTTTGTCTTTCCCATTTGATTCCTCTTCATTCTCTTTTAATATATTGATGACACCTTGTTCAATAAGGACTTTTTCTATTGTCAGTCCTTTCTCAATGACCTCTTTGAAGGTAGACAAACATGATTTTCTTAGCTCATATCCAATATCCTTGTTGACATTTTGAGTGAACATTTCTAGCATTTATTTCTATGGGATATTGCAAGAGCATCGAATAGAAAGATCTCTCCATCGCTGTAAAAATGAAGCAAAAGATTCCCCATGTTTATCCTTAGTATTGCATAAGGTAGCTACTGACACATCTGTTTCAATGTTGTATGAAAATTGTTGTATAAAAGCCTCTGCTAGATCACCCCATGACTTAATTCTAGGTGGAAGTTGGGAGAACCATTCCATTGCTTGTTCACATAATCTTTATGCGAATAATATCATCAAATATTTTTCTTCTACTACTACCTCAATGCAAGCTATGAAAAATTATCTTATGTGTGCCTTAGGATCCCCTTTGCCTTCATATTTATCAAACTTTAGTGTCACAAAATGTGGAGGAAATGGAGGCATTGAAATGATTCTATCAAATGGATAAGGACATATATATTTCATTGTATACTATTTCTTTGGTGTATTAGTGTCTACGATTTGCTTTTGTAAGTCCTTCATCTATTGTTGCAATTCATTCTTTGGTGGTGTCTTTTCTCTTTGAGCTAGTACCATTCCAGAGCCACCAGGCAGAGGAGGAGGGATATAATGCATATATGGATGGTTTTGATCATAGTTGTGTTAATATAAAGGAGGAACATAATTATAGCTTAGATATGGACCACTTGGTAGGAGCACTAGGTCTAGGTAGATACATGTCATGACCATGAGGATAGGAGGTATCATAAGAATGGTCTTGGATATTGCCCCCAAATCTGATAGGGGGTCTCCTCGTGTCGTGATTTTGAATGTTCGATTGAGTATAATTCTATGCATTGGTATTATCTTGGGTATGATCATAGTCATGCATGGTGTTAGTTCTTCTCCATGGGAAAGGATGACTACGAGGTTGTTCATGAGAGGTTCTATCTTAATTGGCATGAGAATGAGTGTATGTGTTTGGAATCTCAGGTTTTTGAAATAGGGAGGAAGATGAAACAAGCACGAGATGCTCTTTCTTACCACCACTATTGGGCCTCCTTTATCTTGTACTAACTTGATTTATTTGGTTTGTATCATCCTCCAAAATCTGCGACATATCAAAATCACAAGGTAGTCTTGTCGCACTTTGTACCATGACTTGTAGGAAAGATTGTCTATCCCTTTTCATGATTTCTTGAATCAATCTATTAAAATAGGGATTCATGATAGTTTCCTCAACTACTGCAAAATTCACAGATGCATTGTCATTATCATTATCATTTTCATTATTATTGTCATTGTTGTCATTGTTTGGTATACTACTGTAGTTTTCAAATGGATTGTAGAATTTGTCTCCATCAATAGGTACTCATGTTGTAAAGACCTTAAAGCTTCCTTGACTTCCCTTCTACACTTTTGTGAATGGGTTTCAACCATGGACTAAAGTATTGACCAAAAATGAAAGGTAGGATGAAAATGCAAAGACTATGGAAGACCAAGAGGTGTATGAAATGTAGATGAATCTAGGGTAAACTTGCAATGTCCAAGAGTGTAATACCAAAGTATGGATGTGTTTGAGAGTAAGGCATGGCTTCCAAAGAGATGATGGATCTCTTGATGAGGTAAGTTGAACTTGACTCCAGGTATGTATGTTTTAGAGTAAGGTGTGCCTTCCAAAGAGATGATGAATCTCTTGATGAGGTAAGTTGACCTTGACTCAAGAAGACCAAATGAGACCCTAAGATGATGGATCTTGATGTGGGACTCACCTAGTATTGTGTTGTAGTATGCTTGAAAAGTTTGATGAGTACAAGAAAAATAACTTTTTGACTCAAATTTGGAAGATATGTGTGAGGGCAATGCAAATGAAAGAAAATGATTGAGTATGTATGACCAAGACAAGTTGACTAAAAGATGAAGCCCTTTGGGAAACAACCTTAGAAGCTCTTTAGATCTAAAAACTTAAGTCCTTTTTGTTCTCAAGATTTTTCTTGTAATATCTCACTTATAAACACAAACATAGTTTTATCTGATCCAGATGTGACTTCTGATAAAAAAATGCAATTTCAATGAACAAAGACGTGGTTGCTTTGTGACAATGACAATTTTACCCTGAAAAATTTAAAAAATGCAATTCTACCCTGCACAGACGTGGTTTCTGGACACAGACACAATTTTTTTAGTCACAGATGTAGTTTCTGGTGAATATGACAAGTTCTCACTAACAGTTTGTTGTAAGACACAGATGCATATCGGAACTGCACATACACATTTTCTAGACATAGATAAGGTTTTAACAGTTACAGACGTAGTTTCTAATTCTTTGCTCAATTCTATCTAATTTTTTAGGATTTTTAATGTGACCAATCTCAATATTTTGACTCTTTTCATGGCAAGAGAACACAATAACAATGAAGACTCAACATTTGAAAGTGTTTTGTCTTAAGGATCCAAAATATTTCCAAATGTGAAGTGTGATGTGAAATGTTTTTGCATACACTTGAAAACATGACAGACACAATGTTTCTTTGTTTTGTTTTGAAAATGTGTGTGTGTGTTAATCATGCAAGAATAAATCTTAGGGCTGGCCAAGACAATAGTTGTTGAATCTCATGTGGGGGGTTACCCCGAGCTACACAATTCATAGCGGATACTTAGATGCTTGACCTCACTAGCTCCCCTCCATGATACTCACTTCTCTAGGGCAGCCAAGCACCAGTCCTCACAAAAAATCCCTATGGAAAACTTTGTATCTCTACTAAGAACCATAAGAATGTGAGCTGCTTCATAGGTTTGACCTCATGTGGCAACAACTAGAAGGTTTTTGGCTTCTAACACAAAATTTGTCTAGTAAGGGCATCCGTTCGAGTGACCATACATGTAGTGATGTATGCTCCATTAAGGAAGGCTCCTAGCCTACAGAGGTTGCGCTCTATAGAGTTAATGGGGAGACATGCCATTGGTATGAACTAATCAAAACATGCTGCTTGCAACTTTCATCATAAACACATTTATTTATAGTGGCTTAGAAGAGCTTGGACATAGCTTGTTACCACTTGGGTCATTCTCTCTCACTTGGCATTATGAGATACTTCGGAGGTTGTTACTACTTACTAAGTTGCCATTAGTTTTATGTCCAAAGTCATTATATATACTCTAGTCAGATATTACTACCGAAACATTCAGTTGGTAAGCACAGAGCAGTCGGTTATAGAATAAAGTAGTCACAATGCTTAGTATACACCAAGCTATCTACCGAGTAACACTCTATGACTACCAAGCAACAAAAATGATACACCGAGTGAACACACACCGAGTGAAACATGTTACCAGATTCATTGAACCTAGACACATATGGGAAACATGTTACAAGATCGAGGAACAGGGGATCATTATCACTTACAAAATTGCACCTTAAAGATTTTGTATGATCTTGAGGTCATCTATCCAATGAAATATTTTGTATGGTTATTCATTCGATGAATCATGTTTGTAAGATCGAAGCATGAACAAATCACCAACATAAGAGATCTATTTATACAACATGAATTGAGGATCAAAAAGAGAAGGTGTATGAAGCAAGACATGTGTAATAGATAAGGAAGCACTGAGTATTGTGACTGTTAGAGACACAAAGGTCATCGAGAAGGATTTCAGAGAATAGTCAAGGAACAAAGTAAATAGAAGGGTTTACCGAGTTAATCTATGGATTACCAAGGTATGCTATAAGCAAGGTAATCTCATTTTGAGCACATAGAATCTGCTATAACATTCCAGATGTGAAGTTGCAGAATTTTTGTAATATTGTGGTGTAATATTTTGAGTTGTAAGAGAAACCTTTAACAGGGTAAATGACTGTAACAAAGTCTATAAATTGTAAAGACTTTAACCAGATGCAACATTTAGAATAAGTGTTGTAAAATCCTTTAGCAAGGTAGATCTAATGATCTTGATACTCCTAACAGGGTAAGCTATCAGAAATAGCTAAACATGTAGCTCTAACCGAGCAACCTTTATTATTGTAGTAGTGAAGTTGTGGGTGCCATCCCCACTGCAGTTTTTCTCTCTAACCAAGAGTTTCTACTTAACCAAAATATATGTGTTATGGAGTGAATCATGTATGTTGTTATTTATTTGTTTTAGCTTTATATTATGTTACAACAATTTTTGGTTTGTGCATAACAGTAAAGTTATTGTTGAAGAAAAGATTTGAAGTACTGATTCACCCCTCCCCTCTCAGTACATTAGCTTTCCATATTGGGCCTAACAATTGGTATTAGAGCTTGAATCTTGGAAAAGGGTTTAATTGCCTAAAGAGAAAGATCTTATCAATGGAAGGCTACAAACAATCTCGAAGAATTGTGAATCTTCAAAATGAATTGGATCATGCTCATCAAGTGATTGTTGACATGCAGAAACAAATGCCAAAATCTCTGAAAGTTAGAAGAAGATTGTCTGATGATTTGCAAGACTCTCAAGAGTTAGTGGAACAAATTGAGATATCATCTGAGAACAGTATATCTAAAGAGACTGAAGAAATGATTGGACAACTGAAAGAAAAGAACAAAGCACTGACTGATTAGCTAAAAGCTATGAAAAGATGTTAGGTCCCAGAGACAACTGAGAGAGGGGGGGGGTGAATCAGTTGTCTAATAAATTCAAACCAAAACCCACTTAACCAACTTAATGCTTAATACCGGTAAACTAGTTAAGTGTGCCGGTAGACAGTGTTAATAGTAAATTGCTATATTGGTAAAGATTAATGCATGAAACATAAACATAAAGTCATCCACAACACATAAAACCAATATTTGTACGTGGAAACCCTGTAAGGGGAAAAACCATGGTGGGAAACCTTACCCACAATCATATGATACTACTGCAGATAGTAAGTGTACATAAATGGGGTCTGCACATGTAGAAAGGCCAATAGCCTAGAGCTCACTGCTCAAACACAAAATGGGAGTCACATTGACTACAGTTGGATGGTTAGATCCAATAAGAATGTACTACATAAAATAACATCTTCATATGCTGGATTTAGTACTAGTGTAATGCTGATATGCTTCTACAAAAACCTAGCTTCACCTTCAAATGATGTCTTCATGTATACCTCTTCTTAATCTCGCATATACCTTCTTACAATTATTTTTTTCACATTCCATATTCAATCTTATACATAAGATCTTACATTTATATCATAACCTAAGACCAATTTTAGTAGGTTGGCTCTACAAGATATTACAAAAAAACATTTTACAAACAATATAATATCCGATGCAATAACCGATTAAACATGTCAGCTTAATGCATTTACAACCATAATTAATCATCTCCATAGCATGCCATGCTGATCTAGAAAAGATAAACCTGCTGGTGTAACCCTGGACCTATTTGCCGGTAAAAGAAAATATGCAAATATGAATATACCAATGATTAATTCTTCAAAACAAAGTGTCCACACGATGTCTTTGACATCAAGTATTTTCCATATCATTCCAAGTGCTGGTGAACATTATGTCCTGCCGGTGAACCATATACTAGTAACTGTGCAATAGTTACTTGCTTGTTGGTGAATGCTGCTAGATCTCCAAAGTGCTAGTGTTTTAGTAGGTGTTGACATCAATGACAAAAACATACCAAAATACCAACAATCTCCCCCTTTGACATTGATGGCAACACAAGATGGAAAAACCATCAAAGTGCCAAAACAGAAATGCCAAATACCAGAAACCAACAATCTCTCCTAAACAACAATCTCACAACAATCTCTCCCCCTGGGAGCAACATGTGTTTATCCAAGGATTTTCAATACCAATTTCTCTACCAATCTCTCCTTAAAAGATAATGTGTTTTTCCATAGATATCTCTCCCCCTTTGACATCAAATGCCAAAGTTCATATACAAAATACCAATCAATTCAATATACCAACTACTCCCCCTGAGAAGTAGTTTGCTCATCAAAGACTAGAGTAAAGGATTTGTCTTTCAATTCTACCAATTGATGACAATCATCAACTGTCCAAGTCTCTACCGATGGTTGTATGACTCCAAGCTGATCTCTGAGATATTCAAAAGTCTCCTTAGGCAAAGGTTTTGTGAAAATATCTGCAAGCTATTCTTTAGTATTCATATAACCAGTTTTATCTCTTTTTCTTCAACTTTTTCCCTTAGAAAATTTAGTTTGATAGAAACATGTTTTGTTTTAGAGTGTAATACCGGATTCTTAGATATATCAATTACTGTAGTGTTATCACAACATATAGTAATAGGTTCCTTACATTTTACCTTTAGGTCTTTCAACATTTGCTTAAGCCATAGTACTTGTGTACAGTTAGTTGCTGCTACAACATATTCTGATTATGCTATTGATAAAGATGTACAACTCTATTTCTTACTCAACCAAGAAACTAATCTCTTTCCAAGAAAGAATGCTCCTCTAGTGGTGCTTTTTCTATCATCCACATCTCCTGCCCAATTTGCATCTGTGTATGCACATAGATCAAAATTTTCATCTCTAGGATACCATAATCCAAGATTTGCAGTGCCTTGTAAGTACCGAAAAATCCTTTTTACTGCTGATTCATGATTTTCCTTAGGATTACTTTGAAATCTTGAAACAATACATACTGCATTCATAATATCAGGCCTGGTTTGTGTCAAATACAGTAAACCTCCTATCATAGATTTGTATCTAGTTGGATTAACAGGTGTAGATTCATCCCTTTGAGATAATTTGTCATTTGTAGTCATAGGTGTGCTTACCAGTTTAGAGTTCTCCATCCCAAATTTCTTTAGTAACTCTTTCAGGTACTTGGATTGACTCAAAAAAATACCTTTGTCAGTCTGTGAAATCTACAATCCTAAAAAGAATTTTATTTCTCCAATCATAGACATTTAAAATTCTTGTTGCATTTTAATAGAAAATTCCTTACATAATCCATCTTCTCCTCTAAAGATTATATCATCAACGAATACTTCTATAATCAAGATGTCATCATTAGTTATTTTGTAATATAAATTGCAGTCTGCATTTCCTTTAGTAAAACCAATATTTAAAAGATACTTATCCAACCTTGCATACCAAGCTCTTGGGGCTTGTTTCAATCCATATAGAGCTTTTCTTAACCTGCAAACCATATCATTGTCATCTGTCAAAGAAAATCCATCAGGTTGTTCAATATAGACTTCCTCTTCAAGATCTCCATTCAAGAATACACATTTAATATCCATTTGATAAACTTTGTAGTTCTTGTGAGCTGCAAAAGACAAGAATAATTTGACTACCTCAATTCTAGCTACCAGTGTAAAGGTTTCATTGTAATCAACTCCTTCTTTCTGAGAATATCCCTTACACACTAGTCCTGCTTTATTTCTGATAACCTTACCATCTTCATTAAGTTTGTTTCTAAATACCCATTTGGTTCCAATTACATTTTTATCTTTAGGCTGGGGAACTAATGTCCAAGTATTATTTTTCTCAATTTGTCCTAATTCTTCTTCCATAGCTTTAATCCAAAATTTATCTTCACATGCCTCATTAACAGATGATGGTTCAATTTGAGAAATAAGATATACCTCTTCATTTGTCAATCTTCCTCTTGTCATAACTCCTTTAAATTTGTTTCCAATTATTTGATCTTTAGAATGATTCAATCTTATATACCGGGGTGTCTTAGTTTGCTGTTGTTCTTCAATTTCTGTGGAATCCTCTAATGGTACTGGGGTAACTGGATCTTCATTCTGTATCAGTGGATTTAGTGTAGGTTCATTTTTCACAATTTCTGTTGCCGGTTCATAGTCTATATACCTTGAAGTTCCTCTGAATTGTTCATCAATTTTTACATTTGTACTCTCAACAATTTTCTACAATCTCTTATTAAAACATCTATATGCCTTTCTCTTAGATGAATAACCAAGAAATATTCCTTCATCACTTCTAGGATCAAATTTGCCAATACACTCATCTCTTCTAATATAACATTTACTTCCAAAAATTCTGAAATACTCAAGAGTAGGAGTATTACCAAACCATAGTTCATGAGGGGTCTTACCGGTTTCACCTTTGATGTGAACTTTGTTGAATGTATAGATGGCTATGTTGACTACTTCTCTCCAATACACATGTGGTAGATTTGCTTCTGATAACATACTTCTTGTTGCATCCAAGATAGTTATGTTTTTCCTTTCAACAACTCCATTCTGCTGTGGTGTCCAAGGTGCTGATAACTGTCTTCTGATTCCATTCACTTCACAGAATGTATTAAAGTCCTTAGATGTGAATTCTCCTCCTTGATTTGATCTTAAACATTTAATTTTCTTACCGGTTTCAATTTCAACCATTGCTTTGAATAGTTTGAACTGTCCAAGTGATTCTAATTTTTCTCTGAGAAAAGTAACCCAACACATTCTAGAATAATCATCAATAATTAGCATGAAATATCTATCACCTTGTAAGCTTTTAGTTCTAGCTGGACCACATAAATCAATGTGAATCAAATCAAGAGCATTATTGGATTTTTCTAGAATACTTTTGAAACTAGCTCTAACTTGTTTTCCAAATTGACATTCCTTACAAATTGTATTTTGAGGTTTCACAATTTTAGGTAGATCTCTAACTACCTTAGAAGTATTGATCTTCACCATGCAATCAAAGTTTACATGATAGAGTCTCTTATGCCATAACCAACTTTCATCTATATGTGCAATCAAGCATGCCTTTTCACTATTATTCAAATGAAAGATATTACCTCTAGTTTGATTATTGGTTGCAATTTCCAAACCAGTTCTATTCATGATTTTGCATTTTCCATTCTTAAATTGTAACTGAAATCCCTTCTCAACTAATTGACCAATACTTAAAAGATTATGCTTTAATCCTTCAACATAGTAGACATTGTCAGTGTTATGCTTACCATCAAGAGATATTGAACCCTTACCTTTGATTAAACAGGCTTTGTCATCTCCAAATCTTACTAAACCTCCATTGTATTCTTGAAAGTTCAAGAATTTACCTTTGTCTCCTATCATATGATGTGAGCATCCTGAGTCAATGATCCATTCATCCTTTACTTCAACTTTAGCTACTAGGGCTTGTTCTACCGGTTGAGCAGTAGGTGCCGGTTGATCTTCTATTATAGCAACAAAAACCCATCCATTGTCTACAGGATCCTCATCAGTCACACCTTCATCAACAATGTAACAAGATTTGTCTTTGTTCTTCTTAAATCTGTATCTCTGATATTCAGGATTAGGCTTGTATGTTCTTCTAGCTTCTTCTCTTAGTCTAGCATGTCTATCAAGGCATCTTGAAGCCATATGACCAATCTTATTGCAGTTGAAACATTTAAAGGGCGCTTTACCTTCATACTTACTTCCAACTAGACCTTTTAGCATTTTCCTTGCAAATAGTGCTTCAAGTTCTTCAAGCTCTTCATTCTCCTTCCTAGTTTCTTCAATTTCTCTTGCATAAAAGGCTTTCCAATCTGATTTGTCAAATGATGGAGTAGATGATGTTGATGCTTTAAAGGCTAAATCTGTCTTTATAGTAGCAACAGGACCAAATTCCTCAATTTCAAAAGCTTAAAGTTTTCCAATCAATACATCCCTAGTTACTGATGTACTAGGCATTGTTCTCAACTCATTTATAGCAGTAACCTTCATTTTATATGCCGGTGGCAATCCTCTTAAGATTTTTGAAACAATTTCATCCTCACTCAAGGCTCCTCCACAACATTTAATACCCAAAACAATTTCATTTACTCTTTCATAAAAGTAGAAATCCTTTCATCTTCTTCCATTTTTAGATGTTCATACCTGACTCGGAAGCTTTCAAGTTTTGCAATCTTGACTATGGAATCTCCTTCATTCAGTGTTTCCAAATGATCCCAAATAGCTTTAGTAGTAGACCTATCTGATAATCCCATGATTTGTTGATATGATAAAGTGCTCAAAAGTGCTTCTCTTGCTTTGCAATCATTCTCCTCATCTTTCGCTAAGGTAGTTGGAGCAGTCTGACCAGCTACAGCAACAATATAACCATTCTTTTTGACTTCCTAGATGTCTTTACCAATGCAATTCAAATTTTTCTCCATCCTGATCTTCCATATCCCATAGTTGGTTCCATCAAGTTTAGGACTATCCTTCCTAAAATAATTAGTAGACATTGGATCTCCTGAAGTTGTTAAACTTTTGCAAAAGAGGACTAAGCTCTGATACCAATTGTTAGGTCCCCGAGACAACTCAGAGGGGAGGGGGGGTGAATCAATTGTCAAATAAATTCAAACCAAAAACCACTTAACCAACTTAATGCTTAATACTGGTAAACCAGTTAAGTGTGCCGGTAGATAGTGTTAATAGTAAATTGCTATACCAGTAAAGATTAATGCATGAAACGTAAACATAAAGTCATCCACAACACATAACACCAATATTTGTACGTGGAAACCCTGTAAGGGGAAAAACCACAGTGGGAAACCTTACCCACAATCAGATGATATACTATAGATAGTAAGTGTAAATAAATGGGGTCTGCACATGCAAAAAGGCCAACAGCCTAGAGCTCACTGCTCAAACACAAAATGGGAGTCACACTAACTACAGTTGGATGGTTAGATCCAATAAGAATGTACTGCACAAAATAGCATCTTCATATGCTGGATTCAGTACCAGTGTAATGCTGATATGCTTCTACAAAAACCTAGCTTCACCTTCAAATGATGTCTTCATGTATACCTCTTCTTAATCTCACATATACCTTCTTACAATTGTTTTTTTCACATTCCACATTCGATCTTACAAATAAGATCTTACATTTATATCATAACCTAAGACCAATTTTAGTAGGTCGGCTCTACAAGATATTACAAAAAAATATTTTACAAACAATATAATATCCGACACAATAACCGATTAAACATGCCAGCTTAATGCATTTACAACCATAATTAATCATCTCCATAGCGTGCCATGCTAATCTGGAAAAGATAAACCTGTTGGTGTAACCCTAGGTAACCCTAGACCTATTTGTCGGTAAAAGAAAATATGCAAATATGAATATACCAATGATTAATTCTTCAAAACAAAGTGTACACACGATGTCTTCGACATTACCAAGTATTTTCCATATCATTCCAAGTGCTGGTGAACATTATATCCTGCCGGTGAACCATATACTAGTAACTGTGCAATAGTTACTTGCTTGCCGGTGAATGCTACTGGATCTCCAAAGTGCTAGTGTTTTAGTAGGTGTTGACATCAATGACAAAAACATACCAAAATACCAACAAAAGAGAACATGAACATTTCAGCACACAGATGACTGAAAATCTTGATGCATTGAGGACAACCGAGGATAAATTAAGAGATCTAGAGAGAGAAAGACAACAACTTGAAGAATTAGCATCTGAAAGGAATGATGAAATCACAAGGTTGACTGGAATTCAACAAAATCTGTCAAATCAATTGGGTTATGCACATCATGAAGCAAATCTGAAAGATGATGAGAATCAAGCATTAAAACTTGAAGTATCAAGGTTGACTGATGAACTTGAAATAGAGAAGAAATCCAAAGAAACACTGAAGAAAAGTTATGAAGCATCAAAGATATTGGATGAGCAACTTAATACAAAAAGACCCAAAAAAGTTGCAGGACTTGGTTACAAAGGAAAAGACTCTACCGAGAAGGGAATCCACACTACTGAGAGAGGAGAATCATCTAAGCAAACTGGAAACAAAAAGAACATCAAAGGAAGGAAGCTTATTTGCAATTACTATGGAAAACAAGGACATACTGCCAACATGTGCCAAATCAGAAAAGGTAAGCAACCGAATGTCAAAAGGTCTAATGGTTATTGTTACAATTGCAATAAATATGGTCACGCATCTAACCAATGTAGGATAAAGTCTACTAGCAATTATCAGAAGGCAAAATTCAAAGGGTTTTGTAAAAACTGCAATAGATATGGACATAGTACCAAGAAGTGTTGGTTTAAGCAGAAGAACTATATGTGGTCTACACACCGAGAAAATACTAGAAGCTATCAAACTCACACAGATCTTGACCGACAGTATACTGCAGTACCATGGGATTACAATATAAGGATATGGCGTAAATGCTGTGGAAGATATGGACATATAAGTGCCAACTCCTTTATAAGGTTTGGAATGAACAACCGAAGATCATGGAGAAATCCTGGTATGACATGTTTTCATTGTCACAAAGTTGGACACTTGGCTAGAGATTGCAGAGATCAACCTAGGGGAGACACTGAGGAAATAAGAAGTAAATTACAGATGATTTGGAAAAAGAAGGAAATTTTGTCAAATGAAGAAAGCACCTTACCTACCGAGTTAGGTGCACCTATTCCAAATTAATCGGTGAAGGTATGAAGGGACTGCATTCTCTCAAGGTTGAATCTTAACAGTTCCTATTTTATCATGTACTTAATTCAAAATTTGCATAGCTAAATATTCTTTAGGAAATTTGAAATTTTATCAAGTCTTTTGGAAGCCTATCTAGTCGGTAAATGCAGGAAGTCTGGCTACTTAGTAAAAGCATAAAAAGGGAGTGGTACCAAGTGCATTTAATGTTTTCTTACTTAACTGCTTGGAGCCTAATAAGGTAAAATTGTGTACTTAAAGCTTTTGCATGGTCATTTTACACTTACCAAGTTTTCAAGAAAGCAGAGCAAAGTGATTCAAGGCGATCAAATCTCTTCCAAAGAGAAATTCAAGGTATTTACATCAATCACAATGCATTGTCAAGCTAGTTTACCGATCATATCAGTTGTGAATATTTATTTTACATTTACTAAGTGGAAAGTGTCTACCATTTAAAAGTCTTCAAACCCTAAGGATCTTTTGTTAAGTGATTATCCAAAATTTGCAATGGCACCTAAGATCCAGAAGCCCATTGTTGTTGAGAACATTGAGAAGCCCTCATTGAAATACTCTCTAACTCCCAAAGTAGCATCTGAACTGGATGATAAAACTGCCTTTTCACTCATTCTAGATAGGGTTTTACTAGTTGAGGATGTCAAATTCTTCACTAAGTGTCATGTTGAGGAACTAGGTCATGTTGAGATCAAGGACACATATGATGAATTGTGTACTGATGGGAAACTAGATAACAAGTTTGAATACATTAAATTCAAGGGATTGACTGAAGCCCTAACCTACCCGCAAGTCTTCAAACCCTAGTGGGTTAAATTTGTTTTGAGCAGAGTTCATGATGACTTCATGTGGTTAGAGGAGCAACCATTTAAGATCACCAAGGAAATCATCCACTTGATCACCGGTTACCCTATTTATGACCATGCCCGAGCTCAGAAAATGATTTCACAAAAGGAATTGATCACTTTAACTAGAGTAGAATTTGATTGCAGAGGTATAAAACTGAATAATGTCACAGATGTAGAGTTGAAGTTTTCCATTAGAGTCATAGGCTATTGTTTCTTTCAATCAGCAAGGGAAAATAATGTACCCTGTGCAGCAGCCGATTTAGCCTATAAAATTGTGAAGAAAGGTATGAAGATTGATCTATGCGAAGTGTTGAAAAATCTGTTTGAAAATCTCAACACCATAAGGAAGCCAAAGAAGAACAACTCGGCAAACACACTAAAGTTTGGATCACTTTTGGTATGCATGTTTTTCTATTTTGAGAAATTCTTTCCATTAGTCAGAAATGTAGTTTGGGAGCTACACCAACCAATCACCCATCAAATCAATGACTTCATCAAACAACTAGGTGATAACTTCAATGATATTATGGATGATTATTTTAGCAAGTTTCAAGAAAAGATGCATAACAGGTATAGGATTCCATCCAAGTTAGTGGAGAAATACAAGGATGATATATGCTTTGAAGTAGACACCGACTACTGCTATGTCAATGCGGTAGAACTGAGAACTCAATCTTTTCCACCTATGGGTTATGAGATTGATTTTGACATTACACAACAATAGATAGATGCTTTTCTTTCTCTACCAAGGCATGCTACTAAGATGAGATACAGTACATATGAAGAAGTTAAAGAGAAAGTTAAAATGAGCATTGTAGTACCAAAGGCTACAAGAAAAGAAACAAAAATGATTAAGGCATTAACAAAGAAATTTGGAGAAGGTTCTTCCTCCACACCTGTCAAGAGCATTCAAGTCATCACCGAGGAGGAATCTAAAGCCCAAGAAGCAACTATTACATTGAGCACCAAGTTGCCTAAAGGGAAAATTTTGAAAAGGAAGAAACAGGATGCATCAAAGGTATCACCGACTCCTTTAGTAAAGTGCCCAAACACAAGATCATTTGTAGTGTCACCAAGTAAGAGACCAAAGAATGTTGTCGCACCAAAGGTAACAAAAACTTATAAGAAATCTACTCTTAGACTCATTTTGACTAAAGAGTCCAGTGACACTGAATTTGAAGATGCAAGTAAATTTTAGATTGTTAAGAGTCAAAAGAAAGATGTACATAGCGTTGGTAATTTTTGTGCTAATCTGAAACAATATGGTGGATTTGGAGCATTTAGATATGTTAAGTATGAATCCAAAAATGATGAAGAAAAGAGACAAATAGAAGAAGCTGTAATCTGCACACTTATGAAATTCTGATTGGTCCCATTGGAAGTAACTAATTCTCTTCCAAAATAATTGTATTTGCATATTGATAACAGGTAGAAATATGCTATGGACTTGGAAAAATAGATGAGAAGAAGAAGTCTAGTACATCTCTTCTCAGACATGTCTGTAGATGAGATCAATCAACATCTGAAAAACTACTAGACAAACTTCCTAGTCAAGCAAAGAGCCTTGAAATTGATGAATGGCCTTTATCTTGAAGTAGAGAATGAGACGAAGGAAAGTGGCAGGAAATCTTTCGAATCAAGAATGCTGGTGAACAAGTTGAAGTTGAAATAGTTGATGTCATTGAGCAAGATCTTGATATCACCGAGCAAGACCCTGCTAATACTATACAAATTGATGAGGATATCATGGACATTGAGGTACAAGAACAAGAAATGATTGAAGGAAATGCTTATGCCAAACTGGTATCCAGTGAGTCAGTTTTGCAACAAGTTCACCCCTATTCCGGCCACTCAGCATGTTTCAATTGAGACACCTCAGGATACTGAACAAGGAAAAGAGGGTCACAATTCTACAGAAGGAGAAGCTACTTCTCAGGCCACCAGGGAATAGACTTCTCAAGCCCCTTCTAGCACTGAAAATGTTACAACTAAGACCCAGAGCAAGGATTCACCGAAGACTACATCTGAGGTTAAAGAAATTGACAAAAGTGTTGCCTCTACCGAGGGTCAACAAGCCTCCCAAGCCATTGTATTAGTTCAACCAGTGAAAACCTCCTCATCTAAAGAAAAGAAAATGAAAAATCATAGTTTCAAGTTAGATTTGTCAAAACCAATAGTGTTGCCAAATGTAGACATATCCAAATTAAAAGGGCAAGAACTTATTGAATTCAGTGAACTATGCAAAGCTAAAGTAGAACAAGAGAAGCAAATGGCTATACAAAAGAAAAATAGAGTACTTCAGAAGGTGAAAGAACTATTAACAGAGATGCCACCTGAAGCTACAGTGACAAAAGATGCAGCCATCCATGTTCAACTAGATGAACTCCTAACTAAAATAGAGACATCTAGAGTAGACGCATCTAAATACTTGATCAAGTTGAAGGACAAAGAACTCACTACAAAAATGATTGAAGAGGTACAAAAAGCCATTGCTATTGGCAAAGTAAAACTTGTCAAATTTATTGTTGAGTTGTCCCCTCAACTCAAGCACATTCTTTCTTTATTTCAGAAACTTTGTAGATTTTCTTTATTCATTAAAGATATCAAGAATAAAATAGAAGTGATTGAGAAAGAGATCACTGATCTCTCCCATACATTGACCACTGAGCCAAATTCTATTCAAAATTTCTGTACCAAGTTACAAAAGCTCATGGCTCAACAATTGGAACTTAGGAATGAAGAGAACAAAATAAGGATGGACATTATGACTCTTCAAACCTTATTCATTCCACACTTGTCCTCCGTCCAAGAATAGATCAACAAGGCTACCTCTTTATCCACTCAGCCAGAGGGAAGCACTTTAGATGGACTGATTTCACTATTAGCTAAAATTACAACTCAAAATTCACTCATGGATAGTGTCAAGGATGCCCTCTCTACCACTCTCACCAATGCAAGGACAAAGTATAAATCCATTTTTGACCAGTTGCCTCCACCGAATGGTAACTAAGTTTTGATGTTTGTCAAAAAGGGGGAGTATAGTATATAGTGTATATAAGATAATTTTGACAGGGGGAGAAGTGAACCGAGCAGTATATATAGAATATTGATCACAATGCATGCACAATCATAGTTATGAATAGTATATTGATAAGGGGAGTATATCTGAGTATAGTATTTCATTGACAAATGTATATACTGTCAGTTAAGTCAAATTTTGTAAGTATATAGATTTTTGAGTTATGACTTTGAAAGAAGTTTTGTCAAACATCTCAACTAATGTCAAAAGGAGAGATTGTTACTACTTACTAAGTTGCCATTAGTTTTATGTCCAAAGTCATTCTATATACTCTAGTCGACTATTACTACCGAAACATTCAGTTGGTAAGCACATAGTAGTCGGTTATAGAAGAAAGTAGTCATAGAGCTTAGTATACATCGAGTTGTCTATCGAGTAACACTTTATGACTACCGAGAAGCAAAAATGATACACCGAGTGAACACACACTGAGTGAAACATGTTATTAGATTCATTAAACCTAGACACATATGGGAAACGTGTTACAAGATCGAGGAACATGGAATCATTATCACTTACGAAATTGCACCTTAAAGATTTTGTATGATCTTGAGGTCATCTATCCAATGAAATATTTTGTATGGTTATTCATTCGATGAATCATGTTTGTAAGATCAAAGCATGAACAGATCACTGACATAAGAGATCTATTTATACAACATGAATTGAGGATCAAAAAGAGAAGGTGTATGAAGCAAGACATGTGTAATAGATAAGGAAGCACTAAGTATTGTGACTGTTAGAGACACAGAGGTCACTGAGAAGGATTTCAGAGAACAGTCAAGTAACAAAGTAAACAGAAGGGTTTACTGAGTTCATCTATGGATTACCGAGGTATGCTATAAGCAAGGTAATCTCATTTTGAGCACATAGAATCTGCTATAACATTCCAGATGTGAAGTTGCAGATATTTTGTAATATTATGGTGTAATATTTTGAGTTGTAAGAGAAACCTTTAATAGGGTAAAGACTCTAACAAAGTCTATAAATTGTAAAGCCTTTAACTAGGGGCAACATTTAGAATAAGTGTTGAAAAATCCTTTAGCAAGGTAGATCTAACGATCTTGATACTCCTAATAGGGTAAGCTATCAGAAATAGCTAAACATGTAGCTCTAACTGAGCAACCTTTATTATTACAGTAGTGAAGTTGTGGGTGCCATCCCCACCGTATTTTTTCTCTCTAACCAACAGTTTCTATGTAACCAAAATATATGTGTTATGGAGTGAATCATGTATGATTGTTATTTATTTGTTTTAGCATTATATTATGTTACAACAGTTTTTGGTTTGTGCATAACATTAAATTTATTATTGAAGAAAAGATTTGAAGTACTGATTCACCCCTCCCCTCTCAGTACATTAGCTTTCCATATTGGGCCTAACAAACACATTTATTTATAGTGGCTTAGAAGAGCTTGGACTTAGCTTGTTACCACTTGGGTCATTCCCTCTCACTTGGCCTTATGAGATACTTGGGAGGTAGGCCCTCTAATAGAAAACACAAAAAGAGTCTATTGCTCAAGACACAAAAGACACTTGTTCATTTTAGAGAACCAATGGAAGTGTTTTCTAGACTAAAGACAAAGCAAGCAATTTCAAAATCAATCTTTGCTAAAGATCTTGCACCAAACTTGTTAGTAGTTTTGAAATAATACCCTTTCTGTAAGCACATAAGTTAGGTAGATATTTAGATCCAAAATACTTTATAAAATAGGGGCCTTCGACAAGATGTTTTCTCTTTTTAGACAACTGCACCACTTCGTTAATCGAATCAAAGGAGGTTAGTGCCCAAAAACTAGATCTGAAACCCTAATCAAAAGAAAAGTGGAAAAATGAAAACATAGACGCAACTATACCGTACACAGATGCATACATAGATCACATATGTAAAATGATATAATATAGATGCCACTTCCTAGATCTGAAACCTGCAAAACAAACAACAAAATAAAAACGTGACAAAAGTCTGCACATACGTGATTTTTTAACCAAGATGTGACAAAACATGTCATAGATGCAACTTTAGCAACCTGGCACTGCAAAACTGGTCCAAAACCCTACAAATACACAAACATAACTTTATCACAAAAATGTGGTTTTAAGCCACACAAATGTGATTTCAGGATCACAGATCTATGAAATCAGCAAAAAATCAAAAACATAAAATAGTAGTCACAGATGCGAAAAAAAAACACAGATGTGATCGGATTTGTCGCGAACGCAAAAAAATGTAGAATCATCGCAATGTTGAACCTGCAACTTTGAAAACACAAAATCTAGAAACAAATGTTGAAATAAAGGGACAAGAGTCCCACCAGGCGTGCCAAAACGTATGACGGTGAAAAGTGGATAATGGAAACAACAATATTGAAAGACTAAATGGATCCAACCATAAAACCCTAGCCTAACAATAAATTAATCCATCATACACAATGAAGATACCTAAGATCATGCAAAAATCAACAAAAACAAATCAAATATACCATTTGCATGTCTAGTAGGGTTTCAATATCCATCTCTTCCTATCTCCATTGATCTTGCTTGATATAATTGCTCTCAGATTTTGTGTGCACAAGAGCTCAACAAAGAACGTAAATGTGGTTGATAGCTTGGTTGCAAAAATGATTGATTGCATCATTAGTGTGCTCATTAGGGTAGATAATGAAGGAATCATCCTCTTATATAAAAGACAGTGTAAGAAATGGAGGGATAAGACTAATAAGTGTAAAGGATAAATGGTCAGCTAAGATTGAAGGGTAGGCAGAGGAAATAAGAAAATAATGGAAGGGTAGGTAAGATAAGAATTAAGAGATGAATGCCATGTGTCATGGGTAGAAAAAGATAATGAATGAATTAATTAAATAAAGATTTATTTAATTAATAGAAGAAGTGGGATCAATTAAATAAATAAAATATTTATTTAATTTAGAAAAAAAGATTATTTAAATAAATAAAAGTATTTATTTAAATGAGGAAAGACTTAGAAGATGATTAATGAATTAATTAAATAAATGAGAATTTATTTAATTAGTAGAAGGCTTAGGATAAAATAATTAAATAAATGAGAATTTATTTAATTAGTAGAAGGCTTAAGATAAAATAATTAGATAAACAAAAATATTTATTTAATTAGACAGGACAATTTTAGATGTCTACAGGAGCCACTTGGATCAAACATCTATAAGCACGGAGAGCCTAAACCACTGACTTGAGTAGCCGAATGTACCTAGCGAAAGACAACCACCTGTGAGTCCAAAGATTCACCTTCTGGTGAAACTTATTGATGATGTACTACCAAGAGTCCCGAGGGAGATTCCCAAAAGATATGGGAATACCTAGGTATTTAAAGGGAAGAGGACCAATCTGGAACCTCAGAATCAGAGAAATCCTCAACTAAGTAGGGCCAGGTGTGTTGAAGAAGAAGATGTAAGATTTATCCTCAATAATTAAATACTAACCATATATTGTAAGATAGATATCCAATATAAGTTTGTGCAGATTCATAACTTCTCTTATCTTAGCCAATCCCGTCAAAGCATTGTCATCCACAAAATGAAGGTGCGACTACAAAGCCACACCATCTCCCCATCTCCACCCATGGATAAGACCCCTCTCCACACTCTTCTTCATCAGTCTTCCTAACCCTTACAAGAAAAATGAAGAGATAAGGGGAAAGGGGGTCCCCCTGCCTCAGACCCCTAGAAGCACTAAAGAGCTAAGTGGACTCACCATTAACTAGAATAGAGAAAGAGGTTGAAGTCACACAACTCATAACCCAAAGGATCCACTCCTCATCAAAACCAAAGCCTCCAAGAAATTTTTGGAGAAATGACCACCACACTCTATCATAAGCCTTTGCCATATCAAGCTTGATGAACATGGTTTTTTCCTTGGAAGTTACCATAGAATGAATAGTTTCTATAGCAATGACCACCCCATCAAGAATATATCTACCCTCCACAAAACCACTCTACTCTTTTGAAATTAGATACTTCAGCCATTTTTTCATTCTCTCAGCTATCATCTTAGAGAGAATTTTATAAATGACATTACACAAAGAAATAGGGCAGAACTGACTTAACTGATCAACACCTTCACACTTGGGAATAAGCACAAGGAAAGTGAATTTCAAAGAACAAAGAATCTATTTGTTCCTCTCAGACTTCTAAACCACCTCCATTAAGTCTATCTTGATTATATCCCAGAATTCTTGGGAAAATTCAATGGGGAAGCCATCAAGGCCCGAAGCTTTCCCTTTCTTCATCTGAAAAAAAACTCTCTTTAGTTTCTCTAGTGAGATAGGGCCCATAATATGCTCATTCATCTCCATAGTAGCCAAAGAAGGTATGCAAGAGAGGACCTATGCTTCCTCCTCTGAACCACCTTGAGAATCTTCCCCAAATAGGGAAGAAAAGTATTGAACAAACTCTCAAGACATCTCTTGCATCAAAGCCACCTGGTCACCCCTATTGTTGACAAGAATAGAGATAGAATTTTTGTGATGTTTGGCTTTCACTGACTGAAAGAAGAAAGCATTATTTTTATCACCTTCTTGCAACCATTCAATCCTTTCCCTTTGGTTCCAGTAAATTTCCTCACAAAGTTCACATTCCTCCAATTTTTTCATTGCCTTAGCTTCCTCTCTGCTGAGGGCCTTAGACAAACCAAACTCTTTTATTTGTCTAGTAATACCATCCAACTTTTCTTGGGAAGCCACTTTATCCTGAAAGATGTTTCCAAAATATTGATGATTCCAATTTTTAAGTTGGTACTTCACATATTGCGCCTACTTGGCAAAGGTGTACATAGCAGTGTCGAAGGTGGGTCTTCCATTCCTCCATCACTCCATCACATAGTCATATAGAGATGGGTCTCACAACCACATAAGATGAATCTTGAAAGAGGGAGACCGAGAGATCTGAGTAGAGGAGGTAGAGAGTTTAATCAGCTAGTGATCCAACCCCCTCTAGTCTAAGATCTCAGTATAGGTAGACCAACCACCACCAAACCAAAAGCAGGAAACCAAAAAATGATCAAGCCTCTTGCAATGCAATAATCCCCAATCCTTTGATTATTCCATGTAAATTGGCCATTTCTAGGTTTAATTTCCACCAGACGTAAAGACAAAATGTTATCACAAATCAACAAGGTAGACTTCTCTAGTCGCATAGCTCCCCCTCACTTCTCAGCCAACTCCAAGATGGCATTAAAATCACTAGCCATAATCCAGGGTTGGTAGGGTGCCACACTATGAATAAAGGTGATATGAGATCACCAAATCTACTTACCCTTTAAGTCAATAGGAACATAAATAATGGAGAAAAGAATAGATTCCCTTGTCTCAATACTGGCTATAATCATTGAAAGGGAAGATTTAGATGACATCCACCAAAGAGGGAAAACCTTGACCAGGTTCCATAAAGAGGCCACCCCCCTCAAATAATTTAGCCTCTTGTAGAAAAAGAACATCTGATGAATGCCTTCTTACCAAATTACGAATAAATTTTTGTCAAGGGCCACTATTCAAGCCCCTAATGTTCCAAGAGAGAACTATAATTTTGGGGGATTCAAAAAATGAGAATCCAAAGTCATAACTGACCTTGGCTCAACCAAGTTTCCCCCCATCAATTTTATCTTATCCAAATCCTTCTTTCATCCTATCTTAGGCCCTCTATCAGTTGACCCTTTTTTCATGTCCTTCTAATGAAGACCCAATTGGAGAGGAGTCTTGCTACTCTTCATCACATCAGGCCTTGATTTTATAATTAAAAGAGAATTAACCCCCTCATCCATAATCACTTCTGCAATAGGATTAAGTTTCTCCTGTGACTCCTGTTGGGAATCCATTTCCATTTGCAAGGCACTAAAAACCTATGAGTTCTAAGAAAAATCTAGAATAACCCCCTCCCGACCTGATACCAGAGTAGTTTGTTCCAAACTCATCAATCCCAGATTGACTTTCTACTGAGTAAGATCATCTAGGGCTTCAAATCTATTGAATGTATCTTCTTCCAATCTCTCCTTCAAGGTTCTCTTTTGACCCCTATTCTTATTGTGAGCCTTGATAGGAAAAAAGCCATCAATCCCTACAACAACCTTAGAACTGGGGGCCTTACCTTTTTTAGACCCCGGTGGCTTTCGGGGTTGCATAGAAGGTTGAAGCTCACTAGGTTTTGATCTTGGACATCTTCTCTGTAAATGGCCATATTCATGACATAACCAACATCTAAAAGGAAGGGTTTCATAGTCTAGTTGATGCACCTAAGAATAAGATCCAACACAAATATCCATGGAATATGTCAATGGCTTACTTAAATCAATTTGGACACAAATACGGCCAAAAGTAATTACCTTTTTTATCCAAGTTTGTTGAGAAGCCTCAACTGGTTTCCCCAACAATGAAGCCACCAAATGCAAAATTTCGTCCCGTCGACACTCAAATAGGAATCTAGGGAGCTTAACCCAAATTGACACACAATTTGGAATCTCCTTTGAGTGTTCAAGCTAGCATGCCATGGTTTTATAAACAATCCAATCTGGTTATGAAAGTAGGGACCACCTTCAAATGCCTTATTTTGATCGGTCATGCAACTGAAGGTAACCATGAAGTAGTTATTTGCCAACAACATAATGTCCATCTCTCCCTTTGGCGACCAAGTCCGTTGAGACCAAGTTTCCAAAAATTGCAACGAAGCCCTCATTCTCAAAAACTTGCACAATAAAGAATGCTACAAATAATAAGATACCTCTTTGGCAATCCATTCTAGCTAAATGACTAGCCTTGGTCTCTCCTTTGAATTCTTGAGACATCCATTAACTTTTGGGATACGGGATCTGCCAGGCAATCCAAGTCCATCGCCCCTACATCAGGAGAAAACAAGTTGTTATTAAAAACCGCCGCTTCTTGTGGAAGTGCCTTGGTTCTAATCATTGCATAAAAATCTATACCCTGAGCAGTATCTGATGGTTCTCTAGTGGCCACCTGAGTGTCCATGCTTAGATCTTGCATGCAATCCTAATCTTTGACCGAAAGTGGGGAAGAACCTCACACAACTCCTGCACCCAAACAACCAAAAACCCAACCCTCATACACAACTTCCACTCAAAAATATAAGAAACCACAAAATGAATAGGGAACCCTCAACCCCAAACCCCACAAGGCTGGGCCCAATAACCCCACCGCACCAAAACACAAACCCAAGCACCACACCCAAACCTTCCCCATCTACCTTCAAAATCCACACTCATCCAAGGAACATGCCGTCGGATAGCTTGTGAACAGTCGACACCCCCTGCAAACCTCACACTCCCCTCCCTATGCATGCACAGACACCAAACACTAGACATGAGCTAGGACCGAATGCCCTAGCTCGGCTTGTCCATAGCCACAACACAATTCCACTCAAATGCCATCTTCCCTACCTCATTTCATTTTTAATTTAAATATAAATTTTAATTTTTTATAATATGTATTTTTAAATTATATTTTTAATTAAAATCAAATATATTTAATTTAACAAATATATAAAATAATTATCTCAAGAGAGAAGAAAATTTTATTTCATTTCACTTGTCAAATCTTCCACCATTTCAGAACTTGTACAACTATTGAAATGCAGAAAAATGTATATTGAATATTGCATCTAGGACGTAGGCATGGTCCATGGGATGTGAGGCTCCATTTTAGTGCCTAGATAGCCAGTACCCACAATTTTCCTACATGCTTCAAATTTTGTTTACGCTTCGAATTAGTTATGACAAGTGAGTAAGTGGCGATAAGTTTCTAAATTGTATCATTCAAAATGTTTAACACTCTAGCTCAAGTTGTGGGAGGAGCAAGGATCTAGCCAACTCTTTCTTTCCACATGATAGTATGTCCATTGTCCTATAACTTTTTGTCCTTCAAGGTGTGCCACTAGTTTGTGTTTTTTATCATTCAAAATAAATCCAAGCACCCTAGAGTGAAATTGAACTTTTTTATATTCTAGAGATGAATGATTTGGTATATAGAGAGAAGGTTGGTTGAAAAGTTAGGGACACATAAGAAATCCTCAAAGATACCAATGACAACATCAAATGAACCCTTACTAATGCCATCCACTAGAGAATCATCCTTGATGAGATTATGAGGCATAGAACAAGGTTGTAACATAAAAATAATTCATTATTTTTCCCCTTATGGAATAAAAAACTTAAGTCAAGAATTCCCAAACTTGATGAATTTTATAAATAAAAAAGAGCAATTTCTTTCCATTTACTTGGATTGGAACCTAAGTGGAAGACTTTGCAATAGAAGAGGGTATATTAATGTTGTTCCTTGTCGTAAGGTGATTTATCTCTCGATGTGCTTCCAATAAGATGAATTTTCCTTATTACCAACATTATGAAAGTAGCTACAATTTGTTGTTTCCCTCTTCTAAGAATTCCTCTTTGATGAAGAGGATTTACTGTCTACTTTCCTAGGTACAAGAGAATTGTGCTTGTTCTTTTCAAGTGGCTTCAAGTTAAAACTATTATATGTCCTTTTAGATTGAAATAAATCTTTTTATCCTCTTAGTTTACCAATTAACGAATCCTAAGATTATGATGGCTTTGGGAGGCATATAGAAAGTAGTTATCCTTGTGCATCAATATCTAAAATTAGGATGTGATTGAAGGCATGGTGTATGCAACAACCATACTTGAAAATCATTAACCTTTAGGATGTTGACAATCGACACTCATCCGAGTTAATGGTATTGTCATTGATGGCAACACACATCAGTTTTTGGTTGGTTACTTATCCAGTACTCACCGGTATTCATGGTTCAATAACCAACATTCATGCAACCGACATTCAGGGTAACTGACAAACTAGGAACCGGTACACATAGGCCGACATAGGAGATTGATCCGACAAGCGTAACATGGAGGTGAAAATGGTCATATAAATTAATGTTTATATTTTGTCTAGGCTGACATGTAATCACCTTTGTAAATATGATTGTAAGCTGACATAAGGCATTTATGTTTATGTTTGTAAAGGGTATACAGGTCAATCTAGTTAGGTCATTTTTGAGATATAGGATATATGATATCATGCGAGTGATCTTGATCGATAGAATGTGAATGTAATGATCTGTAGTTGGTCTTGGTTGGTGGTTAAGAGGATTGAGAAGAAAATAAGGTTACTAGTAAATAAGGGAACAATGTTAACCGGTACAGGAAATGCTTAAATCGAAACTCATCTAGCATAGCAGATGCATACTTTGAATTCAAAATTTTGTATGGAACTCCATATTTGGTATCTGTAGTTAGTGAGACTCCTTTTGTGATGAGCAATGTGCTCTAGGTAATGTGCCTTCTTGCATGTGCAAGCCCCTCATGTAATATTTGTTGATTTGGCCAATGGATAGATATTGTGGGTCTCCAATCCCACCGTGGTCTTTCCTCTTTGAGGTTTTCCACTTATAAATCTCTGTGTTATGGTGTTGATTCTTGTGGTTGCATTGTTCTTACTTGTTGTTACTTTATTTTATGCATCCCAATTAATAAGTGGATTTGTTAATAAGGCTAAAAATACTCTAACCGACAGAACACTGATTCACCACCCCACTCTCATTGTTCTTGGATTCCAACATAGGATACATACAAAAAATACTTCTCCTTTTTATATTAAACAATTCTCTAAGGTCATAATTTTTTTGAAAATGTTGTTTAAATATCATCCACTTGCTTCACTCACATTTGATGATATCTTGGTGTTAAATATATCCTTAATTATATATTAGATCACCCTTCACCTAGTTAATAATTTGTGCAAGTCAAGGGAGATTATTTTTTAGTAAGGTGGCCTTGTCTAATGCTATCTAGAAAAAAAGTCAACTTCCACAAAAACCATGATGCTCTCCATGGTGAAACATCAACTTGAAATTAAATAAATAATTTATGAAAGTGGAGGGAGATTATTTTTTAGTCAAGTGACCTTGTTTAATGCTAGTAATCTACAAAAAAACTCAACTTCCACAAAAATTATGGGTATCCCCACGACCTAGCCTAGCATCCAACAACCTGTATCTTGGGTACTTTTGTGTGCTAGGGCAAGACTAATCCCCCCCACATGTGAGATCCTCCCCCCGCAAACCTTCTCACCTCTTTAAACTGGGAGCAGAGTCGAACTCGAGACCAAATGATGCTCTCCATGATGAAGCATCAACTTGACATTAAATAAATAATTTGTACAAGTCAAGGTCGAATATTTTTTAGTTTAGCGGTCTTGTTTAATGCTAGTAATATAGAATAAAAGTCAACTTCCACAAAAATAAATGATTCTTTCCATGGTGAAACATCAACTTGACATTAAATAAATAATTTGTAGAAGTCAAAGGCAATTATTTATTAGTCAAGTGACCTTGTTAAATGCTAATAATCTAGAAAAAAATTCAACTTTGACAAAAATAAGTGATGCTCTCCATGGTGAAATATCAACTTGACATCATCCTTTCACTAGCTCTTAAAATTCACTATAGAAGAGAAAATATTAAGAAGAGATTAGATATTATTTAAGGTCTTGGTCTGTGCTGTCTGTGGGTCCTATAGATTGCTTTGGCATCGTGAATGTTATTGAAATATTTCTTTCTTTCTTTCTTTCTTTAATCTAACTACAAATGACAATTCTAAAGACCAAGACACCAATTAACTTACATTTCCCAAGAAAAAGGGAGAAATAAAATTGCTAGTTATACCAATATCTATTAAAATATCAATAAAATCAAATTTTGATCATATTTGACCCTTAAATTACAATCATCCTAATTCTTAATAACAAATTTCAATTTACAATGTTCTCCATTGAAAAGTCAGTCGACCTTAGTTGACCTATTAAGATACAGTGATTTTGCACGAGTCTATTACAATGTAATAAAAAATGATCAAATAGTCGATGACTCAAATAATTTGTAGCAACCGGGCTACAATTTTATGAATTATATGTTTTTATAATGTTCCATTGTGTTTAGTTGCTGCAATATTCCGTTGTGTCTTTAAGCCTTTGAGGATTTTGGGTCCCAAATAGCATGTTTCTACATGTTCCCTGTAAAATAGGGAAAAAAAACCATAATATATGAATAAATAGTATAGATGCTTTATCCATCAAAAGATAACAAATAATCTTAACTAAATAGAACGTAGCTCAGATTCACTAAATCAGCAATAAGAGAAAAGCAAAAACAAAGTAATGCCCATCATTTCATTTCCAGAAAAATAAGATAAAATTACAATACCAAAGTTCTAAACAACACTCTCCATCCTCAATCAAAAACTTTGTGTTCCCTTCAAAAGCCTATACAACCCCACAAAAGGGAAAGAACAAGTCAAAAATATTATTGTTTATTGATCCAAGGCTTAAACTTAATTTTGCAATGTGGCTTTAGTAAGATTTTTAAAGCATGTATCTCAATTCCCATTTTGGATGTAGCCTATTACAATTGCTTCCATGAAACAAGCAAAAAAGGAGTTTAAAATGTTTGAGGTTTTATGAAGTAATTGAAATGCTTTGAGGACTGAAGGATCATTTCATAATATATCAGAAATGAAAATTCCCATTTTCAAGTCATATGATTCAAGAATTCCTAGATCGTTGCAAGATTATTGTAGAGGAGGAAAATGATGCAATACAAAAACAAACACCTACCTTTAAAATTCAAATTCAAAACAACAAACACAAACAAAATCTCTTTATTACAAATAAGCTCTTAGATTGCAACACTATGTGTGAAAGGTATGGAAATAGGTGATCCAAAAATTGAGATATGAATTCAGTCATTTCCATGCATCACATTAAAGAGAGAGTAGACCCAAAAGGTCCAACCTCAATTCTATTGAGAAGAGAGTTGAATGGAGATTGGATTCTACTCCCCTTTTTATTGGTTGAGGATGCAATCGAAACGATGTAATTTGAAAGCTAGATCTAGGGAAAATAGTGGGAATTTGACATAAAATAATGAAAACAACAAGGCATAGGTAAAATATGCAGACACAGAGCTAGATCTAAGTAGAAGAGACAAAGAGGCACCTATGATAAAAGATCTGGCTTGAAAGTGCATGTTTAGAAGGCAAATATTGACCTAGTTCTCCAGCTATCAGATGTAGAGAAACATGAAGCTTTTAGAATCAAAATATCGCTTAGAACCTATTCCCTTAAATTCAATGGAAATTGTAGGACTAGGAGGCAATTATCAATCGGGTCCTCCATATTTTGCCCCTACAAAAGTTTGATCTAGTTGTCATCAAATTTTATGCTAGAATCTTCATATGTGGCTCCTGAATTTATCACCTGCACACAAAAAGAAGGGAAATGGTTTTGTTGATAGGGTTTTCTTAGGTCAAACCATAGGTTTGTAACTAAGAATTGAATTGAACTTGAAATACTGAAGTAAAGGTTGAATGATATACCTCATATCTACTACAACTAATAATGGATGACGGTACAATTCTCTTTCAATGTAATCACAAGTGTTGATGCAATAACATGAATTCACAAGACATGAATATAAAAGACCTAATCAAACACACAATCTTCCATGAAGATTAATGTAGATTTTCTACTCCATGATGTTGAAATGCTTGAAGAATATGGTTGGATGAAATACTGCCTTGAATGCTTGAAGAAGCTTGACATTGCTTGATGCAAAGGTATATATATGATGGGTATATATGAAGTTATGAAAATGAATCAAAAGGATGCTCTTATATAGGGTTCCCAAGGTAATTGACTGGTTAGGTTGACCTCCAATAGTCAAAATGAGACACTGAGAATCAAAATCACTAGGAAGGGGAAGTGCATAAACACATTTAAATTAGGTCATGTTTAAGGAGGACTAGGATTCCCTAGGCACCATGGTCTTGGACCAAGATACCCTAGGCACCATGGTCCACCAAAAACAAGGCAAACAAGTGGAAAAATAGAGTGCACAGCCTGAGGTATAGGTTCAGTTCTTTGTGCAAAAAGATAACATCAATATTAAGGTAAAAAAGGTCAAAAATAAACTTGGGGGAGAGCTAAGATGGGACACACTAAAGTAGGGGTACAAAAGATGGTGTAAATTGTGTAGGGTTACAATATATGATGATACATCTATCCCCCACTTTAGCAGGAGTATGGGCCTATGTGCATACTCATGGTAAAGTAGTGGAATTAGAAAGGGATTTCACTTCTCTACTAGTGGAGTCACTTCTAGGCTCTCCTCTTATGAATGTCATGCCTAGCGGCTTAGTTAAATATATTATAGCTAATGTTCTTATTGATGTTATAAATATTTCTATTATGCCCTTTGTAAACAATAACTTGTATTACAATAATGCCTATCTTGTGACAAATTCAATTTTCCTTTGCAACATTCCTTAGTGTGTTGAAATTAGTTTAGTTGTCGAAGCCTTTGATTTGGATAACTTCCCTTTTGGTGATTTTTTAAAATATGAATCATGTTCATAGCATGCAATTAGATGCCCCTTAAGCTTTTTATTTTTATTGAAATTCAAAAAATGCTAGATGAGTTCATGTGGTATAGTTTTGCTACTTATTTTGATCACTACTCTTTTGCAACTATATTTTATTTAACATTTTTGTTCTTTGAGATGTTCCTTATCTTTTCCTTTGATAAATTTCTTATAAAAAGGTTCGGGAAACTTGAAAAATCCTTGTTACCTTATCCAAAACAAAACATTCTTGAAATACAAATGAATTAAAAATTGTCAACCCTTGTTAATCTTTAATATGTAGTTATTCCTATGTCGTCTCCTTCATCCTTGTACCATCTCCCCTTTAAAAAAGATCTCTATAGATCTTTGATATCATATCTTGTTACTACTCTAAAAAACCATTAAGCATCATTATTTCTCTGATTCTATAGGGTAGTATGAAATTCCTTTGAAAAGGCAACTCTTGTTATGTTCTCTACCTCTCACGGTGTTTTTAAACATGTTCTTTTATGACAACCCATCTAATTATTACTTTAATATGAGATAATTAAAAAATGAAGATTATTTTATTGCCCATGCATTTTTCTATAATTTTCAACATTTTGGTTTTGCCCCTCTAAATCTAATTATTGAATTATAAAAGCTTGGCGCTTCTTCATGATTGAAAGGATGGATATCTCACTCGAACCCTACTTTTCCCTCTTCAATCATGATACAAAATAGTTGAACTTCTCACTTGTTTTGTTTCATTATTTTCTCCATTGATTGAAAGGATGGATATCTCACTCGAACCCTACTTTTCCCTCTTCAATCATGATACAAAATAGTTGAACTTCTCACTTGTTTTGTTTAAGCTTCATAATCTCTCACTGGTTTCATGCTACTTACTATTGGAATGCTTTATTTAAAACTATATAAATCAAAGAAACTAATTACCATATAGCGTAAAATAATAGAAGAAGCAATGCGGAGTGCTTCACTTCATATAGCAAGTTTTTCCAAGAATTATGGACAGTCCCCCTGGTACATTTGGCCGAGCTTTCCTATTTTCTACCATGTTAGCCCTATGGATCTCAGATGGGTGACTAAGGGAAAAGGAATCTTTATCGATACCTTCTTAGATCATGAACAAAAGGGTAGATACAGCCAAGATAAGATTGATCAGTGGAAGATAGCACTACGTATAGTTTCATTTTACTCTGGTGAAATCATTGACAATAATAAGTAACGTGACCCCTCTTCTACATTTGTCTTATCTAAATTTCTCCTTTTTACATTCTTTATTATCTATCCAATTTTATATGTGTTATAATCATCACAGTTTAGTATTGTCTCATATTCATTTTTCATAATGTTTAACGCGTGTAGTGACGAGAGGAAGTTGCTGAAAAACATTCCGAACAGCGTACTCGAGCTAATGAATAAGGTGCCATTAGTAGTTGCAAAATATCCAACTAGTCTAGAAGAATCTGTAAATGATTTTGAAATGTACACCCTTCAGTCTCCACATAATCGTCAGAATGTACAAATTGTGGGAATATGTGGTATGGGTGGCTCTGCCAAGACAACTCTTGCAAAAGCAATATATAATAGAGAGTGCACATCTATGGAGAGATCCAGTTTTGTCTTCTATATGAAAGATGTTGTAGCCAAAAGTGTGTTGCATAATAAATAGATAAAACTGCTTGAGCACATAGGCATCAAAGGTGTATCATTGTATCATTTGATAACATAGAACAAGGCAAAGCAATTCTTGCATGCTGTCTCAGGATCTGTTCATGTGCTTATTGTTTTGGATGATGTGGGTCACATTAATCAACTCGAGGCTCTGTTGCCCACAAGGGGTAATCTTGGATGGGATAGTTTGGTGATTGTTACAACAAGGGAAGTGGAAGTCCTGAGATTGGAAGGGATCACCCCATTTATAAGATGAAAACACTTAATCTATTGCATGCCCAACCTTTTTTGTTGGCATACTTTTCTACAGCCTTCTCCTCCTGAAGGGTTCGAGGATCTAATTGAAAACTTCTTACATGTTTGCAATGGGATACCATTGTCTCTGAAGGTAACTGGGCGACAACTTTATGACAATTCTGGAAAAGATTATTAGGAATCTCAATAGCAAAATTTTTTTGGAATATTGCCCAACTGCATTATAGAGAGGCTGAAGGTTATCTATGATGCATTAGATAATGAAGAGAAACATTTATTCCTGGAGAGAACTTGTTTCTTCGTTGGAATGGAGAAAAATTCTACCAATGCAATCTGGAACAGATTAGGGCGGAGTGGTCTGCATAGTTTGGAGACACTTGTGAATAAGAGTCTTTTTTGAGATAGATGAGGCCTCCTCTAATTACATACTCAATAGATCCCAAAGATCCCCAACTTTTACTTGTTCAGTACATATAATATGTTATAATAGTTGCAACAGGACCAACATCACTGTCTAAGAAAACACACACTAGCTACATAGCAACACAATATCTTGTATATCAATGGGAATTAATAATACATAGATATCTTGTCTATCGACAGAAACTAATAATACATTAGACCAAATTTCACCTAGTCAAATAAATAATTTGTCCAAGTCAAAGGGAGATTTTTTTTAGTCAAATAACCTTATTTAATACAAGTAATCTAGAAAAATATCTAACTTTCGCAAAAACCACTAATGCTCTCTATGATAAAATATCAACTTGACATCATCCTTTGTCACTAGCTCTTGAATCTAGCAGCCAATGACAATTATAGAGATTGAAACGTTACTTGACCTCATTCTCTCTAGCAAATTGGGTCATTGCTTTTAAGGCACTTGCGTCACACCAAGGCCACGAATTTTCAATACAAATATTTAGACTATTTTTGAGGCTTTTGTCCTATTTATTGGCAATTCTCATCATAGTTAGTACTATTGGAAATATGGAGGAATTGATTATGTGTTGCATTGATGTTTGTCATTGATGTTAGCACTAGCTTGTGTGGTTGTCTGCTAGGTTCCAGTAGAGTGGTTCGACTTTGATGATGATCAGGAGATTTGTCTCCGGTGTATTCCGGTTGTTGGGAATGGCTTGGATTATTTATTCATGTGTTTCTGATGTGTATCTCATTCAGTTGGTTTAGGATTTGGTGATTTGGAAGCTATCATATGTTCTAGTAAGGTTTTTGGTTACTGGTAAGGGTTTAATCGACAAAGTTTTGTTGAATATCTTTTGATAGATTTGATAAGTAGTGCTCGTGCATCTTCTAGAAAGTTATTAGGATGCTAATGGTTATCATGTTCATGTTCCAGTTGATCAATGGTGTTGGCTTTGACTTATGGCAACCTATTTTAGGTCTGATGCTATTTTGCTAGGTTATGGACCGGTTTGTGTAATGTGTTGGTGGATACTCCTGATGCATTACCGGTTCGATTTATTGATTTGATAATGTTGTTTCGGTCTCAGGCTGACTTGGTTTATCATTGGTTTGTGGGTTTACGTTATGGATTTATTGTATTATTTTTTAGGTTGCCAACCTAATTGTTTAGGTCCAAGGGTGGTATAAATATGATGTAAGATCTCTTTGTAGATCATGGGTTATGGGATTATCTGCATGTGAATAAAGTTGAAATCATATGCAGAGGTTTTGGTGGATCATAGGTGATCAAATTGGATTTGTGTAAGAGGTTATAGACCTCTAGTATTGAGCTTAATTGGAACTATACTCAGGCATCTAAGATATTATTCTTGCAATTCATTCTTATTTCTGGATTGTACTCTGGACATCTTTTGTAGTCAGTGAGGCTCCCTTGTAATGAGCAATGCGCTCTAGGTTGTTGGCCTTCCTACATGTGCAATCCCTTCTTATTATAATCACATACTTACAACATAAGTATAATTTGACTGTGAGTAGGCTTCCCAATGTGGTTTTTCCCTTTACTGGGTTTTCCACATACAAATCTTGGTGTTATGTGTTGTGGATGTATGGTATTTGGTTTATGGTTTATGTTTATTCTTAATTGATAGATCTGCTATTCTGGTATTTGGTTTATGAATTTTGGTAAAAGGTTTTATGTGCTTCAAGTTTTATAATCTCTTGACAATTGACTCACCCCCCCTCTTAGTTGTCTACTGGTTATGCTTACAATTGGTATTAGAGCTTGGTCCTCTTTGCAAAAGATTAACTGCTTGAGGAAGATCCTATGGTGAATAATCATTCAACTTCAATTGCTTACTAGAACGACAGCCCTAGGCTTGAAGGAACAAATTATAGAGTATGGCAGCTTCAAATGGAGACTCATTTGAGATGTCTTAGTAAGGAGATTTGGGAAATCCCTGAGAAAGGCTATACTCCTTATGATCTGACATCTGGCAATCCTCCTATAGTAGACTTGGATAAGAACATTGAGAATGGTTGCAGAGCTAGAGAAGCCCTTTTGAGTGCCCTTTCTGATCAGCAAGTAATGCGATTAATAGACAAATCATCTGCAAGAGCAAGATGGGATAAGTTAGAGACTTTGAATGAAGGTGACCCTATTGTTAAAATTGCTCAACTTGATGGTTATTGGGTGAGATATGAGAACCTGAAAATGGAGGAAGATGAAAGAATTGCTTCTTTTATGGAATGCGTCAATGAAATTGTCATGGGAATTCAATGTAGTGGTGGATCTCTAAGAGAAGATGAGATTGTTACTAAAGTATTGAGAGATTTTCCATTGGCTTACAAGATGAAAGCTACTGCAATTAATGATCAGTGAACAATGTCTAAAGTTATCTACTTTTTGAGCTTGAAGAATTCGGTCTTCAAGGAGTTGCAAAGACAAAATCTGCTTTTCATGCATCTACATCATCAGTTGACAAGAGCGATTGGAAACAACTATATGCAAAGGAACTGGAGGATATGAAGAAAGAAGATTAAGAGCTTGAGCAACTTGAAGCCCTATTCGCTAGAAGAGTACCTAAAGGTCTGACAGAAAGTAAGTATGAAGGAAAATCACCTTTCAAATATTTTGCTTGTAATAAAATAGGTCATTTTGCATCTAGATGTTTTGAAAGGAATTCAAGATTTGAAGAAAAACATAGAAGATATTTTAGGCCTAACCATGAATATCAAAACAAGAATAATTAAAGGAGGAACAAAGTCAAATCATGTTACTATGCAGATGAGGAAGGTGTGACTGATGATTCTAATGATGAACCGACAAAAGATTCAGCTAGTGGATCCAAAAATGGAAAGGAATGGATATTCGTAGATATCAAGGAAGATTCTCTGGAGCCTTTTATTCAAAATGAAGGGAAATCCCTTACTGCTAAAGTTGAAGACAAGGATGAATGGGTGATAGATAGTGGATGTTCACAAAATATGACTAGAGATCAAAGGAAGTTTCTATCTTTGCAAGAATTTGATGGAGCTCTCATTAGATTTGGAGATGACAAAGCATGCATGATTAGAAGAAGAGGAACTATATCATTGGATGGAAAGACCAACACTGATAATGTTTATTATATTGAAGGTTTAAGGCATAATCTTTTGAGTGTAGGATAGTTGGTGGATAAGGGATTTCAATTATAGTTCAAGGATGGAAAATGCAAAATCATCAATAGATCTGGATTGGAGATTGTAATCGGTACTTAGAATAAAGGTAACCTATTTCATTTGAATTTCGGTGAGAAGACATGTTTGATTACACAAATTGATGAGACTTGGATATGGCATAAGAGGTTGTGCTATGTTAATTTTGATTGCATTGTAAAGATCAATTCAACTAAGGTAGTTAGAGATATACCTAAAATTGTGAAGCCTTATAATCTGGTATGTAAGGAATGTCAAATGGGTAAACAAGTCAGAACTTATTTTAAGAGTATACAAGACAAATCTAATGATATTCTAGATCTCATTCATACTAATTTGTGTGGTCTTGCTAGAATAAGAAGTTTTTAGGGTGATAGATATTTCATGCTAATCATTGATGATTATTCTAGAATGATGTGGTTTTCTTTTGTAAGGGAGAAATTTGAAGCCTTTGAAAATATCAAGATCTTTAATGCTATGGTTGAGATAGAGATAGGGTTGAATATTACATGCTTAAGATCCGATCAAGGTGGTGAATTCACATCTGTTGAATTTAACAATTATTGTGGGAAAAATGGCATAAAGAGACAGTTGTCTGCACCCCGAACACCTCAGCAGAATGGTGTTGTGGAAAGAAACAACAAAACTATCTTGGATGCAGCTAGAACTATGATGATGGAAGGTAATTTTACTCATATCTATTGGAGAGAAGTTGTAAGCACGGTGTTATACACATTCAACAGAGTTCATATCAAGGGAGACACCAGTAAGATACCTTATGAGTTATGGTTTGGTCATACACCTACAGCTAAGTATTTCAAAATATTTGGTAGTAAATGCTATATCAAAAGAGATGATTCCATTAAAAATTTTGATCCTAGATGTGATGAAGGGATATTTATTGGTTATTCTAAGGAAAGAAAACATATAGATGTTATAACAAAAGATTGCAGATAATTTTGGAGTGCTAATGTCAAGGTGGATGAGCAGTACAGAGGTCAAATCAGAACTTATGAAAGAGAACCAAAAGTTGAAATGATCATAACCTGAACCAGTAGCACCTATACCGAAATAAAATGTTGAACCAAGTACTCCGATAATATCATTAAATTCAACAGTAAATGAAGATCAGAGTAGTGAAACATAGTCATAAGGCTCCTAGGTATGTAAGGTTGAATCATTCAGAAGATCAAATTATTGGAGACAAGAACAAAGGAGTGATGAAAAGTAGAAGGTTGACAACCAAAGAGGTATGCTTAATTTCTCAAATTGAATCGACATTAGTAGAAGAAAAATGGAAGGATGAATGTTGGATGAAAGCTATGGAAGAGGAATTGGATTAGATAGAAAACAACAACACATGTACTTTAGTTCCCCGACCTAAAAATAAGAATGTTATTGGAACTAAATGGATTTTTAGGAATAAATTGAATGAAGATGGACAAGTTGTGAGGAACAAGGATAGATTGGTTTGCAAAGGATATTCTCAGAAGGAAGGAATTGATTATGATGAGACATTTGCTTTGGTAGCTAGGATTGAAGCTATGAGATTATTTCTTGCTTATGTTTCCCATAAGAAATACAAGGCTTATCAGATGGATGTTAAGTGTGCATTTATAAATAGAGATCTTGAAGAGGAAGTCTACAATGAGCAGCTTGATGGATTTTCACTTTCTAATTTTGAAAACATGGATTACAGATTGAGGAAAGCTTTAAATAGATTGAAGCAAGCCCCTAAAGCTTGGTATGCTAGATTGGACAAATATATTTTGAAGCTTGGTTTCACTAAAGGTAATGCTGACAATAACTTGTATTATAAGATAACTGATGATGAAATATTGATTGTTGAGGTCTTTGTTGATGATACCATTTTTGGAGGCGAGGATAAGTTATGTATGGAATTATCCGATAATATGAAGAATGAATTTGAAATGTCTATGATTGGACAAATAATATTTTTCTTAGGGTTGTAGATTACTCATACTGGTAAAGGTATTTTCATTTGTCAAACTAAGTACGCTAGAGAGTTATTGAAGAAATTTGGTATGGGAAATTCTAAACTGGTAGGTACTCCTATGGTTACAAGTGAGAAAAAAAGAAAGATGTACCAGCTCTGGTAAATCCTACAAGGTATAAATCTATGATTGGAGGTTTTTAATATTTGACTCAGACTAGACTAGATATAATGAATGCAATTTGTATTGTATCAAGATATCAAAGTAATCCTAGAGAGAATCATGAGAGTGCGGTGAAAAGGATTTTCAGATATTTGCAAGGAACAACTGAGTATGGTTTATGGTATCCTAAAGATGATGAATTTATACTATGTGCATATATAGATGTAGATTGGGCTAGAGATGTTGAATAGAAAAGAACATCCGATGGAACTTTCTTTCTTAGAAAGAAACTTGTTTCATGGATCAACAAGAAACAGTCATGTACTTATTTATCTACTTCTGAAGCTGAGTATGTTGTTGCTGCTACTAACTGTACACAAGTTCTATGGATGAAGTAAATATTGAAGGATATAAGGGTAGACTATAATGAACTGGTAGTTATTCACTGTGATAACTCTGCTGCTATTGGCATATCAAAGAATCTGGTATTTCATTATAAGACAAAGCACATATCAATCAAGTATAACTTTTTGAAGGAGAAGGTGGAAGAAAATGAAGTCAAATTGGTTTATGTGAACACTAAAGAGAAGATTGCAAACATCTTCACTAAACCTTTGCCTAAGGAATCATTTGAGTACTTTAGAGATAGATTGGGGGTCTCTGCCCCTCTAATAGAGACTTGAGTGATGCTAATTGGCATCAGTCCAATATGCATTTATCAAAGCTCTCATTCATTCTGGATTGATGTGTTGGTGCTACTACTCAGGGGGAGTAGTCAACCGTGTGGTTCTATGGTTTTTCTTTGATGTTTATGTCATATTTCTAGTATTGATGTCAAAGGGGGAGAGATATACATGTGAAAAAAAGATCTTAAAAGAGATATCAGTCCTAGGGGGAGTTTGTTTTAGGTCTATGGTTTGGTTCATAGCTTCATTGTTATATCATTTTTTGGATGTCTTCCATTGGGGGAGACTTGTTGGCATTTCTTGGCACTTGGATGTTTTTTACATCTAGTGTTTCCATCAATGCCAAAGGGGGAGATTGTTGGCAATATGGAGTAATTGATTATGTGTTACATTAATGTTTGTCATGGTGATGTCAACACTAGCTTGTTTGGTTGGCTATCGGTTTCTAGTATAGTGGTTGGACTTTGATGATGATCAGGATATTTGTCTCCGGTGTATTCCAATTATTGGTAATGGTTTAGATTGGTTATTCATGTGTTTTTGATGCGTATCTCATTCAGTTGGTTTGGGATTTGGTGATCTAGAAGCTATCATATGTTCTAGTAAGCCTTTTGGTTATCGGTAAGGGTTTTACCGGTAGAGATTTGTTGAAGATATTTTGATAGATTTGATAAGTGGTGTTGGTGTGGCTTCTAGAAGGTTATAAGGATGTTGATGGTTATCATGTTCATGTTCCAATTGATTGGTGGTGTTGGATTTGTCTCATGGTGACCTATTTTAGGTCCAATGCTATTATGCTAGGTTATGAACTAGTTTGTGTAATGTGTTGGTGGATGCTCCTAATGCGTTACCGGTTGGATTTATTGATTTGATAATATTGTTTCAGCCTCAAGCTAACTTGTTTTATCATTGGTTTGTGGGTCTATGTTATGGATTTATTTTATTATCTTTTAGGTGGCCGACCTAATTGTTTAGGTCCAAGGTTGGTATAAATATGATTTAAGATCTCTTTGTAGATCATGGGTTATGGGATTATCTACATGCAAATAAAGTTGTAATCATATGCAAAGATTTTGATTGATCATAGGTGATCGAATTGGGTTTGTGTAAGAGGTTATAGAAATATGGTATTGAGCTTAACTGGAACTGTACTCAAGCATAGGAGACACTATTCTTGTAGTTCATTCTTATTTCCAGATTGTAGTTTGAAGATATTTTGTATTTAATGAGGCTCCCTTGTGATCAATAGTTCACTCTAGGTTGTTGGCCTTCCTAAATATGCATTCCCCTCTTATTTTAATCACATACTTATTGTAAAAGTATCATCTAACTATGGGTAGGCTTCCCACTGTGGTTTTTCCCTTTATTGGGTTTTCCACATATAATTCTTAGTGTTATGTGTTGTGGATGCATGATATTTGGTTTATAGTTTATGTTTGTACTTAATTAATATATCTTCTATTCTAGTATTTGGTTTATGTATTCCGATAAAAGGTTTTGTGTGCTTAAAGTTTTATAAAATGTTGACAAAGGATTCACCCCCCTCTCCGTTGGCCACTAGTTATCCTAATAGGTACAATCCATTCCTTGACTCTTAAATAAAGTAGAGAAAATCATCTAAGATGTTTTTATAAGTTATATGAAAAATGGTGGGTAGAGAAGGGAAATAGTAGAAGCCTAGTGTTGATGATGGATTGGAAGATAAACTGAGTGAGTAATCTTGGGAAGGCCTCCTTGATCCCACTCTCAAATATGAGATACTCAGATAGGACGATAAGGAGTCAAATAAATTGTAGGAGCGCAACTTCAAAATTATGGATCATATTTTCTACAGTGTTCGATTGTGTAAGTCATAGAGTCCACATCCTTGCATCATATGTAAGTCAATGAAATTACATTTGTTAGACAGTTTAGATAACCAAAAGATAACTAAGAGGGGGGGTGGGTGAATCAGTTGTCACAGATTATCGGAAGCAATCAACAATTAAACTTTAATATCAAAACCCAAAACAATAATTCCAGAATAGCAGTTAATCCAATTAAGTATAAACAATAATCATAGAATAAAAGACATTCACACAACACCAATATTTGTATGTGGAAAACTCGGTAAAGGGAAAAACCATGGTGGGAAGCCTACCCAAAGTCATATAATACTTTTGCAGTAAGTATGTGAATTGCAATGAAGGGGCCTGCACTTTTAGGAAGGCCAATATCCTAGAGCACACTACTCATCACAAAAGGAGTCTCACTGACTACATACAAATCTAGACTACAATCCCAAGAAGTGTTGAACTACAAAAGGTAGCATCTCCTATGCCAGAGTATAGTTCTAGTTAAGCTCAATACCAGAGGACTAAATCCTCTTACATAAACCTAATTCGATCTCCAATGATTGACCAACTCCTTTGCCCGAATTAGATTACATTATTTGTACATTACATTCCTTGACCATGACCTCTTACATTAACCATGATGATCTACAATGAGATCTTACATCCATATATACAAACCCTCGACCATAAACAATAAGGTTGACCACTAGATAATAAACCAATTACATAATTACAAACCATGTCGGCATTAGGCCAAACAAATAATATCCAACACATAAGACATCCTGAAAATACATCAATAGGTCCTATCCACATGTTACATCAATGTCAGTCCATAACCTAGATCAACTAGGACCAAGTATAGGTCCACACACTTCAACAATGATCTCCAATCACCAAGTCTTGAACAAGATCACCAACAACATCCTAAAACTCCATCAGAAGCCGCACCAATATAACTTATGCAATTCATCAAAGATCTCCATCAAAAGATCTATCTGTGATACCCTCCCCAAAACCAGAAACCAAGCTTCTAACCAAGTAGGATAGCATCCAATCACCAGACCAAAACCAACTGATCAAGTATGAGTATAAGTATCATGAACAAGCCAATTCCATCACCAAATTATAATTAGAGGGCCTGCCTTCCCAACCATTTTCTTTTACAAGCAAGTGACAATCGTGAAAAGGGAACGACCCAAAGTGAGTATGGCTAGAATACCTTGGCATTCTAACTCACTATAAATAAATACCTGATGAGTGAAAGCTTTGAAGGAAGGGTTACGTGGGAATTGTAGTTACTTGGGAAGTGATGACCCTTGAACTCTTTCTCATATCAACATCTAAGTAGGACCTCACGGTCTAAATCATGCTTGCACGACTACATTTGTTTGGTATCTTGGTGGGCTTAATGTCTCAATCATGCTTGCGTGACACCAAGGAGTAACACTTAACAGAAATCCTTACTAAAAACCTTGTATTTAGAGGCCAAAAACCCTTCTAGTTTCTTGAGAAGGACAAGTTCGGATACTTGGAAGTGTATATGGTGAAAATGGATAACAATAATAACAAAATTGAAAGGCTAAATGAATTCAACCACCAAACCCTAGCCTAACAACAACAAAGATCCACCATAACATATGAAGATTACCTAAGACAGTGCAAATCAAATGAAATTACAAAGATTATACCATCACATGTCCAATAGGGTTTTGATCTCCATTCTTCCTATCTTCATTGATCTTGCTTGATACATTTGCTCTCAGATTTTATGTGCACAAGAGCTCAACAAAGAACGGAATGTGGTTGCAAGTAGGATCATAGTGTAGTCAAGTCCTTAAGATCAGCGATTAGGATTTGATAATGAAGAAAGCATCTCCTTAAATAGAAGACACAATATGAAATAGAGGGATAAGATTGAGAGGTGTAAAAAGGAGGTTGGCTAGGATTAGAGGGTAGGTAGAAGAAATAATAAAATAATGAAAGGGGTAGGTAGTGTAGGAATTAAGAGATGAATGACATGTGTCATGTGTAGAAAAAACTAATGAATTAATTAAATAAATAAAGATTTATTTAATTAATAGAAGAAGTGGGATAATTAAATAAATAAGATATTTATTTAATTTAGGAAAAGGATAATTTAAATAAATAAATGTATTTATTTAAATGAGAAATAAGGCTATAAGAGGATAAATGAATTAATTAAATAAATAAAGATTTATTTAATTAATAGAAGAATTAGGCTTAGATAATTAAATAAATAAAATATTTATTTAATTAGACTGGACAATTTTAGGTGTCTACATTTTGCCCCTCTTTGAGACAATGCGGCTTGTCGCGTTGTTTCAAAGAAGATAATATGAACTAATACAGAGTTGCCCCAAGATGGGAATGATATGCCCCCTCGAGAGATTGGATGAAAATATCTGAAAAGATTGCAGACAATCTCTCGATAAGAAAGACGGGATAGAATGGACTGACCGAATAAAGTGACAGAGTCACGGGATAAAGAAGACTGACTCAAGAAATGATGGCGAGGGCTAGGGTAGGCTATAAGATAGACCACGGGCAGAATACATCCTCATTGTCATCCACACATCCACAAGAGCAGAGTGCAGAGCGAAAATAGAGCAGCAACAGTTAGCAGCGATGGCTTTCGTTCATAGATTCGACTGCGTTCGCTGATTCCAGAGGCCAGCAGAGGCAGGAGAGCCGGTAAGTACCACAAAACCTCCTCGTACTTCGATGCATTTATTTTTGTCATTAATGCATGGTAGATAGAGCAATAAATGTGCATTAGGTCAGGGGTAAAAAATGTCAAAAAAATGTTTAGGTGCATCTGCGTTGGTGCTAGGCGCATCTGGGTTTGTGCCAGGCGCATTTGTGTTTAGAAACGCATTTATGTCAAATGCGGCCACGTTTGTGTAGTGTAGGGGTGTTTGTGCCAAGAAGGCACATTTGTGTCGCCCAGGCACGTTTGTGTAGAGCATAGGCACGTCTATATTTTTCAGGCGCATCTATGTTTTTCAGGCACGTCTGTGCAGTCTTTAAGCGCGTTTGTGTCAGGAAAGCGCGTTTATGTCCAAAAAATGCAAATTTTTGTCTTCTAGGTCAAATCGACAGTTCTGTGATGAACATACACTGTCGATTAGATAAGCTGCTGAGAGGATACACTCAAGCAGGTCCTCTAGGGAAGACTAGGATAGATCAAGACACTTTGTGATGAACAGGGAGTACTTAAAGTATAAGCGGCACTTTGTGATGAACAGGGAGTGCAAATGTGAGGAGCACTTTGTGATGAATAGGGAGTGCAAAACACATAGTACTTTGTGATGAACAGGGAGTACCACTAGGATAGAAGTAACACTTTGTGATGAACAGTGAGTGTCACTGGGATAGATAGCAATATGCATTTAGACAAAAAGTAGCATTTTGTGATAAACAGTGAATGCCACTATGACTGACATGATTGATTTGTTTGACTGCAGGAGTATTTGCCGATACTGGAGTCATGGGAGAGATTCCCGTCGACTCAGAGATTGCAACCTGAGTTGACACTTGGGGACTGAGTAGCGATTGAGGCGATGGGATTGAGACATGTTCTATATGTGCCTGAGTTTCAGGCGAACATGGGATTGTTGACTGCTTTAGCAGAGAGATGGCATTTAGAGACATGTACCTTTCATTTGTCGATGGGGGAGATGACAGTCACCCTGGAGGATGTATACAGGATACTGAGGATACCGATCGATGGGGACCTGATTCCGTACAATGGAGATGGAGACAGGGAGGCCCTGAGACGAGTGTTCCAGGATCCTGGATTGGAGATGAGGGCTGGGCATGTGGCTTGGGATACTATGACTGCTACAGGATTGGCGCTGCTAGCAGTGATAGGAGGAGCGATCAGTGGGTTCTTGTGTCCTGATAGAGCGACATGGGGGTTGGCTATGGGCTGGGGAGGAGCATTGGAGACACTGGTGACACAACACACCAGATATGCCTAGGGATCGTGTGTGCTGGCACACCTGTACTATGAGCTGCATCAGTTTGTATACCACGGATCAGTGAGATTTGGCTGTGGGGTGACATTGCTATAGGTGTGGGCTTATGAGCATCTGCCAGTGATGAGACCAATACATTTTAGGGGTAGAGGTCACGGGCGTAGTTTTGTTCACTTATATGATGTGATCACGTCACAGCCACGGATTGGCAGGTTAGAGCACTGGCGACGGGTGATAGATGATATAGATGTGGTCATCTGGAGGCCATACCTGGGATGCGAGGAGTGGGAGGATGATGCGGTAGAGCTTCCCTACACCTTCCGAAGTAGGTACCTAATTGGGCGGATGCCCTATGTGTTGGAGAGACAGCTTGTGGACAGGGTTTGCAGGCAGTTTGGCAGGATCCAGAGGATGCCACGGGGCTCAAGCATGTATGCACGAACAGTCAGGGATCAGGCATAGTTTGGACCCTTGTTGTCATATGATCAGGTTGTGATGCAGCTAGGAGAGATGGTACCCCTACCCTGGGACATGTGGCCAGAGGTTGAGGACGCCGGCATGGATGCCGAGTATACAGCCTACTGGGCCGAGCATCCATTCACATGCCTGACAGATCCAGGAGAGTTATTTGAGGGTGATGATGGTGGGGATGATGATGATGATGGATCTGATGGGGGCAGTTGGAGAGAGGAGGGTTACACCACAGAGGGAGGGAGCAGAGGAGAGGCAGGCTCGGGTGGTGAGAGGTCACGGTGGATTGCCGGTATAGATGCCAGTAGCATAGGGTCCTAGACAGGTACAGAGACAGGTACAGGGATAGGGACAGGTATAGGGATAGGTGCTAGTATAGGCACCAGTATAGGTATAGGCACAGGGGTAGGTACCAGGATAGGTGGAGCCATAGGCAGAGCCATAGGGGGTTGATGCAGAGGAGGATGAGCTGATTGAGCTCAGGGAGATTTGCCAGGGACAAGCAGATGAGATCCAGGACTTGGAGAGGGAGAGGGATAGGCTCAGGAGGAGGCTCAGAGATACTAAGTGAGAGCGAGACCAGGCCATTCAGTGCTATACAGAGGCTGAGACAACACTGAGGGCTGGGAGACAGGCAGTAGAGGACACAGGGGCCAAATATGCCTATGTTCTGTGGGCTGAGGAGGAGATTGCCTACTGGTGGGATCTCTATTATGGTGCAGTGCCAGTGGATCAGCGGGAGAGGAGCTTCCATAGACCATCATAGACAACGACAACTATGGGAGGGAGCCGAAGGAGACAAGCATCTAGTGGTGGGGTTATGGGTCCTCCACCACCACCAGATAGAGGGGACAGGAGGGATGATCTTGGGGCGAGTCCTTCGGGGGCTCAGATTCTATCGAGGCCAGGTGGCTCCAAGGGAGGGAGTTCATCATAGCCTTAGAGGGCTCCCTATGTATCAGTATTGTACCATTTTTGTATGATGATATAGACACCTTCGAGTGATTGTAGCCATATGATTTTGACATCATTGTATCATGACACTTTATATATATATGAGATGATTTATCTTTGCGGCAGCTATATGCATGTGTACCTATGTGATGGGATGTTCTAATGTGATGCTTATGATATGGATGCAAATACGTATATGATGCAATGTAATATTTTTGTTCTTTTATGTTTATATGTGTATGCATGATGCAAATGTGAATGTATGCAATGTAGATGAATATGATAATGCAAATGTAAATTGTGCTAACAGGTGTTGTGTGCAGGATGTGATATAGTTGTGATATCTATATGTATGTATGAAATGCTTATATGTGGTAATGTAGGTGCAAACTACATGAAATGCAAATGTTTTTGGTATGTCGTGATACTCAGTCATGTGATAGCAGGCTATGCGGACTCAAGAAGGTTGATGGAAGTCAATCAAGAAAGGCGGATAAAAGATAGAAGATATGAACATGAAAGAGCTTCTTGTGCATTATCATCATTGAGTTTTATTATGGCAAGTAGGTTATGACAATCGAGGCATATGTTTGACCCAGAAAGTCATTGTACCTATTTGCATGGAGATAAGACAATCACAAACAAGGAATGCCCTAGTTCACATTAGACTCACAGTGCCCTCATATCCTTGGACAAGTCATAGCATTACTAAAAGACAATCCACAGACAACAAATACAAATAGGTGACGATACCCCATCCTCGCCTTTCTAGTCAAAGACATCTTGGAGATAGAATCTCTAGTCAGAGACATCCCAGAAAAGCTAAAAGACATGTCACCAAAAAAGATGAAATCAAAAGAAAACCAAGACTTGACACCAACATCCACTATAGTCCTCAAGTTTAGTGTCTCTTGTCACTTGTATAAGTCTTGTTTGATTGTGGTCACAATGTTTACTTTCACAAAAAGGATAGATAGCATGAAACCATATGTTGTCTAAGTCTGTTGAAAGATTTGATTTTGTTGAAGCCCATTGTTGCTGCTGTCTCATCTGAAATTGATTGAATCCATGAAACTAATATTTTATTGTGGAGAAGATGAAACTTTATTGCAGATCTGTGCGCGGATAGACTGAAGGAAGTTGGAAGAAACCGTACTCCTCAAAACATGTGATGTTTTCAGTTCCACACCCATCACTAGACGTAGGATTTGTCGTAGCCACAGATAGGATCTGATTTATTATGGATGGAAAGGGAGGTTTATTATGAATGGCTAACCAATCTTGGGTAGATCAGTAACAAGCCATGATGGGAATGGGTAAGTTTATTATGGATGAATTGGTTGTGAGTGTGTGCAAAGTGAAAGGATGAAAGTGAATCCTGAAGGAGGGAGGAGCAATGTCTCTACGCATGGCGCTAGTGACCCAGTTTTCACCATGGTACTTGCCCAGGGCGCCATCGAAGTGGTTTTTACCATTGGAGGAAATTATTTCTCTTTACTTTTTTTGAGTTTTCAATGTTTTTTTTTTTGTGTCACAAGGCACCTGTTTGTCAAGTTTTCACCAAGTAACGATTTTTTTTTATTTTATAATTTTTTTGTATTTTTGAATTTTTTTGATTTTTTTTTGTATTTTTGAATTAGGATACTCCGAAGAGCTATGTGTAGAACCTGCAAAGGTGCATGCTGTTGATAGGATCCTCCAAAGGTTCACCTTCTGTAGTTGAGAGCTGATATGCCCCAGATCCATAAGCTACTGTAATGATGTAAGGACCAAGCCAATTTGGTTCGAACTTGCCCTTCTTCTCTCTGTCTTGCTGATTCTTGGGGTTTTCTCTAAGAACTAAGTCACCTACCTCAAATGTGTGAGGCTTGACTTTATGATTGTAGCTGCAACTCATTCATTGTTGGTAAGCCTTGAGATGATTAAAAGTAGTTTGTCTCCGTTCATCCAGTAGTTCAAGTTCTTGTAAGAGAGAGACCCTATAGTCTTCATCACCAATGATGTTTTGCAAAGAGACCCGTAAAGAGGGTAACTCAACCTCAATAGGCAAGATAGCTTCAGTGTCATAGACAAGCAAATAGGGTGTAGCTCCTATAGGTGTGCGAACACTTGTGCAATAGGCCCAAAGTGCAGGATTAAGTTGGATATGCCAATTACAGCTAGCATCGTCGACTATCTTCTTAAGGATTTTAAGGATTGTTTTATTAGACTCCTCAGCTTGGCCATTACCTTGGGGGTAATATGGTGTGGAGAAATGATGAGAAATATGGAAGCGGTCATAGAGTTCATGAACATCCTGATTTTTGAAGGGATGCTCGTTATCAGTGATAATGGAAACAAGAATACTGTATTGGCAAATGATATAGTTGAGGATAAACGTAGCAATCTGTTTTCTAGTGACTTGTGTGAGAGGCACGGCTTCAATCCATTTTGTGAAATACTCTGTGGCTGTGATAATGAATTTATGACCATTAGAAGAAGGAGGGTGAATCTTGCCTATGAGATCGAGTCCCCACTACCAAAAGGGCCAAGGAGACGCAATTGGTTGTAGTTCTTGTGCTGGCACATGTATGAGGTCTCCATGAATTTGACATTGCTTACATTTCTTGACAAATTGATATGAGTCTTTTTCCATATTGGGCCAGTAATATCCAGTTCTAATAAGTTTCTTGGCCAAGGTAGGACCACTAGCATGTGGACCACATATCCCTTCATGTACTTCATGTAACGCAATCTGAGCTTCGTCGCTTTCTAAACATCTAAGCAGAGTGCCATCTAGACCTCATCGGTACAGGATTTCAGCTAAAATGACATATCGAGAGGATTGGCGAATGAAGGTGCGACGTTGGTTATTTGATAAATTAGGAGGAAGGGTATTATCACGAAGGTATGTGAAGATGGAACCATATAATTGGGACTTGGGATTGACAACACATATCATCTCAGTAGGAGTGATCTCATATGATGGAACCAAAAGGTTATCCACCAAGAACTCATAGCAGATCTCATTTGGAGGTAGATCGATCAGTGAAGCAATTGTAGCCATGGCATCTGCGGCATCTGCTCAAAATCTATCTTTATGAAGTGTTGTTTCAAGTCATCCACCATTTGTTTGTAAGGCATTAATTTTTCATCTTTTGTTTGGTAATCATCAGTTGCTTGATGGATGACAAGTTGAGAATCCCCAAAAACATGAAGTTCCTGGATCTTCCATTGAACTACGATCCGTAATCCAGTTGTTAATGCCTCATGCTCCACTATATTATTAGTGTAAGGAAATGATAAGCGGTATGATTTTGGTATAGAATCCCCTTGAGGAGTTATAAAGAGGATGCCAACTCCTGCCCCATGTTGTGTGTATGAGCCATCAAAGTACAATTGCCATGGCTTTGCATGTGATATTGTTAAAATAGATTCATCTGGAAATTCCGAACTTAGAGGAACATCATCAATCATGGGGGCATCTGCTAGTTGGTCTGCAATGGCTTGTCCTTTTATTGCTTTTCTATCCACATACTCGATGTCAAATTCACTCAGGATCATTACCCATTTGGCTAGTCACCCAGTAAGTGTTGCTTTATTAAGAAGGTATTTTAACGGATCTATCCTTGCAATCAACTTAGTCTGATGAGTGAGCATATAATGTCATAATTTCTGTGAAGCAAAGACCACAACAAGACATGCATGCTCGATTGGTGTTTAGTTTAGCTCATATCCTACCAATGTGCGACTGATATAGTATACTGCCTTTTCCTTGCCCTCAGCAATTTGTTGTGCTAAGAGTGCCCCCAGTGCTGTTGGAGTAGCTGAGATGTATAGTAACAGAGGTTGATCTGGAACTGGTGGCATCAAAACTAGTGAATTCAAAAGATAATCTTTGAGCATCTAAAAAGCCTGTTGACAGTTATCATCCCATTTGAATTTGATGTTTTTATGTATCAAGTGCTGAAAAGGATTGCACTTATCTGTAAGTTGTGCTATGAATCTCTGTATAGATTGGAGTCTCCCTTGTAAGGATTGAAGTTGACTAATATTTCTAGGTGGTGGCATGTCCAAGATGGCCTTGACTTTTGCTGGATCGGCTTCGATTCCTCTTTTGGACACAATGAATCCTAGGAGCTTCCTGGAGGTTACTCCAAAGACACATTTCTTGGGGTTTAATCTTACTTTTTACTTTTCCAACCAATCAAATATGATTGAAAGTATGTCCAAATGTGTATCTCTGTCTATTGATTTACCCAAGAGATCGTCAACATAATCTTCCACCGTTACATGCATGAGATCATGAAAGATAGTAGTCATGGCTCTTTGATATGTAGCACTTGCATTTTTTAGCCCAAAGGGCATGACATTCTAGCAAAAAGTTCCCCAAGGACAAGTAAATGATGTTTTGTGTTGATCCTCAGGTGCAATCCTTATTTGATTATAACCAGAAAATCCATCCATCAATGATAACATCTCATGACTTGCTGTGAGATCCACAATCAAGTCAATATTTGGTAATGGGAAGTCATCCTTTGGATAAGCTTTGTTGATGTCTCTGAAATCTATACATATTCTGATGCTATGATCTAGTTTACTGATAGGTACTAGATTAGAGATCCATTCAGGATAATCAATTGGGTGTATGAATCTGACATCCAATAATTTCTCAAGTTTTGCTTTGACTAGTAATGCCACTTGTGGATGCATTTTTCTTAATTTATGTTTTACTAGCTTTGCCCCCAGTTTGACTGTCAAATGATGCATTACCAAATCTGGATCTATTCTAGGCATATCAGTGTATGACCATGCAAAGTTGATTTGTCATTCTTTGAAGAAACTGATGAAGTTTGACCTTTCAGACTCTGTTAATGATTGAGCCAGGAATATGTTGTGTGGAACCTCTTATGTACCAATGTTTGTTTTGATAGTCTCTTCTACCAACATGGATGACTTTTCCTCATATGATGCTGGGAGAATGTCGAGCCTTCCATTTTTGGGTACCTCAAAGAGGTTTTCGCCCTCAGATACATCCTTTCTTTTTACTTTTTTGGGGTCAGACAGTGCCACAATGTGGTTTTCGCCATAAGACCCTTGGTTTGTTTTTATTTTCACATTTTTGTGACTAGAAGGTCTGACACCCTCACAAAAATATGCCATGCTGTTGAGTTCTATAGTGTATCCCACTTTATGGTCCCCAGGGGGAAGATCATCCCGTATGCCAAGATAGTCAATAATAGCTTCATCATTTTGGAATGTGTCAAATTGCGCTGGTCCTTCATGATCCCAGTCAATGAGTTGGTGGTGGACGAGGGGAAGGCCTTTAATGTCTTCAAAGTTTGCAGGGCGAAGAGTGAAGATGCATTTATAGTTGGGTATGTCAAGGTAATTATCGAGGTCATCGCTGGCACTCTCCTCATCAGTTTCAATTGCGAGCGAATCCAAATTGTCATCACTAGTAGCGCATTCTGGGACAGGTGTTTTGATCCTATGTGATTTCAACCTAGAACCTTGAGACAAAGATTGTGTGGAATCTTCATGGGTTGTTTCTTGACCAACTCTGAACTTTTTATAAACTTCCTCTTCTTCTGTGGGTTCATCTAGCTCTCTGAATGTCTTGGTGAGCTCGTAGTCACTAGAGGATTTGTCTGAACCCCATTCCCATTCATTGGAGTCTGTGGAGTAGCAATCCTCTTATTGAATTTTCACAACTTTGATTTGTAATGCTTCTTCTATCCTTTTAGTGTGGACCTTGGAAGTTAGAAAACCAAGTCCCTTCGAGCGTTCCTTTTTGAAAGTCAATTCAGGTTGTAAAGGTTCAATGATGCCTTCCTTTTGTAACCCAAGAGGGCTTTTTCCATCATACCCAGATTTTTGTAGAATCTTGAAGCCTTTGCCATATTTCTCATAGGGTATATTGATGTGATCTTGTGTGGCATCTTCAATGTCTTTGTAGAGCATTTTGTATAAGTCTTCCTCTTCCAGTTCACCCCATCTTTGAAAGGTAGTAGAGTCCCATTTGAGTACCATGATGGATACTTGCTTGTTAGGATGTGGTCTTCCATATTCTTTTGGAGAACTCATGACTTGTCGTAAGTACATGGTCTGATTTAAAGTGTATTCTCCCATGCCTTTGTCCTGAAATTTTCCTTTAAGCTCACCTTGCTTTGATGTCAAAGATTTCAATGACTCAGGATCAATGTATGTCGAAGAAGGAACAACTTCATGATTACTAGGAATGATGGTCTCAGTTTGCGATGTCAGGTTATTGCAATATATGAATGGATTAGGATCACCGTTAACTGTTACTTCTACTCCATTGTGAGGAAACTTGATGCATTCGTGATATGTCAATGGGACTGCCCTCATTTCATGAATCCAAGGACATCCTAGTAATATATTATAAGTGAGATCTAGATCCAAGACTTGACAAACCACATCCTTTGTAACTGGCCCAATTCTTAGAGGTAAGGTGACTATGCCCTTGGATGAGCGTTCTTCATCATCATATGCCTTGATGGTGATTTGATTTGTTGAATTCATAGCTTTATTAGAATATCCCAATTTTTTAATTGTGCTCAATGTACAAATGTTCAGACCTACTCCTCCATCTATCAGGACTCGCTTTATTCAATGTTTGTGTATGAAGGCTTCAACATGTAGTGGTGCATTATGTGGCTGACTTATAGAGGCGTCATCAGCTTCTGTGAATGTAAGGGAATGTGGAATGAACAGGTATCCCACCATGGCTTGAAACTGGTCCACATTCAGATCAGTAGGAACGGAAGTGTCTCTCAAAGTTTTGTCAAGAATGGATTTATGTGCGGGGGATATGCGCAAGAGTTCAAGTATGGAGATGAGCGCGGGTGTCTTCCCTAACTGTTCTACAAGGTCATACTTAGGTTTGGTTGATGAAGAAGCGATGTTTTTATTTGAAGCACCTGGCAAGGTGATTTTACCTTGATGAGTTGTAACATGACATTCAAAGGTAGATTCAGAAGAAGATCCAACACCTTTTAGGACAATCTTGGGTTGCTGGGTAGTACTCTCAGGAGTTTTGTCCTTGATGATAATAGTAGAGACATGATTGTCCATCGAGATGTGATTGATGGTTGAATCATAGTTGTAGGATGCTCTGGTATAGCTGGTTTGATCATCTGTGGCTTTAGCTTTTCCCTTGTCATGTTTTGGGAATGGTTCCTTAAACATCTCATGTTCTTGATTGGATGAGTGTCCCTCAATCTCAATGTCACCTCTATCAATGAGATCTTGTACGATGTTCTTCAGTCGATGACAATTTCCTGTCCTATGACCCTTGCTCTTATGAAATTCATAATACTCATCATCATTCCACCAATTTGGTTTAACCTTTGGTTCATATGGAGGAAAATCTAGAACTGTGATTACCTTGTTCACCACTAACTTTTTGAAGATTGACTCAAGTGGTTCTCCCAATGGAGTGTACTTCCTTCATGATCTAGAAGTTGTTTGAGTATTCACTTGATTGTTTGTAGAACTTGATCCCAAAAAGATGAATTTGGGTCGCACTGTATTGGCATCAACAACACCATCATTGACTGTGTTCTTGTTTTTATTCCAAAATCTTGGCTTGTCTTTTCCTTTAAAGTCATCTTTGTTTTCCTTGAATATCTTAATGACTCCTTGCTCAATTAGGACCTTTTCTATTGCTAAGCCTTTTTCAATAACGTCCCTGAAGGTGGACAAACAAGCTTTCCTTATATCATAGCCAATGTCTTTGTTAACATTTTGTGTGAACATCTCTGCCATTTGTTTTTGTGGAATTTCACAAGAGCATATGCTAGCTAGATTCCTCCATCTTTGTAAAAATGATGCAAAAGACTCTCCCTCTTTTTGCTTGGTGTTGCATAAAGTAGTGACTGATATGTATATCTCTATATTGTAGGAGAAATGTTGAATAAATGCCTCTTCTAAGTCACCCCATGACTTAATACCAGGTGGGAGTTGGGAGAACCATTCCATAGCTTGATCACCTAGGCTTTGTGGGAATAATCTCATCAAATATGTCTCTTCTGCTGCTACCTCAATGCAAGCTATGAAAAACTATCTTATGTGTGCCTTAGGATCCCCTTTTCCTCTATACTTATCAAATTTACGCATCACAAAGTGTGTAGGAAATGGAGGCATTGGAATGCTCTTGTCGAATGGATAAGGACATATGTCTCTCATTGTGTATGTTGGCTTCTGTGTATTTATGTCCTCCATTTTCTTTTGTAAGTCCCTAATTTGTTGCTCCAAATTGCTCTTAGGTGGAGATCAACTTCTTGGACCATACCCCATGCTTGAGGCACCAATTGGAGGAGGAGCATGTTGCATATATGGATGATATTGATCATACACATGTTCATATGGAGGAGGTCTATAGTGATGTGGCATATATGGATCACTTGGTATAGGTTCATTTTGAGGAACACCATATCTATTTTGTGCATGTATACCATACTCTATAGGCATGTCATGTTCTAATGTGTTGCCCCCAAATTTGACACGGGGTTTCCTTGTGTCCAAATTTTGAGCATGGCTTTGAATATCCAATTGTGTTGGTGGTTGCTCCTTAGCATTTGTATGTGATTGAGCATATCTATCTGCATAAGACTTCCATAATGGTCTGTGAAGGTGAGTATCATATGCTTGACCATGTGTATGTGGGACCTCTGGTTTTTGAAACAAAGATGATGGTGATTCAGGCAGAAGATGTGGTCCTCTATTTCCTCCACTATTAGGCCTCCTTTGATCCATGTTGGAGTGAGTTTGTTGCAAAGGTTGATTTTCCATTATTTGAGACATGTCAAAATCATGAGGTATCTTGGCTCCACTTTGTGCCATCATTTGTAAAAAGTATTGTCTATCCCTCCTCATTATTTCCTCAACCAATCGATTGAAATGGGGATTCATAATGGATTCTTCCACATATGTTGAATGTATTGAAAAGTTGTCCATATTGTCATTGTGTGTATCATTGTTGTTTGTAGTGCCCATGTTCTCAACATTTGGAATGTTTCTATAGACATCCATGTCAGGTAATGTAGTGTGATCAGTATTGAAAAAGATATCATTGTCATACTCATAAGAACTCATGTTTGTGGACACTTGAGCCTCTTTAGTTTCTCTCCTAGATTTTTGAAGATGAGTTTCAACCATGAACTAGGTATTGACCAAGATGTGTGAGACTAGAAGAAAATGGAAAAAGTGTGGAAGACCAAGAATTGGATGGAATGTAAATGAATCTGAGGTGTACTTGCAATGTCCAAAGTGTAAGACCAAGTATGTATGTAGTAGAGTAGGTGTGGCTTCCAAAGAGAGGATAGTTTCTCTTGATGAGGTAAGTTGACCTTGACTCTAAGTAAGACCAAATGAGACCCAAAGGTAAGAAACCTTGATGAGGGACCACTTAGCAAAGTGTTGTTGTATGTAGTGTGTTGACAAAGTATAGTGAAGACAAGCAAGTGATCTTTTGACTCAAGTTTAGACAAGTGTGAATGTAAAGTGCGATATGAAGCAATGATGGACTATATGAGACCCAAAGACAGGTTGAATGCTAGATGAAAGCTGGAGAAACAACCTAGGAATCTCAAGAATTCTGAAATTGAATGTGTTTGTTTGGTGGACTGTAAATTTTTTTTGCAATTCTGGACACAAACGCGCCTGTATGCTGCACAAACGTGGCTTCCTGACACAGATGTGGCTCTGCTCAACACAGATGCGCTTCTAAGATTTTTGTGAAATGCACTGTTGATTCTGGGTGTACAAACACAATTCTGTCCTTCATAGATGCAGTTAGACAACACAAACACGATTATGATAGACACAGATGCATTTCTGTAAAACTTGTGCAATTTTTTCCATTATGTGAAGTTGTTTTGTTGTGACCAAATCTGACTGTTTGACTATTTTTCGTGACAAGAGGACACAATGTTGATGAAGACCCAATGTTTGCAACTATCTAGACTCAAAAAATGACTCCAATAAAAAGTGTGTTGTTTGATGTAAAAATGTTTTGCATACACTTGAAGACACAAAAGACACAATGTTTTGTTGTTTGGTCTTGAATGTTTGAATGTTTAAAATAAGTCAAGCACAATTCTTATGGCTGGCCAAGACAATAGTTGTTGATCCCACATGGGGTTTTACCCCCGAGGCTACGCTATTCAGAGTGGATACTTAGATTCTTGACCTCACTGGCTCCACCCTCGGCACTCACTTCTTGGGTCAGCCAAGCATCAGTCCCCATGAAAACTCCCCATGGTGAACTTTGTATCTCTACTAAGAACCGTATGTGTGTGGGCCGCTACCAGAGGTCCGACCTCCTGCCCCAACAACTAGAAGGATTTGGGCTTCTAAAACAAAAAGGTGCTAGTAAGTGTATTCACTGGTGTGGCCATACATGCGGCACTTTTAGCTCTGTAAATACAAAAGGCTCCCAGCCGATAGGGATTATGCCCTACAACTGATCAAATAAATTTGATCAAACGGGTTTATGGGGAGACATAATGTCGGTATGAACTAATCAGCACACGTTATCCATAGTTTTCACCATGAATAAATTTGTTTATAGTGGTTCGGAAGAGGTGGGTTTTCCTCGCTACCACTTGGGTCATTCTCTTCTCACTAGTAGTCCTAATGACCACATGGGAAGACAAGCCCTCTAAAGATTAAACAAAAAGAGCCTATTGCTCAAGACACAAAAGACAATGATTCAATTTTAGTGCACCAATTGAAGTGTTTGCTAGTCTATGAAAATAAGGCACACAATAAAAATCCAAAAACCCTTGCCAAGGACCTGCAACAAAGAGTTGTTAGTAGTTTGGATTGTTTCAAATAATCACCCCTTCGTACAAGCACACAAGTTAGGTAAACTTTAAACCCCAAAGACTTTGTAAAAATAGGGGCCTTCAACCAAACGTTTTGCTTCCAAGGCAAGCTACACCAATTTTGTTAGCTAGATCTGAAAATGTTAGCGCAAAATAAACCAGATCTGAAACCCTAAATGCGAAACTGGAATTGAATAAACTTCAAAATTTGAAACTGCTAAACACAGACATGGTTACCCTCAACACAGACACGGTTCTGTGACACAAACGTGGTTCTGTGAGACACAGACGCAGCTATAAATCATAGACGTGGCTATACAACACAGACGCGGCTTAAACAATCACAGACATGACTTCAGGACATAAACGCAAGTTCCAAAACCTACAAAACAAAATATTGCCGATAACACAGATGCAATTTAAGTTGTCGCAGATGCACCAAAAAATAAAAAACGTGATCCGAAAGTATGCAGACGTGGAAATACCAAAAATGCTGTGGAAAACGTCCAATCTGCAACTTCAAAAATACAAAATCTGCAACAAGGAGGTTAAATACAAAAGGGACAAGAGTCCCACCGGGTGTGCCAAAATGTATATGGTGAAAATGGATAACAATAATAACAAAATTGAAAGGCTAAATGAATTCAACCACCAAACCCTAGCCTAACAACAACAAAGATCCACCATAACATATGAAGATTACCTAAGACAATGCAAATCAAATGAAATCACAAAGATTATACCATCACATGTCCAATAGGGTTTTGATCTCCATTCTTCCTATCTCCATTGATCTTGCTTGATATATTTGCTCTCAGATTTTATGTGCACAAGAGCTCAACAAAGAACGGAATGTGGTTGCAAGTAGGATCGTAGTGTAGTCAAGTCCTTAAGATCAGCGATTAGGGTTTGATAATGAAGAAAGCATCTCCTTAAATAGAAGACACAATATGAAATGGAGGGATAAGATTGAGAGGTGTAAAAAGGAGGTCGGCTAGGATTAGAGGGTAGGTAGAAGAAATAATAAAATAATGAAAGGGGTAGGTAGTGTAGGAATTAAGAGATGAATGACATGTGTCATGTGTAGAAAAAGCTAATGAATTAATTAAATAAATAAAGATTTATTTAATTAATAGAAGAAGTGGGATAATTAAATAAATAAGATATTTATTTAATTTAGGAAAAGGATAATTTAAATAAATAAATGTATTTATTTAAATGAGAAATAAGGCTATAAGAGGATAAATGAATTAATTAAATAAATAAAGATTTATTTAATTAATAGAAGAATTAGGCTTAGATAATTAAATAAATAAAATATTAATTTAATTAGACTGGACAATTTTATGTGTCTACAGGAAGAGATACTAAGTTCGCCATGGGGAGATTTCCATGGGGACTGATGCTTGGCTGCCCTGAGAAGTGAGTGTCATGGAGGGGAGCCCTTGGGGTCAAGCATCTATGTATTCTCCTTGAATCTCATAATGAGTCTACCTCTCAAGTACCTACTATCCTTGCCTACCATAAGAAATGTGTGAATGAGCATGATTGTTTTGAGTCTAAGTTAAAATATCTTGTCTTCTTTGCTTGTCAAAAGTTGAGTTGTGTCTCATTTTAAAAACAAGACAAATTGATTCAAAACAAGGTTAAACACAGGAGTATTTCATCCAACAAAGTTCAAAACACCTTCAAACATGGTTTTCAAACATTTTTCAAAATCTTGTCTCAACATTCATGTCACTTAGATTTAGGTCCTCCATTGTCCATACTTAGGGCTTAGAGCATCATTCTTGCATTCCACTTGGTCCATTTCATTTAGGTGTCCATTTGCAGGCCCTTATTAGGTTCTCATTTAGGTGTCCCCTTGCATGTTATTATTAGGTCCTCACTTAGGTGTCATATTGCATGTCCAACATTAGGTTCATCCTAGGTTTGCATTTTGCAAATTCATTGTCAACTACCAAGGTTAGGTTTCACCTAGGTCATACTCCTTTGCATATCAATAAGGGTCATCCATTTGCATATGTCTTCTTGCATTAGAGTAATACCATTTCATAATTCAACCTTAGGTTTTGTCTTAGGTTGACATTGTCATACATTTGCATTTGCATCCTTGTCCTCATAACATTAGGTTACATTTGCATACCCTAGGTCTCTTCATTAAGCTTAGTTCATTATCATATCATATTAGGGTCATTTGCATAGTAATTGTCCCTTTGCATATAGTGTCAAAACTAAGTTTTGTCATACTTGAGTAATGCAAATCTTTGATAAACCCTAAGTTATTGTTAGGAGGTCTCGACCTTATCAAACTTTTGTCTTTTTGTCATCAATGTGATTTGGTCAAACCTAGCTAAGTATCCAAGCATATAGGGGAGACATTGTCATTTTGTCCTATTGTCACTTGGTCCTTTTGTCCTTTGAGGTCTAGACATCATTTCAATTTCCTAAGGGTTTCATTTTTAGAATTGCATTCATGAGTTTGTCAAAATCTTGAAAAACAACAAAAACATTAAGTTGCATTGTCATCCTTTAGGTTGCATTTGTCAATCCCATTAGTTGCATTGCATAGTGACATGTTTGTTGAAATGAGGTCTCAACCTTCTTACGAATCCATGTCATCACAATTGAGAAATCAATCATGTTGATCCAATCTCTACATGTCTCAGAACTTGGATCAAACTTATCATGATGATGTAAATGTCCAAATACAAAAACTAGAGGAGAAACTAGCTCAAGAAAATGAGATTTTGGAACAAAGAGTGAAAAACATTGCGAAAAATAGATCACAAATGTCCAAAATGTTTCAAAAATTTCTAGGTCGAAATCCAAAGATTGAGCCAATTGATGTAAGATCTCTTCTTGAACAATTAGACATACTAGCTCTCCTCTCCCAAATAGAGATGATGAAACAATTTCAAGAAAAGAGACAACATCAATTTCAACATTATGTGCCTCCACAACAAGAACAAGAAGGTGTTTACTATCAATCAAATTTTCAACCAATACAACCAATGGTTCAACCAATTGTTCAACATATACAACCAATACAACCAATGGTCCAATTTCAACAATATGTCCAACCAACTATACAATGTCCACAAATGGTTCAACCAATGGTGGAATATCAATGTCAACAACCACAACCAAACATTCAAAAACAAAGGTTGCAGCACACACCAACCCAAGTTTCAAACATGTCAGAACAATCGAACCAAGTCCAATATCAAAACATGACATCAGATCAGAACCAACTCCTTGCCAAACAAGTTCAAATTCCAAATACAACTATGTTTAAACCTCAAAAGAAAGGTGGCTTTATTGCAATTTTCTTAAGGAAATTACCAAGTGAGTTCTTTGAGGAAGATCAAGATAATACAATTATGTCTAGCAATGCCTCATCCCCCCATAAACAAATTGACTCTCCAGTGGCATCTATCCCTACACCTTTAGAAGTTTCACAAGAACCTTCCATATTGTCCTCATCAAACAATACACCCAAGGATGCAATTACCCAAGGGCTATCCATAATTGATTGCCAAGATAATCCAATTCATGATGCACATCCTTGCAATGTTTCAAAAATACAAGACCCAATGCCACCATGCACTTTATTGCCATTACTTGTTTTAGAGGACCCCCTTCAAAGTCCCTCTTCCTCATGTTCAAGCATTGATTCCTTGCCAGAATTCATCACAAATGTTCAAAGTGCATTTCCTTCATGCCAAAACATTGTTTCCTTATCAGAATCCCCCATGCATATCCAAAGTCCAACCTCATGTCAAGAGGATAATTTAGAGCATGAAGAAATGAGTCCTAAAGAAAATCAAGATCAAGATCCTGAAACCTTATCATCCCATCCAATTTTTGACCAAGATCCCATTTTCCCAAACACTCACAATGATTCCCCTACTCTTGTCCATCCTATCCAAAGTCCTATTGACACTCCATTCCCTGAGAAAGATCAAGATATCCTAGTCCATCCAATCCCAAACGATCCCCTTCCATTTCATGAAAACAATGTCTTTTCAAATCCCATTGACATTCCACTTCCTAAGAAAGGTCAAAATATCTCTTCCATCCTTTCTAATGATCCCATTAAAAGGCAAGAGCAAAGCACCTTTAAAGAGGATTCCAATGATCTTCCTCCTTGTCAAGATCAAATTATTCCTTTAAATCCTCCACAAGATCCTCTTGTTCCTCCATCTCCTTGTCTTAATGCTCCCTATACACTCCAAGAGCGCATTTCTTTTGATGATCCCATTATTTCTCCCATTCCATCTCTTGAAGAACCTGCCATTGAGCCATGTCCACTACACAATCCTAGTCCCCCTCATGATTCTAATGTGTCAGTGCAAGATGTTCATGAACCCTTGACATGCATAATGGGTTCTTCCACTTTGGTGCAATCCGATCTGCTTCAAGATCTCATCATTTCTCCCATATCATATCCACCTCATAATGGACTCGCGTCTTCTTCCCAAAGAAAAGAGTATCCTACAAGTCAAGCTATTCATAAAGGCAAAGGAGTAGATATCTATAAGAAAGAACTCCTCACTATGAAAGAAAATGTTAAGGGTGATGTCTACACAACTCACTCTCAAGACGTGGGTACCCCTGCTAAATCCAATATCCCTCCATCAAAATCAAAACATACACCTTCCCCATCACACCTTCCATCCATCTTAGGTCCTTATATTCCTTCATTCTCTATGCAAGGTCAGCAAAGGCACACATCCTTGAGTAAATTCCAGTCATCCAAAAGAACTCCATTTCATTCCTATCCATCCATGCATTCCTATCCCCCTCCAAGCAATTTGGATGCCAAGTATAAAATTCCTAAGTCTAGCAATCCACATGTATTCAAAGATCAACATGTCCAATATAATCAACATGTCAAAACAAAGAAAAATTTGATCTATAAAGAAAAAGAAATATCCAAAAGGTCAAAAAGGCCCACTCAGCGAAATAAAGAAAAGTCAAAATATATATGGGTTCCTAAATCCCTTGTGCAAGCAATGCACTCTAAGGAACCACAAAAGCATGAAAAATCAAAAACCATGTGGATCCCTAAGCCGCTCCTTGAAGCACAGAAGCCTAAAGAAACATCCAACTTGGCATCCAATGTTGCTATTCCTCCATCCAACCCTCTCAAATTTGTTCCTCCATCACCTTCTTCATCCATTTTGGGCCCTTATGTCCCAAAATCCCAAGCCTTTCCTCCCTCAAAATCTCAATATCCAAAATACATTTGTCCTCCACCAGTCCACCACCCGTCAAGGTGTGTGCCAATGTTGATCTTGCCTTCATTTCCATTCGCTGAAGCCCAATTCTTCCAATACCCTATCCATTATCCAATTCATATTTTCCATCCTTCGATCCCTTTGGTCCAATCCTTTGCATAAATCCTTGCCTTAATTTCATCTCTTTTTCCATGTCCTTATCCTACCAATGTCTTTGAGCATACTTTTAAAGGTCATGGTCCATTTTTTTTTCAAGGCTACTATCCAAACAAAAAGATGCTTGAGTCCTTCTTCCATCCCCTATCATGTGTCCATTTGTGAAAACTTGGCAAATAGGCGCGTTGGGAAAGTACCATGATGAAAACCTGGCAAACAGGCATCATGCGTAATCTATGAACTTCTTGCACATCACACTTGGGGGCAGGTTTTATCCTATCATATCCTTTTGTCCTTCATTGTTCCATTATCCTATCGAACCCCTGTCATTACCCTTCATATCCTATTGTCCCTCATGTCCAATTTCCCCTTTTCCACCTTTGATCTTGACAAGGCTGATGATCTTCATGAGCATCATGCATCTTGTTTGCAGCTTTCAGTCTATCATAGCTTTTGGTCATTTATCCATTTGCTTATTACAACCTTTCATCCATATTCCCTAGCTTATTGAAACTTTCTACCACTATCCCTTAGCCTACCCCGACCTTCAGTCCATGTCCCTTATCCATTCTTGGTCTTGCTTATCCTATCCATATCTTATCACTATCCATACACTCTTTTTCATTCCTTGATCTTGATCTGACAAAAGGACGCAAAATTTAAACATAGTTTCAAAAACCTCTTGACATGTCCCTCATGCCATTTCACTGCTTTACATTGTCATATCCAGTCTCTTGTCCCATCACACAATAGCCCTTGAAAATTGCATCCGTATTGTCTCCATAATAAAAGGCCTTTGTCTTCCCTCTATCCACCAATATTTCAAAAAGCCTATTTATTCACCCGTCATATTCCTTGCCTTGGTAGACACTGGGGGCAAAATAAAAAAAATTGAAAAATGTCCTGAAAAAAAATCATAAAAATCATATAATGTCCTGAAAAAATCATAAAAATCATAAAATGTCCTGAAATTAATCCCTAAAAAGTCAAATAAAGTGCTGAAAAAAATGAACAAAAACATTATAAAACTCGCAAAGCAAAACAAAAATATATCCCCTTTGTGCATAAGACAGATTGCTGAGCATCCCTCCAATGACATGCAATCACACACTATGCTTTAATGAAATCATGCATAAACAGATGACCTTTTTCAATCAAACCAGACATTCAAACTGATCAAAATTGTCATATCAATCAACATCAATATCTTTCATCCTTGGCACATTATCATGATTCTTATACAGGGTGTGGTATACTCGAAACCAGACTATGTCCTATCTTAGATAGGGTACCACATTCTCTGAAACCAGACAACATGATCATCCTATCAACACTTTCAACTTTTGGCAATGAAGATCAAGATGTTTGTTTGACTTGTTGAAATTAGCGAGTCTTATCATTTTATTGATTTCTCTTTGACCATGTTCCTATGTTGCTTGATGATGTCACTGAGTGATTTAGAGTGACACACAATCAAAACATGAGCATGGTATCAAAGATTTGGATTTCTGATCACCCTAAGAAGGATGAGAGCATACTCTCCTACTCTAATGTCAAACTCAACAATCAAAGCAAACATATGTTCATTCCATCCTATTTAGAAATCATACTAGGTGCCTAAATATTAATTACAAACACAAAGTTTAGTTGTAGTCCAAGGCAACTTGCAAAATCACCAAGTTAGAAGTTTGATTTGTTTGGTCTTTGACTAGCGAACCTACATAACATTTGTTAGTAGTTTCATTTTTGTCTTTGCCATGCATAATGCCAAGGTGCTGCACAAAGAATCAGTACTAAAAAACCAAAAAGCAGAAATAGAATGCAAAACAAAACAATTTGCAAGTAAGAAACACTGCTTTTTACCTCTGTTTCTGGCCTTACACAGGCACAGAATGTCTCACACAGGTGCAGAATGATGCAACATAGGCATAGAATGATGTAACACAAGCACAGACCCCTTTGACATAGGCGCAGAATGCTTGACACAGGCGCAGATTGCTCCTACACAGGCACAAAAGTTCTCAAAAAGCCCTGCATTACCCTGTTTCTTTGGTTTTTGACCTGTAAATCATCTCAAAAGCACTCAAAAGCATGGTTAGGGGGTTAGTTCATGTCGGGTTCACCAATTAATGTAGATAGGAATCTGGAAATCATCAAAGAAAATATAAACATTAGCCTAGCTCAATCACAAAAGCTCAAATGCAATGATAATCCTAAAAACATTCAATAGAGAAAGGGAAATAAAACATTCAAATGCAAATGCAAACCAACGCAAATGTGAATGTCTCCTCCAAAAATCTCCATTGTCCTTCTTTCTCCTTCAAATAGCTTTGTTTGTGGATCTCACCTTCAAGTGCATAAACCTATTGTGAAAGCAAGATTGACAAGTAGCGCAAGAATACTAGAAGTGTGATTGATTCAACCAGGGATCAGGGATCTTGATTGAAGAAATTCATCCAATTTATAGATAAATTGGAGAAAAGACAAGATTAGCATGAGGAGATTCGAATGGAAATTCAAATCAAGAATGACAATTATGACAAATTTGCACTTTCTATGCAAGATTGATTGATTGATAATTATGACAAAATTATGACAAATTTCTATGTCAAAATTGATTTATTGTCAATTATGACAAATTATGACAAATTGAAATGTCATTCCCATGAAATTAGGAGAAAAATAGGAGAGAATTGAAAATTAGATGAATTTAGAAATTAGGAAATTAGGAATTTGAAAATGAGGAATTAGAAATTGATGAAAATTAGGAAATTAGGTAAATTGGAAAATTGGGAATTAAGTGAATTAATTAACAATTTTTCATTTATTAATTAATTCACAAAGAGGGAGGAATTAGTTAGCCAATTAAATGAACATTTAATTGTGATGAGAAGACTTAGGATAAATAAACTATTTATCCTAGATGAAGAAATGACAAACAAGGTTAAATGAATATATCATGAAACCCTAGAAAATGCAAGGATGACAATTAGGTCTTGACAAAAGATAATTGATATCGATTCAATTTGATCATGATTCTGACTGACAAAGGACCAATGCTGACAAATGATTTGATTGATAAATGCACTGACTGACGAGGAACAATGACAAATTGATCCAAATTGACATGATTGAGAAGACGACGACGATCGATGACAAATTAATCGCAAAATGACAAAAATGGCAATGATCAATGACAAATCGATCGCATGATGATAAGATTGATAAGAGGACAAAACCCTAATTAGGATTGACGATGTCCAAAATGATGACAAATAAGCATGCAAATTGATGTGACAGGATAAGATTGATCAAAATCATGACTATAGATTGTTGTCGACAAGACCAAATTTGAAAGCGAGATGAATGAAGAATATAGAAGAATGACTCGATGCTCGCAAATGATAAAGACCAAGTGTGAATCATAGGAGAAATGTTAATGTGGTGCAAAAACCCTAAAATAAGGCAATGCGTCAATGTTAGAGTATGACCCCACAAGCATTGACCATTTTTAGATGTCTACACTAATATGTTTAGTACAGATGCCAAGCTAACAAGATGAGAGGGGGGGGTGAAACATACAAACTTAATCTTCCATAATAACAACAGATTCAACCTCAGTAAACTTATCAGAAAACTTTTAAGCATGCAAACTCATAAACAGATAAGATTACACAACATATAACACCAGATTTAACATGGAAACCCAAATAGGAAAAAACCACTGTGGGATTTCGGACCCACTAAGAAATATACTCTTCTAGAGTATGCTTAGTTAAAAGAAAATCCTGTTAAAGATTACAAACACATTGCTAGATGTGACCCGGTTAAGGGATTTCCCTTAGATCTGTTAGGATCTACACCTTGTTAGAGGTGACCTTGTTCAAGGGTTTCAAACACTCAATTTGAATGTCACCTTGCTAGAGGGTTTTACAAATAAGACTGTTAAGTCCACTCAGTTAAGAGATTTTCTATCACTTCACAAAATAACAGTAATAAAAACATGTCTGCAACTTCACATCTAAAATGCTAAAGCAGATTCTTATTTGTTCAATACAATCTCATCATAGGACTCATCTTGTCCTTTTGTTGGGCTCTATACTCTGTTATCAAAACAGTTCTTCAAGCTTTTGTGCTCGGTGATCATTGTGTTGCATCCCTATGCATACACTTGCCCATATACATTGTTTATCAACAATATCTTATTTATAAACAATTTTGCCAATTGCTCAATCTCCTTGATCACATTTCCCATGATCAATAATAGCCATCAAATCTTCAAACTTGACTAGGTTCAATGTATCCTTCGATCTAAAAAATGTTTTACCTTACCTCAGAACTTGCATACATTCATTGGAACTTGTGCTAGGGTATTGTGGTTCAATCTAAGTTGTAGATCTTCTTGCCAATCTTCCTTTGCCATATATTCTTAACAAACTTTATTCATGGCTTACCAATCATTAAATCAACTCCAGCTCATTAGCTTCCTTCATTAAATAATGCTTCAATACATTCAATGCATTCTGTTATTACTTAGTTGCAACTTGGTAAATACTAAACTTTACTCGGTAGACATTCTGCCTTCATTAACCGAATAGCGATAACCTTAGGGTTTTACCGACTGGGTTCCTTAGGGTTTACCGACTAGGTTTTCAATGTTTACTGACTAAGATCTTTGCTTGGTAACATAGTATAGTATTAACCTTACAATCAATAACATATTTAGGATATCAAAATGATCTAAACATCATGATCTCATCATTGTCTAACTTGGTAATAGCTACCCATTGAATAACTTATTCCTCCCCTTATTTATCACATTCTTTTCTAAGTCTTTTATCGACTTCTTAACTCTGTTCTAAACATACTTCTTAAGATATGGCAACATCATACTGAATCAGAAAATAAATTTCTTGACATCAATGACAAAATAATAATGTTAAGACAGTGAACATCCTTTAATCAGTTATATCCATAGTCATCAACAACCTTCTCAATATCCTTATTGAAATGTCAACAATCTCTTATTGTCTGTTATAATTCCAACAAAATTATCTCTTATCTTTATGCTAGGGGGTCCACCAACCTTTCCTTTTCCTTTATCCTTATCTTTCTGATATACTTTGATAGGTTTGGGATTTCTATACTCTTCTTGTTTTTCCTTCTCTACAAGGAATATATCCCATGCATTTTCAGTTTCCTCTGCAACCTCATTTACTCTACCAACCATGAGTGCTATATGTTAGTGTGTAGTTGAGAATACTAACCAGTTAGCTTCTGTAATCCGATCATCTATCTCTTTTGGTGAGTTAACAGGGTAAACAACAAGTAGTTTCTCAATTTTTATTTTCTTGTCAAGCTCTACAATAGCTTGCCTTCTAGCTTCAAGTCGCTTAAATAGTTCTGTCGGTAATTCATCCACAACTTGCATCAAAAATTTCTTATAGATGTCCTAGTGTAGAATTACACTATTTTCAACTTTCTCTTTGTCATCAACTGATAACGTATCATATAATTTTTCAATGTTCTTAAGCTTTCCTTCTTCTGTTATTTCATCCAATAGTTTGTTAATTGGACCAATATTTTGTTGAGTCCTTTTCTTTGGTGTTACCTTTTTCTTCTTTGGTGTTATTTTCTTAGTCAGGGGCCTTACTGCCTGTTGTTTTTGTCTGGTTCTTCTAGGTGAAGGTGTAGATACTGGTGAAGGTTCTCTTTTGCTCACAACTCTTTTAAATGTTGCTGGCATATCACTCTCTGAGCAAGTTGCTACTGGTGAAAGGGGAGTTTGAGGTTGTAGAGCTTCTAACTCATCTTCAGTGATACTGATTTTCTTGAGTACATCTTCCTTTATAGCCTTTGCCTACCGGGATCTCCTTCTTACTATTGCTTCATCCTTCTTTACATTTTTCTTTGATTGGATCTATTTTTCAATGGTTTCAGCACTACCAAATACCTCTTCCTTAGGTTCCTTGGGTGCTTCTAGGAGGGATTTTGCATATGTCTCAATTATGAGATCATCAATTTCATAACCCATTTCAGTAACCCAAATTGTTCTTGGGATAACTGCCTCCATCCAGATCTCATCCTTCTTAATTACAAAACATATGTCATCCTTATATTTATTTACAATTTCTTGTGATAATCTAACTCTAGTTTTCATCTGGGCCTTCAATGCTTGAAAGTACTCATTAATATTCTTTTCTTTGTTTTCACCCATGTTGTTCAATAAATCAGATAGTTGTTTGCCTACCGGTATATCAAAACCTAGATTTTTGTTGCCAATATCGGGCACCTATTTTGTTATATGTAGCATTAAATAGACAAGTAAATTGCCAAATCTAAATGTCCCCTTTTTTTTTCCTTCTTGATCTTTCCCAGATTGTCAATCAATTCATCCTTCAACCATTCACACACATCTACTTTTGCATTATCCTTGATCATGTCATAAGTACTCTTTATGCATAAGTTGGAAACTGAATTTAGTCTATTTGCACGTGTTGTTTTGTAACCTAGAATCATGTTAATGAATCTCAAATTGATGTTGGTTACACCATTCACCCTTAAAGGCCTTTTGTCAGATGTTGCACCTGTTAGGTTCATTACTAGGTCATTTGAGACCTTCTTTGTCTTGTCAGGTCTATTACTGGTGGAAGGTAACCCTGTCACATTTTTTATAGCCTCCTTAGTAATTTTGTGAACTGAATCTAACCAAAAGAATGCACCATATACCTTGCTCAATACTATCCTTATAACTTCCTTAGGGAAATCCAGAATGCTGAGAATTTCAGTGAATCCTAGGGTTTCAATTATTTTGTGTTCAAGTTTCACATTATCGGAATCATCACAAATGACAGTCCTGTACATGTTTTTAATTTCTTCATCACCTAATTCTTCTATGTGGCAATAAGTATACATTCTAGGGTCTTCTACAAAAACTACTCCTTTGGGGATTTGAGAAAAAGCACCAACATTATCATCCTTCTTTTCTATTTCGGGAAATAACTGAAATACGGGCCTAGGGCACTTGATTACTTCCACTATAGTAGGGTTTTCTATGAATTTAGGTATAGAAGAGGATGCCATGATTATAAATACCTTTTTCTACCTTTGGAAAGATTGATTACTGAAATGATTTACTTCTTTGCTCGAAATGCCTTAGCTCTAGAAATTTCACGCTCTTCGAATGTTTGAATGCTCGGTGAAGTAAAATGGAGCCAAAAACACTATTTTATAATGTTGATCTGCCAACTACCACATTTAATGCTTGTCGGTTATGTAATCACTTAACTTATTTGCCGGTATAGAAGTAATATCAACTTCTTACCATCAACCAAGGGAATGATATCATGATTTTCATTTGATTGCCAAACCCTAAAAAGAATTTTCTTTAGTTAGATGAAGAGTCTCCTACCGGTGGAGTGCTACTCTGTTCTACCGATGGAGGAGTATTCCCAACACCATTTAGGTCTGACTTCCTAATCCATTGTTTTGAAAACTCTTGCTTAACTTCTTCAACATTTTCTTTTCCTTTCAAACTAGAACCTTTGTTGTTTGCTGGTGATGCCTTACTTCTGTAGAATTTTGCAATATGTCCAATCTTGTTACAAGCATAACAAGTCACATTATTTTTATGAATATCCTTCCCATAACCTATGCCAATTTGTGTTCTACATTGATTAGATAAGTGTCCAAATCTTCCACAAACATATCATCTTACATTCATTCTACAATTTTCAGAATTATGACCAACTTTGTTGCATTTTGAACATTGACCGGTAGGGGTATTGGTATCCTGATAATTTCTAGATCTACATTGGTTTGCTCTATGACCATACTTATTACAGTTATAGCATTTGCTATTAAATTTGTAAGTAGTAGGTTGTCTTACCGGTTTTCTATGATCCTATGTGTTTGCAGTACCGATGCTTTCTCCTGCTTCAAAGCCAAGGCCATTAGTGTCACCATTTGGTTTTTGAATCTTCAGCAAGTTACCAGGTTCTTCTGAGCTTTTCTTGAATTTTTCTTTGTGCTGATTTGCAGTGTCCAGGTCTCTTTCCAATATTTCTTTCTATCTCATGAGTTCATTTGAATCATTCTGTGTATGCATCAGATATGTCTTCAATAAATCATTTTCATAACTAACTCTTGTGTTTTCATTTGCAGCATCACTTAGTCTTCTAGTCAAATATTCTTCATTATTCTTTCTATCTTCAACTTCCTTACAAAATCTTATAATCATATCCTGCATCTCATTCTTTGTTGTCATGTTCTCTTGCTTTAGCTTGTTTATCAGATCATTAAGAGTTTCCTTTTCATCGTTCTCAAATTGCATCTTTTCACAAAGTTCTCTTCTCTTGTTTCTTGCAATGGTAAGATTTTCCTGAAGTGCTTGAATAATATCCTGAGCTGCCTTTAAATCATCTTCAAGTTTGATATTTTTCAACTTCTCTCCATCATAGTCTGAGAGAGCTACTTCAAGTTGCTTCATCAAGTTTTCCATCTCTACCGGTGTCAAGATCTTCCTCAAGCTATTAGGCTTCTGAAAATAGACAACCAAGCTCTGATACCAATTGTTAGGATTCCCATAGATACTGAGAGGGGGGGGGGGGTGAATCAATATCTAACCGATTTAAGCAATTTCTTAATTTAAAACATGCAAAACATATTAATATTGTATACCAGTAAATAGAAAGTAATGCAATAAATAGAGATAACAGCAACCACATGAAAAACACACCATAACACAATATTTTAACAAGGAAACCCGGTGTGGGAAAAACCTTGGTGGGATTTGTGACCCACAATATTCACTTACTGGCCAATAAGAGAATATTACTGCTACAATAGGGGCCTACACATGCAAGAAGGCCAAGTGCCTAGAGCTCACTACTCAAATACAAAATAGGAAGTCTCACTGACTTACAAAATGGATTATATAAATCTAATGTCTTGTACTACTTCAAAATAGCATCTACTATGCCAGATCCAATATCGGTTTTTGCTCTACTTCTTACATAAACCCTTAACCTATAATTCGCATAATAGGTCTACCTTATTTTGCCTAATTACATTCCTCCTCTCTCACATAATTGTTCTGCAATGATCTCTTATATATATGAGTCATTTTACAATTTTCCAAGTCGGCTTACAATGATTTTACAATAATTAACAAAATATATTACAACAAAATTCTTGTCGGCCTCTATGTCGGTATGCTTCCTTTCACTGCCATTGTAGAGTTTGATCTTGCTAGTGCAGGTGTCATAGGAGAAAGTTTCAGTATTGCAAATAATCATGATCACAGTAAACCGGTAAGACAACCTAATGCTTATAAATTTAATGGGAAATGCCTTAACTGTAACAAGTATGCTCATCAAATCAGTGTAGACTTAGAAATAATCAGAATATTAATGCACCCACTGGTCAATGTTCAAAATGCAACAAAATTGGTCATAATTTAGAAAATTGCAGAATGAATGTGAAATGTTATGTTTGTGGAAGATTTGGGAACTTATCTAATCAATGCAGAACACAAATCGGTGTAGGATATGGAAAGGCTATTTAGAGGAATAATGTAACTTGTTATGCTTGTAACAAGATTGGACATATTGTAAAATTTTATAGAAGCAAGACTTCACCAACAAACAATATGAGATCTAGCTTGAAGGGAAAAGAGAACGTAGAAGAAGTAAAGTAAGAATTTTCTAAACAATGGATTAGGAAAAGATATCAGAGAACTGATGAAACTATATCTTCACCAGTTGAATAGAGTAATTCTCCACCAATAGGATATTCTTCATCCAACTGAGAAGTAACCCTTTGGGGGTATTGCAGCAAGTTGAAAATCATGCAGATTACCCTCAGTTGATGATGAGAAGATAGATTTCTTCTTTACTGGTAGATGTGTTAAGTTTTCACTTAACTAGCAAGCATTTAATGCGGTTGGTGGAAGATATGTCATTATAAATCATCAGATTTCCCTCATTTTTGACTCACTGAACATTCAAATTATTAGAGAGTGTGAAAATTGAGCAAAGGCATTCAAGGTGAAGGTGCGAAGTGATTTCTTCAAATATTTAGAATATTTTCAGGCAGCAAAACATATTTTTCAATGACCTCTTCTTATGTTCTTGAGTTTATTGCAAACCCTACCATTGTCAAGAACATTAAGAGACCTAGGCCCATGTTTAAGATAATTCCCAAAATTGCTAAACAAGATGACTATGTTGGGGCATTTTCAAAAATCCTAAAGGTGTAGCATTTGCAGAAGACCCTAGGATTTACCTACATTGTAATATAGATGATCTAGGATCTGAGGATTTGAAGAAAATGTATGCTGAGGTTATAATTGATGAGCAAGGAGTTACTAAACAGGATCACAAGATTGAGGAAACCTTAGGTTTTGTTGATATTTTGAACTTCCCTCTATTCCCTAAGGAGGTCATTAGACTTGTGTTAAGTAGAGCTCATGGAGAGTTCATATGGCTGGAATCAATTTGCAAAATTACCAAAGAAGAAATTAGGGCAGTTACAGGTTTACCCTCATCCGGTAGTAGACCTGATAAGACAAAGAAGATTCCCAACAAAATGGTGACAAGCTTAATCGAAGCAAAATCCAATAATAGATCACTTAGAGTAAATGATATTAAGGATGCAAATGTGAGATTTGTAAGTATGGTGCTAGGATACAAGACCACTCATGCAAATAGGCTAAATTATGCTTCTAGTCTCTATATACACAATGCTTATGAGATGGTAAACAACAATGTAATGATTGATGTTTGTGAATGGTTGAAAGATGAGCTTATTGATAACTTGAAAAAGATTAAAGGAGACAAGAAAGGCACGTTCCGTTTTGGAAATCTATTGGTATGTTTGATGTTGTACTTTGTTAAGGAAATACCCGGTATTGGTCACAAGGACTTTGCATATGATATCTTGGTAGGTAAGAAAATTCTAGAAACTTTCACTGGTATGGGATCAAACTGTGAGAATAACATTTATGAGTATTTCAAGACTTTCAAAGATACGATGAGAGCTAGAGAAAGGTTACCATAGAGTATAGTAGATAAATATGACAGAGAAATTTGTTTTGTTATCAAACAAGATGAGACATGGATGGAGGCAATACTCCCTAGGACTGTTTGGGTCACCGAAATGGGATATGAAGTAGATCTTACTATTTTGGAGACATGCTAAAGCTTTACTGGATGCACCAAGAGAACTATCAGAAAAATTCTTTGGTAGTGTTGAGACCATTGAGAGTGATGTAAATCTGTTGAAGAAAAGAAAGAAGAGAGAAAAATATACAAGAGATGCTTCTAAGAAGGTAAGTGAGTTAAAAGAAAATGTCATGAACTTAAGCGGTATAATAACCAATGAGCATGAAGGATTACAACCAGAAGCACATGTGTCATCGGTTAGGACATCTTCTGAAACTGACAATGATAAGGCAAAAAAATTTAAAAGAGTTGAAAGGAGGAAGAGAAAACCTTCACCGATACCCTCTCCTTTACCTAAGAGAACAAAGACCTTGGGAAAGAAACAATAGGCAGTAAGGGGACCGCTCAATAAACTAACACCAAAGAAGAAACAACAACCGGTTACCCCCTCTTTGAATGATTTGTTGAATGAAATAACTGAAGATGGCAATTTGACTAATGTGCATAAATTGTATAATATATTTAATGATTCTGACAGGCAGAGTATTGAGGAAAGCATTATTTTACACTTAGACATATATAAGAAGGTTCTGATTGAAGTTGTGGATGATTTACCGAACAAACTTTATAGAAGATTGGAAGTAAAAAGGAGAGCAGTAACGGAGTTGGATAATAAACTAAAAATTGAAAAAGTTCTAGCTGTACATCTTGTTAATTCAAGAGAATAAATTGATGAATTAATATCTGAAGCAAACCGGTCCATTTTTGCCAGTGGGCACTGGTAAGTGAGCTTGATGGTAGGAAGAGTGAAAGAGATTGCAGATGAGACTTTAGATAATTGGGATATATTTTTTGTGGAGAAAGAAAAACAAGAGAAAATGAATAGACCTAAAAAGACATTCAAAGTGTATCAGAAAGACGAAGACAAGGGTAAAGGAAAAATTGGTGGAGTTCCAAACATTAAGATTACTAACAATATTCCACCACCATCTTTGGATACTGCACTGGTACACTCAGAAGATCCATCGGTTATTAACACTGAAGGTATTACACATGATGATACTAATCCTGAATCAGAGATACTCTTTACAGTGAATGTGGATACTCAAGAGGTAAACATTGTTGTGGGTAAAGATAATTCAGAGGTTAAAGTAGACATTGTTGATAATGAAAAGATTTTAGAGGAATCGACACAAACAATTGACTCATAGAAAGCTAAGATCACAACCCAAATAGAGAAACCATCAGAGACTAAAAAACCTACTGAAGATAAAGGTACTTGCACAGGGCCACCAAAGACAGAGATACCAATAGATGAAATTCAGAGAAACAAACTAAGGCAGAGGTTCACATAGAAATAGTGAAACTGACAATCACTGCGACATTAAAATAGTCTGAGAAACCTTTGTAGGTTGAGATGCAAACCCAGATTGATCCACTAGAGGAAAATACAATCAAAATGGATACATCTGATGGAAGCAAAGAGGTAATAAAGATAATTAGTCAGACATCTGGCACATCTACAAGTGAATTTAGACCTACCAATGTTACAGAGGTACTTTTGGATTCAATCAAGAAGATAATGGGTTGCAATGCATTAGCCTACAAGGCAATTGACAACACTTTACCTATTCTTAAGTTGATTGCACCAAATTATAACATAGATCATATTAAGGATTCTTTAGGTAAATTGGACACATTGTCCAAATTTATTATTTATAATGTAATAACTATTGACAAGGTGAATGAGGACACAATTAAGGAGAGAGTTGAAAAAGAGAAAAATAAATTATTTGAACACACTATAAAGAAGTGTACAAAACACTTGAATACATTATTATCATTACTTAACTCTACAATTTTGGAGTACAAGGAGCTATATAGGGAAACATGCAAACCTCACCTTTTGACAGAGCGCATAGATAAGGAGATCAGTAAAACATAGAAAGAAATTGATGACATAGCTAATAATATAATTGGTTCATTAGGACATATATCAGTTATTGAGCAGGAAATGGCAAGTTTTGAGGAGAAATTAGAGGAACTTGAGAAAGAGAAAGCAAGGATAAGGTCAAATGCTCGAGAACTGAAAGATAAACTTGGTCCTAAGTTGGACAATCTTATCTCTCAAAGAATTGAAATCTCTAAGGCATTACTTCAAGGAGAGTGATCATCTGAAGAACACATGCACTATCTCACCAGCACGATCCAACAGACTGAGGCAACTTTGAATGATAGCAAAAGGTTTTATGCAGAGCCTAAATTTAATTTTGGCAGATATTTTTTAGATTGTAACCAACCAGTTATAGACCTTGAGGTGAAATTCTTACACTCATTTGACTATTTTTGACAATCTTTGTCATTAATATCAAAGGGGGAGTAGTGGAAGGAGAAAAATGCTTATACAGAGGAGATCAATTGCTCAGGGGGAGCACATCTTTTTGGATATCAAAATTTGGATAACGGTTTTTGATTTTTCTCATGAGTGTTACCATCAATGCCAAATTATACACTCTTATGCGAATGGTTGTATTGTTATTGATGGCAAACTGATTGACAAACTGATAGGCAACTGACTGGCATTCACTGGCATTAAGATTTCTACATACACCAACAAGCATCGACACTGAAAGACACACCAGCATTCAGATTACATCGGCAATAGAATACCAACACTCAAGCTGACATGGAAATATCTTTTATTGTAATATAATTATCTTTTAGTAAGCTGACTTGGTATATTGTAAAAGACTCATATATGTATGAAGTCTTGTATGTCATTTTGGTAAGGGAAGTGTATGATGAAAGAGGAATGATATGATGTGAAATTGATAGAAGAATTTTGTATAAGGACAACAAGGTTTTGGTTATAGACTGAGCTTAAACCAGTACTGAACCTAGCATAGTTGATGCTGGTTTCAGAAGTACATTATATTGGATTTAATCATCCACTTTGTAATTTAGTGAGACTTCTATTTTGTAGTTGAGCAGTGAGCTCTAGGCTATTGGCCTTCCTGCATGTGCAGGCCCCTCATGTAAGTAATATTTATTCATTGGCTAGTGAGTGAATATTGTGGGTCAAAAATCCCACTGAGGTTTTTCTCACATCGGGTTTCCTCATTAACTATCTTGTGTTATGGTTTGTTCTTTATGTTGTCTCTGTTATTCTTATTTGTTGCATTACTTCTTATTTACCGGTACATTGTTTTGAGATTCAAAGTTTTAAATAAGTATAAATATTTTGTTAACTAGTTAGACACTGATTCACCCCCCCTCTCAGTGTCTTTGAGACTCTCATTGATTCTAATAGTATAGAGGATTTCATTTAAAATTCAAAGATGGAAAGTGCATGATTATCAATAGATCTAGATTGGAAATTGCCTATGGAACTCAAACCAAAGGAAGTATCTTTCATTTGAACTCTAGTGAGAAGCCTTCCTTGATTTCTTAGATTGATGAAACTTGGGTATGGCATAAGAGGATGCATCACATGAATTTTGATTGCATAGTGGAGATCAGTTACACATAGACTGTCAGAGATTTGCCCAATATTATCAAGCCTCACACTCTAGTATGTAGGGAATGTCAAATGGGTAAGAAAGTTAGAACTTCTTTCAATAGCATACATGATAGATTTTTAGTGTCATAAAATTTAAACCATAGTAATTTTAACCACATTTGAGGCCCTCACCTTGGCGAAAGCATCTCCTTCCCTAACCAAGACCTCTTTTCGCATTTTCACCCTGTGAACCCTTCCTATTTGAGCCCTAAAATAGCCTCAGAACCCTATCCGAGCCCCAATATAGGGAAGGAAAGGGATGTGGCACCCCTATCCCCCTAGGAAAGGGGTGTGGCACCCCTATCCCCACCTCTTAGGGTGGCCCTACGATAGGTCTACCTGGTCCCTTTTGCATAATTTGTTTGTCAGGGTTTGCATTCCTCTTTATCAACCTTTAGTGGATGAAAATTAATCCTCTAGGCATGTATAAAAGGAGATTCAATTAGTTCATTAGATAAGAAAAACAAGGGGAATTGGAACATGATACAAGAATTCAAGTAGAAGGTCTTCAATGTGTTGACAGATTTCAAGGCAAAAAATCATGGACGAGATTGCTATCTGTAGCAAGTATGGACTGGATTTTGAAAAACGCATATAGATGCATTTCTCAAGTATAGGTGATTGATCCAAGGTAGATTAGATCAGATCTCATGCAAATTTTGTCGAGTAAAGGAAACCCTAACCACCCTAAGTTTGAATTGATTCTTAGCAGGAAAGCTCAAGATTAAAAGATGATGACTTGAGACTGTGATTAAAGTTGCTAAAGATTAAAGGAAAGTGTGAAATCATTGTCTGAGAGCCGAAGTGATAAACACTTGAAGTGTGAGTGAAGAGTGAACTGGTAAGGAGAAGTAGGATAAACTGGTGTAAGGAACAAACTAGTGGAGAGTGCATAGATTACAGAAGTGACAAGCTAGCAAAAGCGGTGCAGGATAAAGAGTGATCAAGTGTGAGTTGAGAAGTGGAGACATTGTGAGAAGGGATTTACAAAAGTGATCAGAAGATCAGACTAGCCAAGTTGTAGAGTGGGTGGAGAGAATACAAACTGGTAAGGTTGAAAGTGATAGAGAAGAATACTATAAGGTTGCAAAACTTCATTTGCAATAGTGATTTGATTTGTATAACTAAGTTTTAAATTTTTTCACTAAGTTGAAGCTTAGAGTAGGGTTTGTAGATCCTTTAGGTTGTAGCCTATAAATTGTGCAGAGGTTGGTGCTCCTTTGAGTTGGTACTCATAAATCAGGGGTTGGTGCCCTAAAAATTGTAATCAAAGTTTCTTTGTGAGGCTGGATTCGAGCAAAAGATCTCCAATAGCTATTCTCACTGAGGTTTTTCCCACATCAGGTTTTCCTTGTATATCTAGTGTTGTGTGTTGCATTATTTCTCTTGTGTTATGTTAATGTTTTAGCTAGTTCACTTACACACTTAGTCTACACTGCTTGAGATACCAGTTAGCAATCAGTTTGTTTTATATACTACCAGTATCTCTTTGTTAAAGAAAAAGTGTTTAAATCATTGATTCACCCCCCCCTCTCTCAGTGATCCATTGTGTCCAACACACTTCAATGAAATTTTATGTACAAATGACCTCTTGGGAAAATCGCTCATAAGAGAAAGCCATTTGGATGTTCTAGACAAAATCTTCACTTGACTAGAAAAATAGAAAGTTCATTTGAATTCCAAGAAATGTGTCTTCGGGATAACCTCTGAGAATATCCTAGGATACATTGTGTCACAACAAGGTATTGAAGTTGATCTAGCAAAGGTCAAAAATATCTTTAAGATTCCTCCACCAAAGAATATCAGACAACCTAGATCATTACAAGGGAAGCTACAATCAATCAAAAGATTCATTTCTCAACTTGTAGACACGTGTCACCCATTTACAAATTTTCTATACAAGAACATTACATTCAGATGGGATATTGATAATTGACAACAAGCTTTTCTGATTCTCAAAGACCATCTCATGAATCCTCTTTTTCTCATGCCATAGATTGAAAGGAAGCTCTTACTTCTTTACATATCGACAATAATGTTACTAGGGGAACTTTTAGCACAATAAGATTATGAAGGAAAACAAAGAGCAATATATTATATCAGTTGCACTTTAGTAGGATATGAGCTAAATTACTCTAGAAAATATCCTAAGAGTTGGAGTTTTATTTGTTAATTCCTTAATTTTTGTAAGTTTTAAACTTCTATAATTTCAAATTTGTCCATCCTAATATGTCATCCCAATCATCTCAATTTCCTTTTATCTTTCAAGTTGTCAAACCTCATGCTTTCAACATACCTTTCCACCCGATCCCAACAATCTAGTCTAAAAGTTTGTAAAATTTGCCTATATAGAATTTATCAACCTATTATATTGTAATGGTGGGAAAATGGTGAATGATAGATCAAGAGAAAAACTACCCTTTCTGTCAATGAGAGATGAGAGTTTCACTATTGATTATCCTTCAAGCACTTTTCACCATTACATTTGGAAGGGGGTGATGATAATTCACTAGATTCAATCTCTCCACACAAAGATAGTAGATTGAATTCTGAATGATTTGGGAATGTTAAGTCCCCTTCTTCCTTGTTTGATTTGGAAAGGAATTTGATTGAATTATGTAGTGCAAAAGTGACAAAGAATCGATTATAACTTATCAGAATATGGGTTGAATTTGTGAACCTGGATCTGGAAATAAAATGTCGAGATGAAGTCACCCTACGAATTTGAGGAAAATTTTCCTAGACTGTGGTGGGAATGTACATTCTCCTCTAAAAAATCCATGAAACGAAAAGGTTTTTTTTGAAATTAATCTCCTCTTCAATGGTTTAATCCTTGACTTGAATGCAACACCTAGCCTTGGAGGGAGACTTGAGAATGCTCAATGCTGGAAAAGAATGTTTGAATTCTCTTGAATGCTTGATCATGTGTGCACACTCCAATCTTATCCAACTTCAACTTATTGAACTCATGCAAATGAGAGAGTGAATTCCCCCTTAAATACATGTTGGTGGATTTCATTTTTATCATGGGCCGAAATCGGGAGAGTTTTCCTGCTCACTACACAACCCACAATGCATGCTTTAAGAAGTTCCTACCCCAAAATAGGGCAGGGAAAGGGGTACCATGCCCCTATCCTAGGAGGAAAAGGATGCCACACCCCTGTACTAGAGGGGATAGGGGTACCACACCCTTGCCCTACCCCTTTCTCCAGGGTAGAGTGTGGATAGGGTGATGCAGAGGCCAAGGAAGAAGTTATTTTTGCAAGCTGAGCAATCTTCGATCTCCGATTAGGCTAGAGGATTTGAGTTCACATGTGTGAGGACCCTGATGCAGTCAAAAATTGCTAAGGTCACAATTTTATGACACTATATTTAGCCCCCACTTTAGCGAGAGTATAAGCGTACGCCATTACTGCCACTAAAGTACAAGGAAATAAGGTTGAAAGAATTTTACCACGTCAAGGAAGGAAGATGCTCCAAGTTCCCAGTGGACTTAGGATCTTATGACTTAGATTGACAAAGTAAAATGGAAGATCGAGAAGGGGAGAACCATGACTGCAAGTAGAAAAGTTCCCTTCACTATGAGTCATGAAAGCAAGGATACAAAAGATTACAAAACAAAACAAAGTTCACTAAGTAATTCTAAGTATCACAAGAAGGAAAATATTAGTGGAGTGTATGCCCCCACATTAAAGAGATCGCACGTGCCTTATCAAGAGCAACTACTTTAAGGTAGGATACACCCACAAGAGAGAGAGAGAGAGAGAGAGAGAGAGAGAGAGAGAGAGAGAGAGAGAGAGAGAGAATGTTATTGTAAGGATTTAGCCCTCAATCGAGGTATAAACCCAAGGATAATTAACACAAAATAGGAGGTAGTGTTGCTTTCCTTAGGATTAGTATATTGTATGATAACTCATGTATATCATGTATGTATATGCATATAATAATATTCATTCCCCAAAGAAGGACACTACCTTAGAAGAAAGGGAAGAGAGGATTTCTTTTGAGTCAACATCAAAGAGACCAAGAGAAGATCTCAATGCTTTGCATCATCCCCAACTCCAAGTAGAAATTAAGAGAACAATAGAAGAACAAGGATACACATAGAAGAATGCCACAAAAGAGAAAGAAAGGAGAGGGAGAAAGATCTACAGTGCTAATATTGCTAATCTAACACAACATCCACCTCCTGATCTTATTGATCACTATTTTCGGAAGGTGAGCAACACACTAGAGGAGAGATATCAAGCACAATAGATGGAGCTATCACAAGATCCAAACAAGGACTATACTCATGTTGTAAGTCAGTTTGTTCGATTCTAGGAGCTAGGATTAGGGTTTGTAAAAACTCATCCGATAAATGTTTGCCCACATCTACATACTCATACTCACTGTCAAAAGAATTAGGAGTTGTATTTCCATTATGAATAACATTTTCACCCATTTCTTCATCAAAGTTTAGAGAAAGAGGAGAAAGAGAATGAATAGAAGTAAAACCATCAAATGTTTTATGCAACTTATGCTTTGGAGATGTTCGTTGAGCATCTTGCTTAGGAGAAAAGGGAATCATGTCAACTATTGGAGTCTGAGGAGATTGATTATTTTGAGGGATAGCTTCATGGGCTTGAACATGACATCTTTATCAACATTCTCCTGCACAACAATTCCTTTGATTCTTAGTGGAAGGCTGAGAAGGAGGAGGAACATTTGAAGAAGTAGAAATGGTTCTCTCCTTGATAGTGAAAGGTTTAGGTTGAGGTCTTTTTGATTGAAAAATAGGAGAAGCGGGCCTCTTCTCTCGATAAGAGGAAGGAGGTGGAACTACGCCATAGGAAGGAGACTAGGTCCATCATGAGGAGGAGGTATAGGTCAAACCTCAGGAAGAATATTGTTGTTCTCCTTAGAGAAGGTAATGTCACATCCATAGGAGTAGGCGGACAATTTTCCTTAGGAGGGAGATTAGTTCTATCTGACAGGGGAAGAACCTCATCTTGAAGAATAATAGTAATTTCAAGTGTTGGTGATCTAGGTTGACTTAAGGATAAGACCATATCATTCCTCCATTTTTTATAGGATTAAAAAAGAGCATCGATCCTTGATGGAAGATATTGAAATTGTTTAGGCCAAAAGAGATCAATAGGAACAACAGGGCTTCTTTCAGATGGATTAAATAAGCTATGGTTCACGGTTATGATTTGTCCATTGTGAGGAAATTTAAGACAATTGTGGAGTGGAGAAGCAATAGCCCTCATGGAGGATAGCCAAGGATAGCCCAACTTCACACAGAATTGCTTAGAAGATGGTATGATAACAAATTCAAACATCCATGGATTTAGTATGAATCTCAATAGGAGGGGTGATAGAGCCAATGGTAGGACAAGAGAAGCCATCAAATAAATTCACAACCACATTAGAAGTATCATAGATTGGCTTATGCAATCATAAAGTGAAAAGATACTCTTCAGTTATGACATTAACCATGCAAGAGGGATCAATCAGGGCACCACAACAAGGGATATCCTTAACCTTCACAACTATGTATAAAGGACCATTAGGTTCTCTAATGGTCTCTCTAGGGTCAAATGAAATACAAGGATCCTTAGGAATATCTTGTGTTTCTACCATATTAACCAAGTTTGGAGTCATAGATGTGAATTCTTCAGAAGTGAGATAATTAGGCACAATCTCAATAACGTTAGAGGTGTGAGATGACAAGGGATCAGTGAAAATCTTAAGATTTTGATGAGGAGGAGCAACTGATTTGTTCCCTTTAAAATTCACACCTACCACAAATATAGTATTATTATCAATCAAGCCTTGAACCTTATTTTTCAATGCAAAACATTTCTCAGTATCATGACCAGGTTGATGATGAAATTGGCAAAAGGAATTGCTATCAAAATAAGGAGATGAAAGTTTGGAAGGATAAATTTGTTTTATAGGAGGAAGTTTGATAACATTTTTGTGCAACAACTGATACATAATACTATGTAAAGATTCATTCAAAGGAGTGAACTATGTTTCTCTTTGAAAAAATTTAGAAATAGAAGGAACACCTATTGTAGCATTCACATGGTTGTTGTTTATTGGATCATTGAATTTGATGAATCATTATGTTGGCTTGAAATTTGCAAACGGTTGTTGAACACTTGCCCCCTTATCACTCAAAGCCATAGGAGTGGATTGCTCCATTTGATTCACAACTAGTTGATAATTATGGAGTGTTGTGCACAACTATAGAAAGGAAGTAAACTTAGACAAAAGAAGCTTTTCCCTGATATATTTTTGTAAATTAGAAATGAAAATTCTTCGAATATCATTATTAGGTACATGAAAAGAATTTTGAGCACACAAATGCTTATATCTAACAATGAAATCAGTCACTTTTTCTTTAACACCTTGTTTACAATGCATTAAATCAGTCAAAGTAATTTTAGGACCAATGTTGTTTTAAAATTGTTGGATGAAAGAATTGGCCAATTGTTGAAAGGAAGTGATAGAATAAGATGGCAGAGAGAAATACCATTGTAAGGCATTATCTCTTAGTGTTCTTGTAAATAGTTTTGCAAGCAATCGTTTATCATAAGAAAAATTGATACACAAGGTTTGAAATGTTTTGACATGCATAAGAGAAAGTGGGCTTGCAATATCAAAGGTGGGCACACTAAACTTGGATTAACTCATGGAAGCAATTTGTTGTTGTAAGGAAGACATGGTTTGAGCAAGATTTTTGATTGTCATTTCAGTAGAAGAATTAATGTTGGACATAGGTGATTGGGAAGGTGGTGTGATGTTATTGAAAGAAGGCATGGACTGAGAATAAGGTGGTGGGACATTATGATAAGTAGGCATTGGTGACGATTGGGTAGGAAAAGAGACACTTAAAGGAGGAATAAAGTTGTTGAAGGAAATGCCCCCTTGTGTCACATTGATTGGTTGAGGAATAATAGGAACACTCATGGAAGACATAGGTAACAATGGAGGATTAAATGAAGAAGAGGGATTGTCCCCATGACCAATGGTTGTAGGAATGACATTTTGAGTTGAAGTAGCCTTGATGTTGGATGTGAAAGTAGGAATACTAGTCATAGGATTAGTCAAAGGAATAGAGGGATTGCTTTGTGTTGAAGGTTGTGAATAACCTAGGGTTTCAGCACAACTCTTGATAGTCATGACATTAGAATCAACAATATGTGCAATTCCATGCAATATATCAATTCCATTCTTATCACTTTGAAGCATGTATTTAAGACCTTCAATTAATGGAAGAGCTTCACTATTAGGGTATTCTTGGGACATCCATTGTTGAAAGCTATCAAATTGATTGTCCAATGTAGAAAGTTGATCTAAAGAAACCCTGTTTAAAGCTTCTTCTTCATCATGGGATCCATCAATGGGGTGAATAGGCACATAATTAGGATGAGAAGAATTAGCGTGATCCTCATTAAAGAAGACACCCAAATTAGGCTCCATCTCTTTGGTAAATAAATCTTGGGAATCCTTAATTCTAATGATTCATCTAATAGGGATAGGATAGGTAGGACTAATAGTGGTAAAACTCATGCACTAGAGGGAAAATTTGAATTCTGAATTGTAGAAAAAGCTTACAAAATTGAGTAATGCAAAATTAAAGAAAATAATGATTACACAATTTGAACTTTGTTGGGGGAAGAGGATGACACAATTTCCAAAAATGAAAGGAAATTTGAATTTTAAAATTAGGGCCAAGGGAATACCACTCAATTTTAAAATTAGAATTTTTAAAATTACGGCAGACTATAATTAACCTCTTAATTTAAAAAAATTTCTTGAAAGTTGCAATGTTTAATTTTGAAGGTATTACCGATTCTAGAGGGATCAAAAATTGATAAAATCAGCTAATCTTCTGGATTTTGGCTATTAAATACAGTCATAACAGTCTCCCGAAATTTCAAGAAAATAGTCGAGGACCGTGGTGGGAACACACATGGTCTGACCAACTTTTTTTTAAATTTTCAAGGATATATATTACGATTATTTTAAAGATAACCCCCCAAAATTGGTGAATTTTACAATTTCTAGATGGGCGAAATGAGGACACAAATGTGAAAATAGGACCCTATTAGGGTTTTGAAGAAAAAGAGGAATTGAAGTGCAATTTTGAAAAGGGTCAAACCTAATGGATAGGGACACCTTGGAAAATGTTTAGAAATCTAAATGTAACTGAAATTGATTTGAAATTCACACAAAATCTAATTAATTTTAAAAATTAGGGTTTGATGACCTAACCACTTCATTTTGAAATTTGAATTTTGGGAAAAATGGGGGAAATTGAAAATTTGTATTGTAGGTTTGAAGACAAATTTGAGAACAATTAGAAATCTAAAAATTAAATGGAAATCCAATCTTTGCACAAGTTCAAGATGTTTTTTAAAAATTAGGGTTTTAACAAGTAACCTCTTAATTTTGTAAATTTTACTTGCAAATTGAACAAGACAATGAGGAAATTGAATTTGACAATCAAGACAATTTTCAGATCTAAGATAACAACAAGCAATTTTCACAAATCATAAGTTCAATTTGAATTTGAAAAATTAGGTTTTTAACAAATTAACCACTAAGTTTGCAAAACTTTGAAACTTGTAAATGAAAAATATGCAATTTTGTTCAAAAGAAAGTATGCAATATCTTGGGTTCACCAAAATGTAATGGTGGGAAAATGGTGAATGATAGATCAAGAGGAAAAGTACCCTTTCCCTCAAAGAGAGATGAGAGTTTCACTATTTCTTATCCTTCAAGAACTTTTCACCATTACATTAGGAAGGGGGAGATGATAATTCACTAGATTCAATCTCTCCAAACAAAGATGGTAGATTGATTTCTAAATGAATTAGGAATGTTAAGTTGATCCTCTTCTTCCTTGTTTGATTTGGAAAGGAAGTTGATTGAATTATGTAGTGCAAAAGTGACAAAGAATCTATTATAACTTGAGATCAGAATATGGGATGAAGTTGTGCACTTGGATCTAGTAGTAAAATGTCGAGATGAAGTCACCCTGTGAATTTGAGGAAAATTTGCCCAGACCATGGCGGGAATGTACATGGTCCTCCAAAAAGTCCATGCAATGAAAAGGGTTTTTCCGCCTCTACAAATGAAGCTTGAATTTGAAAGTATAGTTGTGCACCTACAACCTCAAGGGAGTTTGTGATAGCAATGTTGATAGAAATTCTCATGTAGATTTGAATGTTGAAATCAATCTCCTCTTCAATGGTTGAATTCTTGACTTGAATGCAACACCTAGCCTTGGAGTGAGACTTGAGAGTGCTCAATGCTGGAAAAGAATGCTTAAATGCTCTTGAATGCTTGATCACTTGTGTACACTCTAGTCTTATCCAAATTCAACTTATCGAACTCATGCAAATGAGAGAGAAAATGCCCCTTTAAATACATGTTGGTGGATTTGATTTTCATCACAGGCCGACATCGAGAGTGTTTTTTCGCTTACTGCACAACCCACAATGCATGCTCTAAGAAGGTCCTACCCCAAAATAGGGTAGGGATAGGGGCACCATGCCCCTGTCCTCCCCCTTTGTCCAGGGTAGAGTATGAACAAGGTGATGTGGAGGCCAAGGAAGAGGTTGTTTCTGCAAGTCGAGCAATCTCCGGTCTCTGAATAGGATAGAGGATTCGAGTTTGCATGTGTGAGGACCCTAATGCAGTCAAAAATTGCTAGGGTCACAATTTTATGACACTACATATACCTACCAAGGTTATTATGCCACTCATACCAACTCCAAAATTTATATATATATTTCTTAGATAAAATTTTGTTGACAGGGTGTCAAAGTTGTCCCTCTATTGGTACCATTTTCATGGCATCCTCAAACCTCAATACCTAAAAGTCCTTGTTAAACATGTTTTTTACTCCCAATTTTTTTCATTTAACTTTCTCATCCTTCCATGCCTCTTTCTCATTCTTACATTGATCTATTAAATTTCCCCTTCTCGAAGTTCCCTTGACATATCATCTCTGAATCCAAACTCTTCTTCAATATTTTATTAATAAATCTATTAGAATTAGAGTTGCACCAATCCTTTTATATGGGTACTCATTTCTTCCATCCATGACATCCTAATTCCCTACCCTTCAAATATTTCTTAAGTGGAGCATAGATTTATTAGTGAATGAGCTATGACTATGAAGGATTGCAATTTCGGCGAACCATAGTTTTTTTCCTCCAAACCCTAATCCACTGC